>NC_071473.1:24130449-24433479 GCF_028500815.1 Rissa tridactyla
TGGATGCTGATCTGATATCCAGAGGAGAGGGTTAGACTGTAGTTGCTCTGTCAAGGGAAACGGGGATGGATGGGGCACCAAAGAGCTCTTGGGGCTGGCACAAAGAGAATCTGGAGGTCAGGAGTTGCATGGACCAGCTCTGTTCTCCAGAGACAGCAGCTATGGGGCACCCCAGGGAGGTCAGGGACAGTAGCATCTGACATAGAGTTAATTGCTAGCATAAGGCAGGATACCTGTAAGCAAATTGAGGAGAAACCTGTGAGATGTGAGTTTTGGTGGAGCTGTTAGCTCTCCTTTCACTCTGAGCAAAGGGCAGTTCTTGCTGTAGGTTCAGAAATGATCTCCATCTGGCCTGGGCTGTCAGCCAGAAGGTAACTCCAAAAGAAACCTCCAGAAAACCATCCTGATCTTTCTCTTGGATCCACTTCCTTGTAAGGATTCTTGTATCCTCATCTGTGTCCCCCCCTTCTCTTTCACACAGGTCATTTGTGCTGGATTCTGGAGGTTACGTTGTCCCAATTAGACAGATAGAATTAACCTGCAGCTGCCTGCAGGGGCTCAAACCCCACAAACATCTTGAGATTTCTGCACCTAGTGGCACAGAAAACAAAATGGGTAAACCTGAGAGGTGACAAGAGTGTTTGAGAAGGGGTCAGGGGAGGAGAGGAATGGCAGGTTGAGGATGATGATGGTTTCTCAAAGCTTCTGATGCAGCTTTATGCCGCTAAACTGCATAATCCTTCCTTACTGTCCTGGTACGGATTTACTGGGTAGGTAGCAGAGCTGTAACACTCCTTCTAGCGCTGCCTGGTGTGGCATTCATGCTGTGGGTCATGTCACATGTACACTGTGGGTCATGTCATAGGCACCTATGTAAAGATCCCGTACCCACCCATTCAGATTGTGGCTGCCTTTATACCTCTGCCTTTAGCTTTGCACTCTTCAATTTAGAAAAATAAAAATAAACATTGGAGTAATTAATTCCTAAGAAAAAGGGGGGCAAAGGGAAGCCAAGAGGGTTTATAATAGCACACTACTAATCGTTTTTATTTTTACTTTTTATTGTTGCACAATCATTAGCGTAAGTGAGATTTCTCACATGGTTAAAGATAAATATATCTTCAAAAGCTTTGTTGGATAAAATCTGTAAAAGGGTCGTGTAGAATGAGGTAATGGAGACCTACCTCATTCAAGAAGCACATGTTGGCAAGCTCCCTCTTGCTAATATTAAAAGCGAACTCTGCTCAGCAGCCAGGCGCAGGGGGAGCGGAGCATTGCCCAGGGCTGTGCGGAGCCTGGCAGCTTCAGTCCAGGTGCTGAAGGCACGGGAGTTGGGCATCTTCACCAGCCTCATTTAAAAAAACAAACAAAAAAAAATCCCCTCAAAACAGCCCTCCAGAACTTGCTTTTTGAAGACAACAGCAGCAAAACCTATGATATTCTCATGAAGTCCGCGTTCATTACGCTTCCAACGTTGTTAGGTTAAAAGATTAAATAGATACTGTGACCTTATGAAATCTTGTTCCAACTCCCTAGGCACTTGAGCATTAAAATAACAACCAAAAAAACCCCAAAAAACCAAAGTGACACTTTTTACTGTAAAGATTCACCTTTCCTTTGTCATCCATAAGCCCTGAGTTGGCCAATCATTTCTGCCTAACTTGAAGAATTGCTTCAATGCTGAGATCAGACTTGAGAAAATTCAACTTCTCAAATACAAATCTGATTAATTTCTTTTTGTGGATAAAAGGACTACGAATTTCTTATCTTCTAATTATTTTGCACGACTGTGCTTGCTGATACCCTTTACAAAGCATGTATGTATAACTAAGTATATCAATAATATATTTATCTCAGTTAATGGAGTTGTCCCAGTGTGGATAATGTTGCGCATGTGAACGTTCACTGAATATAAAGTCAGTTAGTGTAATTTAGTTGGAATTTTCTCTCAAGAAAAACAGGATTCCCTTTGAAAGAAGGAAAATACTCTCCCTGCCAGGTCGGTTTGCATGTTATTCCTTAAAATACTTCTTGGTGACATATTAATTGCTTAGATTCAAGTCTGTCCTTTTTTTTTTCTTTTTTTTTCTTTTTTTTTTTTTTTCTCTCTGAGTGGTGGTAGTTTTACTAACCCCAGATTCCAGATCAGCTGCTCCATTAAGAAGACCAGATGTCCTACTGTCTCTTGAGACAGACAGTCCTGGAAAACGGGAACTTAGTGAAGTCAGGATGCTCGTTCTACCTACGTATATGACAACAGCCCTCTCAGTTCATCTATTTCATGCTTGGCTATCGACATGTAAATGCAGATATAGTGCCAGAAGCCATGTGGATCTTTGCATTGTAATACGGCTCTGATGCGCTCTTTCAAATTTGGCCGCGCTTCTGAAGGGTCTTCAGTTACCTCCCAGACATAAACTTTGACTCAGGCAGTTACTGGCTGTGGTGATGCTCTGCCAGTGTCCCAGCCAGATTCAAACTGAAAGGAAGTGGTTCTGCTCTGGGATTGCTAAAGTCCAGGCTCGAGTTAAGGTCCCGAACTAAAAAAAGTAAAGACTCATTTGGGTCGGTTGCTTAGTAGTAAGTTGAAATGCAAACGGTACTGATATGTCAGAGGGTAAAATGTTGTAGATAGAAGTGTAAACTGTGCACTTATGGTTTTACTTCCTTTTTATTTTTATTTAAACTAATATATGTTAGAAAAGGAAGGCATTGAATTCTAGGAAAAGAAGAATCCACTTCAGTTATGACCAAAATTGGCCCCAGGCCAACTAGGTTTAAAAATAACTTCTAAAAGAAGTGTTAATTTTTATGTGTATATATATATCTTTTTTTTTTTAAAGTGGAAAAATGCCATATTTTTATAGACAGTGTTTCAGTCATTGCTTTGAACAGATGAATTGAATTTTACAATGAAGTCACGGTCTCAAGGAGCAGACGGAGCGAGCGAGCGTGCATGCGCACACATGCTGGCTCCAAGGCGGTCCAAAATACAGGGAGGAAAGGAAATGGCAGGCTGTTTTTCAGTCCCTTCCTTGCTGCCCTGCCGATTCAAGGATACGAAAACGTGTTTCAGATAAAAAGCTACTTCCTTGTTCTCCTAAATATTTACTAGTTCAAACAAAAACTAGATGCGACCTTGTTCCCCGAGAAGCAGAGCAGCCCTGGTCTATATTCTTGTAAGAGTGAAATAATTGCTGGCACGAGAGAGTTAAAAATGTACAGGGGAAAAAGAGATTCATAGTATTGCATCAGTTGCACTGACTGTAACAAGATGCAGGCTTGAACGGACTGAATGATTTCAAAACCAGTCCCGGCGAAACTGGTAACTGCCTATCAGGGGTCGGGGGTTCAATAGCTGTCACAGGGTTTTACGTTTCTGCTCTTAAACGGGACAGCTGACATTAAGCAAACTCCAGGAAATTCAGAAACGAGCAAACATTTCTGTAATGTCTTCGTGGTGGGCTCTTTACTGTGCTTTTGGCAAAGAATCTGCATATTGAAAATATTTTTAAATTCTTCGGGTTTTTTTACAGCACGGCTAATTTTTTGCACCACTTCCACTCTGATGAAGGATTTCATTGAAGGTTTACGGAACAGTTGAAAACTCCCTGGTTGTGAAGTTTGAGATAACGGAGCACAATTGTCAGCCCTGTTCTAGACATACAGTGAGATTGGCACAGGGGAAGGCAGTGAAGGTGGCCAACCTCTAAGGATGCTTTCCCAGCCCTGGTCAATGAGCACTGAGAGTTGGCTGGTGGAGAAGAAGGTGCTTCTGGACTGTGGTGCACCAAGCTCTGCCACAAAAATCCTTTGGACTCTAGGCTGATACCTGCAGCTTGGAGTCCCTGTGTCTCCAGGTCTCGGAATAGCTGCAGTCAGGAAGGGCTGATTGCCTCTTTAGTGTATGGGGTCACCCATGAGGGGGACCACAGGTATTGCAAGACTTTGGGACAATCTTAAAATATCTTCCTTGTCTTCCAAGTTAGTAATTGCACAAAACCCTACTCCTGAGTAATAACTGGCAATAAATAAAAATTTTAAATATTTTTTTCTGCCAAAAACGTCACCAGGCTCACCCTTCCATAGCATTTACAGTGTAACAGGAAATGTAGTCATTGGACATGAGGGTGGAGGGCAGCTGGTGAACGGCCAGATGCTTCTTTTTCTCTCATTTACAAGGGAAAACAAGATGATCAGGAGAAACTGAATGCTGTTTTTTTCCCTGACTCTGTTTTGGACAAAAACCTAAGACGTGCAATGTCTAGTCTGATGCATAGTTCATCCTGGATTTCTTTAACCTTTGCTACTTATCCTTTTTGTGGAGATAGTTTTATACTTACTCTCCATATGGTGAGTCACACTCAAGTTCCATGCTCTGTCTGTAAAATCCTCCATTCTGGAACTGCATTCTCCACTCATGTAACTTCCCTTTCACAATGTCCCCTGTTCTGTTCTCTGGTGACTCCTCAGCTCCTGTCCCACCTGTTTCCCAGCTCCATTGTGGCCTTTGATTGACTTATGTCTTCCCTGACCTTCTCTGTTTGTTGTGTTCTATGACGCTTGATATATCAACTCAGCTGATTTTAAAGAACTGGGATGTCCCACCAGAAGAAGCTGGCTATGGACATTCTGTGGTGTTTGATCTGTGCGATTCTTTGGTGACTTTCATACCCGTGTTCTTAAAACCCCTGGTCCTGCAGTTGAGAAACAAATGGTGTTACTCTGTTTCCTTATGTTCTTCCTCTTTTAAACCCAACCTGTGCATTTCCCTTTTTATAATCAAATTATTTGTAATTCAAAGAGAGAATTATATATCATTGAATATGCCACTAAGATCAAATAATGTATGTGAAATTATTTGGGTAGGTGTAAGCTCTGTGGTGCGTAAAGTACCATGAGCTGTTTGACTATCTGCTATTTAAATGGTGACACAAGCTGTCAGGTCCATATTACACCATTTATATAGGAGGTAGTCAAACTTTTCCATTGTATTTGTTACACAGTATTATCTTGACCTGTTCAACAGTTGGTGTTTCAATCCTAGGCAGCGTATCTAAGGACATTTAGGGAAATCAACTAAAGGAACGAACCCAGAGCAAGGAAGATAAAGTCCATGAGAAAAATTAATCTTATGCAATGTAATTTAGCATTCAGTTGTAGTTGGGTGGTTTAAAACTGCTTGACTTCCAGACCTAGATATTTTCCAGTGGAAGCAGGAAACCCCAACGTAGTAACTAGAAGTATTTCCAGTCATAGGCCAGTAGTCCCTAGCTGTGTTCTACGGGCGCTGTACAGGAGTAGTCTGTAGTTGCTCACGACCACAGGCTGAAAACAACTGCCGTACTGTAATTCCAAATTACAGTTATTAAAGGTTATCTGACTGATTCAGATAGGAGATTCTCAGAAGCACTGTCAGTGCTAGATTGTCCTTACCTTTGCTGTGAGGGCCACTGTTTTAATCACTTTTGCAACTGCATACAGCCAGGCATCCGCAAAGAGCTCGACCTCTCCTATTTATGGTGTGTCTTACTGTGGTTAACCAGATGGGGATCTATATCTCTCGTGACGTCTCTATTCGCTATTTACTGCCTTTAAATTTAGCTTTTAATATTGCATAAATAGAACCGTTTTCAGGTAGGGCTAGCAATTTCCTGGGTGTTTGAAGCTGCCTCTTCCAGTGCTTCGGTTCCATCATCAGAGTTCTCTGATGTGATCCCAACTGAGCTCAAATATCTCATTATGCCCTTTTTGGCATGAATCTTTCAGATCTTGATGCAAGGCACAGTGCAGAGTTCCTGAAAGCAATATTCTCCGCCAGGCTGATGGATCCGGGCATGTTGGATCCATCCACGGGTGATCACACATCACCTGTGACCCAAGAGATGTGGCTGCAAACACTCAAGAGATGTGAAGTTTTCATGCCAGTTGTGTGCACCAGGGAGCTCTATTTGCACAGTTCCTTGATGTTCCTCAGCTGACGGCTTTGATATAGCTAATGATCTGACTCTGTGAACAATGACGCCAGCAGGCAGCCTCAAATGTGTTGGTGTCCAGAGCTGTGGGACTATACATGAAGCAGAGTTGGTATATTTATACGTGGGCCAATGTATGTCTCTGTATGTATGTACAAGTCACCAATTTCCTAAGCAAAGCTAAGTCCTTAACGCTCGTTTGTAGGACTACTTTACCTCTGGAGCAGTGGCTTCTGGTTAAGCACTCACTGCTGATTAAAATGTTAAAGCTAAGGCTAGCAGCGAGAACAAAATACAGCATTGTCTGCGGTCCTTAACACTATCTGCGTCGCCCCTGGTATGGGGAAAATCAAGGCTCTGGTTTTAGGAAGCTTGCCCTTCACTTGTCTTCAATAGTTTGAAAACATCAACTCTCTGTGCTCTTTGTTACGTTGTGCTCTGCAGGAAATGCCTCTTTACCTGTGGAGTGAATGCATATGCTCAGAAACGGTTTAACTGCGACCAATCTAGGTCATGGAAAGGCTGGAAGATGGGCACAGTGAAGTCAATGGCATCAATTTCCAGAGAGTTAGAATTTCACCCATTGTGAGTGGGTGCGTTGTCCTTAGTGTTGTCTGTTTTTAGAGGACTGTTGTTTTTTTTTCCGTGCTTTCTGTAGTCTGATTAGTGTTCTGCTAAAATAAAGTTCTCCTTTCCTAGAACCAGTCCTGGCATTGTCTGATTGGGGCTGTGATTCCTGCCCCATGTCGTATTTCTTTTATTTAGTTCCATCTTATTCGTACAGTTTCTTTTGTAAGCCACAGCATGATGCCTTTCCAGCAGCTGTTTTTAATATTGTGAATAGATACTATTTGTCTAAAAGCTGCAGTTGTGGACCAGGATCCCATTTTACAAACTTAGAGTAAAAACATGGTTCCTTGCAGTCAAAGAATGACATGAGAGAATCGATGGATAATTACGGAAGTGTCCTGTCTTTGTTTTTTGTTAAAGGTTTGTGACTAGCCATTGAGTGCCTCTGGAAACAGAGGGTCTTGAGGCAAAACTACCTGTTTGTCACTGTTCGGACTAGCAGAGGGCATGGGATTTAGGATTATTTTGTTGCTAATGAATTCTGTAAAGAAGAAGCATGATTTCTTTCATGGGAGTTCTCTCCTCAAGCCTGAGAAGGCAGTATTATGAGTGGTTTGGAGCAGGTTTGGCAAGGTGTCTTCATCTTCTGTTCTTCAAAAATACCTCACTCCAACATCTTTTGAGTATGCAGCGATTTCTTTCTGCCTGTCTTTTAAGAACAAGTGGTGGTTAATCCTCCTGTTCTGAGTATTTACCAGACTCTCTTCAGTTCATCTCTGAAATTTGACACTAGTTCATTCGAGCGTCTGCCCTTACCTGGTGGAAGCATCTCAGCTTAAAGGATGATTGGAAATTTGCTCAAGTGGTTTTGTTGGGTCAGTTGTTCAAGTGATTTAAAATCAGTCATCGTTACGAACTAGCCTAGACGTAAGCATGCATGTGAAGTTCTCTGTCCTTTTGTTTCAAAGGATTTTACCCAGGACAGAGCAAGCGTGTCTGCTTTCAAAGAACCTTGGAGTCTTTGCTCAGGTATACTGAATGGATTTCCTTTAGTGTATACAAGTATCAACATTTTCTCTTCAAAATTCAGATCTTTTCTGATGGGATACCTCTGGGGAATTGCCTGTATTTCTAGGGATCTGTGTCTAGAATAACCTATAATTATTCCTTCCAAGTCTGGACCTCTTGACTGTAGGCCACTTCACTCTCCCTTTGTAGACAGGGGGTCCTTGGAAGCAGAAGCTCAACTGTCCCACGTGCCAGGTTCCTAGGTAATTGTCTACGGGCAACATGACAGTAAAGCGAGGGAACTCAAATTTACAACAGAGTACTGAAGAACTCTCTGGTAAGGTTCAGGAACGTTGACGTTCAATGAAAGATAAAAGGACGCATGACTTCTCAGTGTGACCTGTTCCTCTTACGTGCGTTGCTGGGTTTTCAGGCAAAGTCATTTCCGCCTATCCTCTTTCTAGTTTAATCTGCCATTTTGCATGTTGGAATGGTTAACTTGACCTAAATGATGCTCCTGTTTCAAAGCAGTTACTTCTATCTTACTTGCAGCTGCATTTTTTTCTGGGCGAAGCTCTTGCTTCTTCAGTATTGGTGGCCTTTGGGGTATTCTTTCATAGCTTTTTATAAAATATATTCCATCGTGTATAGAAGAGCATTAAACTATCTACCAGAGTTTACAGATAGTCACAAATACCTGAAAGATTGTCACAAATACCCTGTTCCTTCCAAATTCAACCCCCAACTGACAATGGAAAATTACAGTTCAAATATCAGTGATGCTACCTCTTTTGTTGCTGAGCATTTTGCTAAAAACACTGCTTTACTATGGTAACTCCACCGTCCCTTGGGAATAACTCTTCCATGCTTCCAACCTTGCGTTTTTTTTCTTGACAAGTTTCTGGCTATATCCTGGAAAATTTCTGGAGTCTGCTATGGATCTACAGCAGCTGAAAATACGGGGAGCAGTATAAACTAAAGCACCTTATGTTTGGTATGAAAAGTAATAACTTTGGGCAGGGGAGGTTTCCAGTGCAAATTAAAATGTCCGCATTCACACTTAACAAACTAAAACTCATTAGAGAGTGAGGTAAAATTACTAAGAAGTTGCTACCAAGTTTCCACTGTGTCCTCCTGGACATCTGCAAAAAGGAAGCAGCTTTGCTACAGAAGGTAAGCTCTGCTTGACACAGAATGCTTTTGTTAATATTCCTACCTGGAATCTCCAACAGTAGAGTTTTTTAGTCAGTCCAAGTTCAGGCGTCACGGTGTTCAGATCTGGTAATTTGTTTGGAAACCACTGTAATCGCTCTGATTTTTATGAACTTACTTTACCGAGTTTAAAATCTCTTTGCTGGAAGATACGCTTAAAAACACACAACATGCTTCCAAAATGATGTGCTAATCAAAAAATAAAAAAAAGAAAAAAGAAAAAGAAAGAAAAAAAGCTCCTCATAGCCAGAGAAGTTATACATTGCAAGTTAAATCCATCCCTTCTTTGGACAGAATACTATTTCTTGCACAGCCTGCTGTGTGTCTGATAACATATTCCAGAGAGGCTGTGCGTGCAGCGAGCTTTTCATTCAGTTTCTTTGGGTGTAGCACAGCAGGATATTTGAATCCGTAACATTTAGTTATAAAAGATGCAGAATGTATTGAAATCCAGGCATTTATGTATCTTGAGAGTACGACTGCATGTAGTCAAGAGAGGAGCACTCTCCAGTGTTGTAACAAAAAGCATTCTTTTCACGTTTCTTCCCAGTTTGCATTAGACATGTCATAAAAGAGCTAGAATATGAGGCAGACTTTGCAAGGAGCCCCGGCAGTTCTTACTGGTTTTTGGGTTTCCCAAATAGAACTGTGCTCTGTAGGTTGTTCTGCTGCCAAAGGTTTTATCATGTGGACCAAGTATCGTAACGGAACAAACACCATCTTCATGTGTTTTTAGACATGTTATTTACTGGGGTTTCCCTGAAGAAAGCTTAGGGATTCTTTCCTTATGAGTCACTGACCAAGTGATTGTTTTTATATAAACTTTCCTTCAGCTGGTTAGAGTTGGAACACGGTGTCTTCTGCTCCTTCTGGGGTCTGACTTTTCTCTTAATTTCTTTTAATGGTTGTTCCTGCAGCCAACAGGATGGTTTGAACCTCACGGCCTTCCCCCCGCACCCTCTCCGAGTTCCGCAGTCTTGAAAATCACTGGTTGCGCCAGCAGACGCGCTGGTGGCCATCACTCTTTGTGTGTAATTCCACTATTCAGCTTTCTGCCTCGTGGTGCTTTTTCAACTCTGCACCTTACTTGTGGCTTAGGGAGAACGTGCCGCCGACATTAGCCAAACTGGAGTTTGCATTTTATGTGCTGAAATGAAAACAAAAAGTTGATATTTGACTTCTAGCGGCATAAAGGTTAAAAGCTATAAAAGTGCTGTGTTTCCATAATGGAAATGACTAAAGCTGGAGAGACACATGCCTTCCCTTACACACCCCTGAATCCTTTCCCACCCTCTTTCGGTGGCTGCAGCGGAGTCGTCTTTTGCCAGCGGAGTGGTGCAGAGTCATTTTTAATTACCTCCTTCCATTGCTTTTGATTTCAAGCCCAACTGATGGCGCCAGGGGCTGAACCACAGGGAGATCTCCAGGCAGCTCCTGCCTACGTTCAGCAGCCTCGCCAGGCAGATGCTATACAGCCCACTGCACTTCCTTGCGGTGTTTTTGTTATTACGTTTTAATTTTTTTTCGCCTGAGACAGGAGCTATGTTAAAATCTAGAAAGTCTGTAATGTGCTTGTACATGTGAAATTCTAGGTTATGGTCACCAACTTCTCTTCTGCTCCCTTCAGATATTTATACTCTGCGTGTACATGTATGCAATTATATGTGTGTTTGACTTCACGGGTAACATATCCTGTGTATACAGATTTGTTAAAACGCATGGCATTATTTGAAGCCAGTAAGTATGCTCAGTTCTTTGAGTCTTTTTCAGAAACCAAGATTGGATTTCTTTATTTTTACAGGAACAGGAATGGTTGAGCTGGAATGAAAATGTTCATTCCACTGCATCATTAGCTACAGGCAATCTTCAGTCGAAGCCTAGCCCATTTTTCATGCTAAAGCTCTAATAGTTTGACTATTAATCAACATGTAGGATGAATTTCTGGGGCTGAGAGAGCTCGTCTGCATGCCTGTAATTTAAGCTGAACTCTTTTTTTATTTTTTTTCTTATGAAAGGAAGGTAGCCAGAAAATAAATTATATTTTAAAGAGTTCACCTCCCTCTCACCCCCTTCTACCATTCCCCTTCTGATAAACACCCAAAAGTTTTCACTGGACGGATATAAAGATGAAGCTGGAGCAGCAGATCCTCAAACTTGTCATTTGATCCTCCAGTATTTCTAAACCAACATTTTGTTAGATGAGACAAGTCACTGACGTGGTGATTGTCTGAGGCGTGATAGTTAGTACTGAGGGTCCAGTCCAACTTGCTTTTATCAATTGAAATGTTAATTTTAGGGTCTTGGATAAAGTTTTTCCTCCCCTTCTGCATTACGGGGAAGCTGTAACCAACAGCCCACGTGATAATGGGAGCATCGAGATCTTTAATCAGCTGTTTACCTGCCTTTTCAGCAGCCTGCTCTTTTTGCACAAGGGTCACGCGCACCAAGTTGGATAAAGACTTCTGGAAGGATGGCAGAAAACGACAAGTCAACCCGTGGGACCAGCTCGCTGCACTGACAGTGACACTCTCCGTTTGCTCCTCCTGCCATTCAGTTCATTCTCCTCCAGGCCCCTCTCCTCCATACATACAAGCCCATAAAAAGTGAAGATTCAGAAGACCGATCCTCCAGTTCAGAGACAGGAATGGGAAAATCATGCTTGGAAGGGCAGGAACTGTTTCCTTACACCCCTTCTCTCTCTAGTCTCACCAGGCTCCCTACATCACTCTGCACAGACCTGTGGAACGTGCAGTACTTCTCCAGTCCCCGCTGAAGAAAGCGGTCAAACAACAGTTTCTGTGCCCAGTGGCTTCTTAAGAAAAGCGTTTTCCAAAGGCCATGTTCCTCTTTTCCCAGGCCTAGTAAGCAGCAGGAGCAGCTTTGGGTCAATCAGCTTGTGCATGTGAGTTTTTGGAGACCGCTAACCAAATATCTTCGCTCTTTCCTCCCAGATATGCTCCCCAGCTTAGCGGGAGAGCTGATGCAGAGCCCTTTCCAGCTCTGAGGCAGGGGAGTATGCTTTGGAACATGGACAAGGACCTTGTGGGGGAGGAAGGAAGAGAGCCATACAGTTCATATAAGATGCAGAGCTATTTCAATTTAACTGTCTCGGGCTCTCAAAGACTGCAGTGCTTTAGCCTGTGGGGGCTGAAAAGCAATTTCACTGCGATTGTGCTAAAATCCTCTTGTTCTGGCCGTGAAGTTTCATTTGACTGTTAAGGAAATAGTGCAGCAACCCTGGAAACAAGGGAAATGTGAAGCGTTATCTTTCACCGGAAGGCACGTAGCCTCCTCCATCAGTGATCCGGACAAGATCGCACCAGTACCGTACAAAACGGTGTTTTCTCTATTGGACCTGTGTTGCACATAACGGAGACTACCAATGCATTTGGGCTTTTCATGACCTCCTTATAGCAGTGTCTCAGAATTATCTGATGCTCAGTTAGAGGTGTTTGGGCTTTCTTTTCCTTAGTTACTGCTGGCTGATGAGCTCCCAGTCCAGCGCAGCAGCTGTCGTTAGTCTGTCAGCGTATAACTACTATTTTATTCTGTTTTTCCAATCCTGGAAGTTATCCGTTACTCCAGGACACTGTTCAATCCCCCGTTGTATTGAGAGTACCTCACAATTTTGTGTTATGGGCTGGAACAAATTTAACTGGTAAATTCATGCTATTTTGTTTCAGTAAGACAGATCCGTTGGACGCTTTGGTGAAATCCTTCAAGGCTGCTCGTTCTTCTTCCTATTTACTTATCTGTTAGTTTCTCACTGTACCATTCTTTCATTAATACCCATCTTTATAAACTTAATTGCCAATCTCCTAAGGGTATCGCTTTGCTGAACCAAAGATGCATCAAGGTTCCTTTAGTCAGAAAATCAGTTAACTTACTAAGCGAGTCTGGCACGCTCTGCCATCTTGCATTTTTGCCTTTTTTTTTTTGTTGGGTGAGTGGTGGTGGCAGTGGTTTGGTTTGTTTTTGGGTTGGGTTTTTTGGGTGATATTTTGTTTCGTGTTTTGTTTCTTTTTGTTTTTTAAAGTCTTTCTTTAAAAACACGTTCAAAAGCCTTGCAGACAGTCATGGTTCGACTAACAAACCTGTACTTACCTGAATCACTTTTATTCCCATGTTGTGGAGTGTGGATGCTGTACTTGCTGTTCCGTAGACCCAAGTACCACGCTGACACCTTCATCCTCTGCTCCTGCACCCACTCCCTGCGCAGGAGCACGAGCGGGTGTGTTAGTCCTGCTGGGAGCTGATGGCTGGATATGGGAGATACTTTTAGGAGATTCTGCACAACGTGTCTTTCTTTTTTGAGGGTAGCGACATGTTCCCTCAGTGCTTCCCTTCACATCTCCTGTCCTGCTTAGGAAAGAATGATAATGATACAGTAAGTTTTCTTTCAGCCGAAACAGTTAGTACAAGAGTGCAAGAAATTTTGTCTGTGAAACCTTGGTAGCCAAAATACTTTGCTCTGAGGATCCCAGTGGAAATCATCTTGTCTCAGATGGCAAGCTTCAGGGCTGATGACTCAGGTTTTCCCCTGCTCTGGTCTGGATGACAAGAAACTGCCTATGACAGCCATGAGGAGCTGAAAGCGGTAATTCATGCTCCTGCGACACAGCATTTTCTCCTTTGATGTTATCAGTGAATTGCACCCAGAAATACAGCCTGTGATTCCAGACCACAAGCTTTCCTCTGTGCCTCCTGTGCTGCTCGCCTGCCCACCGACTGGTTTTCCTATTCGGGGATTTTCCTTTTTATACTGGTTCACTTCCCATTCCTCTTCAAACACTTCCAAACATACCGTTGTGTTCCCTCAGGCTAGTTGTTCTGTTGCTGCGGGTTTTGCGTAAGCCTTCACTTTCTCCAGCCATCGTCATTCATGGTTTGTGTGAACCATGGATCACATCACTGTAGACTTTCTTGGCAGTAACCATCGCCCCTGCATGCACGCGTGGTATCTGCATGTAGGTGTAAAGGAGTACGTGCTTTTGTAGGCATCTGAATTTAAATCCTGCTCGTTTACACTGAGGTATGCTTCTGTCTAATTCTAGAGAGTATTAGGCACAAATAAGAATTGTTTAATGTCAAATATATAAGTATCAATTGAAAAATCCATGCCCTCTCAGATGCCTTGTCAACACTTCACGTCTCCAAATGCGTCGTATCCAGAAAACTGTGGTGTTAACCTTTTCTAGTCCATGCTGAACATGGGAAAAATCAGTCCTTTTTTGTGTTTGCATGGGATCTTTGTTCGCTGTGATTAATGGTCCACTAACAGTGTCCAATACGAGTTCAGTGCAATGTACAAAGTGCCTTTGATGCCAGACATTCTACAACGCTGTGCAGAAACTAAAGCTAATAGTTGTAAGCCTGAGAGGCCTGGAATGTTTTCAATTTACTTTTAAACAAATGACTTTATTGTGCCATTCTCCCATGGGAGTAAATTCCACAGCCTTAGTGCCACATTAGACAAAACTTTTTTACCTGCTGATTTCTGTTTATACTTGGAGAAGAGAAATTAACCTTGGTTAGGGATTGGGGGGGGGATAGGACGGGGCTATTAAACTCGGTGGGAATTTTGCCAGGGGCTTCGCTGGGAGCAGAGTGGGATGCAGGAGGACAGGATGTAGCCGAAGGATGATTTGTGATGCAGGGCAGAGTTCAGGAATTCTGTGCGCCTGAAAATCAGACTCGTGAAGGACACCTGTAGGAAAAGCTTTAAAACTGGTTTTGCCCCTCCTGAAATGTAAGGAAGTGGTCGTTGTAGTCGAAGTAAATGACAATGGATGTTGGGAGGAAGATTCCTAGTGACTGCAGTTGGAGATGGATAAGGCCCAACTCCTGAAAGGAGCAATTCTCAAGTAAGTAATGGGTGTCTGTAGCCATACAGCAACGGCATCTCTCGACCACAAGGAGAGAAAGTGTCTCTGAACCCACCACATTGCTATTGTAATGGTAAAGACTTTCTGACTGAGACAGGGAAGTTTGGAAAGAACGCATCTTTAATGCTTTTGGGATGGTCTAATACCATGGATTTGTAAAAAATATATAATACTTGCAAAATCCCTAAGTAAGGAACATGGATCCAGCCAGTGTTGCTCCAAGTGGGAGGGCCTCTAATGCTAATAAGTGCGGCGTAGTCTTCTGATAGGTATAATACAGAACCTATTCCAGTAACTCCTTTTGATCGAAACATGAGTGTACGTTAATTACTAGCAGAACTCAAACACTAGATTTTTTTTTTTTAACTGCTCGCTAGGCCTTTTTTTGAACTAAACTTTTTTTTACAAGGCTTTTGTTTTGTGCATGTTATGTGCTTTTGTTGCTTTATATAAATCCGTAAGCAATCACGACAAGGTTTAAGTTTTGTTTTGACTAATGTTTTTACTTTGGCTGTCTGCAACTCATTAGTATTTTATGTTCCACACCGCTGCGTGGAAATCCAAATTAAAAAAAAATGACAAGTTTAGGTGATGCTTAGATAAAAGCAATCGCAGAAATTGGACAAGTAAATCCACTCACCTGAAAATGGCTTTAGAGTCTTTTGTCTTTCTCTGATGTTTCTAACCACTGTCTGCTCTTTTCCAAAATAATAGCTCTCTTGCTCATCTCTCTGTCTGGCTTCCCCTAAAACCTCACCTCAGTTACAAAATGAACGGTGTAAGCGGTGCAAATCATTTACAGTGTCCTCAGAGCCCTAAACCCTTTGCTGCCACTGATTTGGCCTCTAGAGGAAAATACACCTGAACTTTTTGTAGACTGTCAAGAACGATAGGGAAAAGGGTCCGAGAGCTATTTCCGTTTCAACTTGTAAGGCCGGGAAAGTCTGTCCCGTTTGTTTCTCCTCACTTGGTAGCTTTCTTCCTTTTTCCAAAAAAATGGCATATGTGGATCATTACTGAAAAGAAACCAGTGTGTGTACGGAGGGCAACAGCTTTTACATAGCCAAAGGCTGCCATGAGTCAGACCCGAGATCAAGCGTGTTCCTCGGCAGTGCCGGGAAGCTTGTGGGGGCAACGGCAGTGCCAGTTCCTTCCCAGGTCATGCCTCTATGTGGTTTATTTCCACGAGCAGAACAATGATTTCATTACAAAACGGGATTTTCTAAGAAGTCTTAAGATGTGTTTCAGGAGTTGTAAAGCCTCTCTCCCTGCAGTGGGGAAGAAATCGGGTAGGAGGGGGGGGGGGTTGTTTGAACCAGGCTGAATGTTAGTGGGCGGCGGCTCTCCATCCTGCCCCAGCAGCAGGTGCCCAGCTGCCCTCCCTCCAAATGGGCGAGGGAATATCACCAGGGCCTGAGGTTGTATTGGCTTTCCACGCTGGGTAGAGTAAGGAGCAATTATATGCTTTTGCCTGAGACTCCTCAAACTCTTTCCCTCACCCTCTCCCTTCCCACCCAGCTGGAAAAGCAGGATCCTCAACTTGCAGGACGTCTTGGGAAAAGCGAGGAGGAGGGAATACATTGCGATGGAAGCATCTCATCTCCTTGGTCTCCCAAATGCCTGTCTACAGTAGGGATATAATCTGTGCTTCGAGGTGGCTCCCTGGGGGGCCCCAGTTTGGCAGGCAGACTGGTAGGGAACACATGCGCTGAAGCCAGAGGGTGTCTCAAATGAAATGATATTTGAGTCTCGCCATGCAGGTCTTAATGTAATCCATGAGTCTTAATATGGCCATAAGGCTATAAATTCAGGGATTTTGACCTCAAAGTCTTTGAGTGTGTTTAAAAATAGCTCACCCATCCTCATTTTATCACTTCGTATACTCTGACACAATTTTGGAACCTGTCTCCATCCCATCTAACAGGGGAACACTATAATTAAGAATCGCTTTTGAAAGGCTGTTCTCGCTTAGCTTAAGGCAGAATAAGGCTTTATGTATTTTGCAGGAGATTATAAACAATTCATCAGCTAAAATTAGCAGTAAAAAGGGAGCCCCAGTTCTTTCCTGCGCTGTGGTTTGCACCACAAAGACTTAGTGTTTTTAAATCATGACAGATCTCACGAAAAACCTTGAAAGCATATTATGTATGTGTCACTTTGGCTCAGCTAGGAATAGTCTCACCTCTAAGCCAGAAGGCCATGGGTTCAAGTTCCATGCCCGCCCTTGGTTTTAGCTGTCTCATAGTAATTTTATTACAGAAAACATTTTAAAATAGAACCATAGAGGAGGAAGAGTGAAACTTTTATATCTGTAACTGCACTATGAGGCAGTCAGTCATTGGGATGATACGTTAAACCACTGTTCTTGCTACCCAGCTTTGCTCAGCAGGCATAAACCCTCTAAAAAGGGAGGGCTTAGCCCTAATGGTGTGGCAGTTTTTTCCCTTCTTGAAAAAAACAGTTCTAATCCTTGGGAGCGCGTGTGAGCTGCTCTTCCCTGCCCGAAAGAAGTTTGCCTTCTCATTGTGTTGCCATGAGGTTGGGGTTCCTTGATTGTATGTTGTGGTACAAGAGCTGAAAAAATAAGAGATGTCAAATGAGTCTTGACTTTGCCTTTCGCTGCTGACCAGTGACAGAAGGGGAAAAAAATTTAAAATCAATCCTTCGAACTGCAAAGGCCATAGGTCATTTAAAAAGTTAATTTGCCAAAATACCCAACGAAAGTGCGAGGTTAGGGTTGTTTGTGGCAACGATAAAGCCAGGTGATGTTAACTGCAAAGGTAAACTCCATATTGCGCCTGCTGGGGCCTGGGGGTAGAGCGCGCATCCCTGATGTCCTTTAACTTCCCCACAGAGAGGAGGTCAGAGTGACTTAAGGTTTGAACTTTACAGTTTCATTTTGGTTCGTGCCAACAATCATGTGGTCTTATAACACAGAGTGTTTATGTTTATTGCTTACAGACATGTGTATTAAATTACCAGCATCTCAGTGTCTCTTAAATACAATTTGCTTTTATTTGACAGAGGGAAAAAAAATAATCTTTCATTTTCTCCTGGTTTTGTCGAATACCTAGCAGGGTTTTGGCATATTTATACAAAATGGAAGCCATGTCACAAAGCAGCATCTAATTTCATTTGGTCCAAGATTACGTGCTGAATAGTTGCTCACAATTCATTTCTTCCCCTGAAAATAATTTTACCCAATAATTTTCAGTTTCTGTTTTTGTGGCATGAATCCAAAATGCCTCTGGGTGGATGATTTTCTTTCATTTAGCAATATTTGTAACACTTCAGTAAAGCTCTCGGTGTTTTCAGATTCCTCTTCTGATCTGTTTTGAGGTTTTTCTGCTCCAGGAACGTTGCGGCTCACATTTTGCTTGCAAAGTTAAAGGAGTTCTTAGATGGGGAGTACGGATGGTGGTGATCATTGATGCTCAACAAGGGTAAGAATTCCTGCCAGAATTTGTAGGCCACCGTCACTCTGCCTGATGGAGGGCTTATGGAAAACCCATTAACGTGTATGAGAGCTTTGAATCTTAGGACCTGAATTATCAAATGAAATATTTCGACGAGGACTCTGGACAAGATATGTTTGGCGTATGACTAACATCTGCGAAAGGTAGATTTATCTATGTAAGATGCTGGTGGTTCTTGCATGTCCACTTGCTAAATTAGATTAAAATTCCTGTTATTAATTTTTTTCAGATAAGCAATTACTGTGGGTGCTACAGAGACTATGAGAATTGGGGCAAGAAATGGGATAATCCATCTTGTTGCGGCAGGAATGTTGGCCCGTTTGAGTCACATCTGGGATGCGGGTGGGGTGGTCTGTGCAAGGCTGGAATTGGTAATGGTCTGTCAAAAATTGAGGTAAAGGGTAGCCTAGCCTGCGAGGGGAGGTGGCCACAAGACAGATTTCCATACTAAGATGCGGTCCATGCTGGGAGAAAAAGATTGAGAATCCTTCCCATAGAGCCGGGTTTCGCAGCATTGACTGCGAGGCAAAGGGGAAAGGAAATGGTGCCGCTTCGGAGCACAGTGATCCAACTGTGTGAAATCAGTGTGGGTGCTATTAAAATGCCATCTTCCTCTCCTTTCCCCTTTCCTTCCTCCCTCTCTCCCCCCCTCTGCTGTCAGCCTGGCTGAGGAAAAGTCAAATAACGTACGACTGTGTTCCTTGGCATCACAACTGCAATTTCCCTTTAGGGACTTCAAACTTGAGAATGGGAGGTTTTAAATCTTGCTGATTCGTGCTGTTCCAGCAAGCATATGTGTGAGGAGAAAGAACAATGCCAGTTCGAAACAGAAATCACAAGTGAGAAATCACTGCTGCTAAATCAGGTGTTGCAGAGGCCAGTGGAAAAATCAGATGCTAAGAAAAGGAGGAAATTACTTTGTTTAGAGCTGGGAAGGTTAATGAGAATGAATTAGAAAGTGCTCTCTGTGTATTCAGCCCCTAAGGATTTGAGCAAAGTTAGAGGGATTTATTTACTGATTATCCAGACTATACAACTGGCAATAAGATTAAGTGAGGAATTTTGGAACATGCTGACATTTCTTATTTGCATCATTTACTATGGAGATCATTTGTCGGCACTGCACTGAGTTTGTGGTGAACCAGGGCTTAGTCTGGCCCAGCAGAGACAGATCTGGTACTTCTCATGGCTCCAGGGACGTGGGGGTGAAAACAGTTTAACGTCCTCTTTTGCGTCTCGGAGAGGAAACATCAAGTTTGTCTAGGTGCTTATCAGAGGAGAATTTCAGAATATTTTCCTAGACATCATTAATTATGGAAAAGAGTGCAGTTATAGGTGACACATTGCATTAGATCAACTAAAAATAAAAGACAAGGCTGTAATTTATCGAGCCTCTGCATTGGACGCTGTACAGAGCTCCCCCACTACGAGGCCTCCTCCGAGTCCGTCCCTCCCAGCATGCACACGGGTACGCACACTGCCCTTCCCCTCCTCTAGGCAAGTTTCTTTAAACCAGGCTGGTAAATACAGAAAAGTTACCATCTCAGCTGGAAGAAGTGAAGGGGGACCATGAAACAGGAGTTCAGTACAGAATCTAGGAAAAACAGAATTGTGATTTCATAGAATCATAGAATGGTTCCGGTTGGAAGGGACTTTAAAGACTATCTAGTTCCACCCCCCTGCCCTGGGCAGGGACACCTCCCACCAGACCAGGCTGCTCCAAGCCCCATCCAGCCTGGCCTTGAACACCTCCAGGGATGGGGCAGCCACAGCTTCTCTGGGCAACCTCTTCCAGTGCCTCACCACCCTCACAGGAAAGAATTTCTTCCCAATACCTAATCTAAATCTCCCCTCTTTCAGTACTGATCCCTGATTTCTATTCTTTATTCTGGTACTGATTTCTATTCTTTATTCTGGGCGCCTACCTCTAAAATGATCACATTTTGTGAAACATGCGCAACTCTTCTATATTATACGCATAGACGCATGAAGTCATAACCTGGGCTTTAAAATGCAAGCCTGGTCAACGTGTTTTCCAAGATTTGCCTTCATCAAGCCACCGTCCGTGCACTGCGCACTTATTTGCCACATTTTAATCTCATAAAATAAGACAACTCCTTGTCCCCAAAGGAATCTTTCAACCGAGTCTTGTGCACTCTTGCTGGAATAAGGAAAATTTTGTTAGTGACCCTCTCTTGTGTGGTTACTGTTGAGTAAAAGTCCTCAATAGTGATCAGTTCTACCAACATTTCTTCTAAGAATGGTTTTGGTAAGGAGGTAAATATCAGATATTAAAAGCAAGGTGTTATTTTAGTCTTCGCTATGACTCTTAATACTTCTCTGATCAGCATCACGGATGACTAATTCTCCTGCTTTCTATTTTCATCGTCTTTGGTAGAAACTCCAAGACTTCTATTTGCTTTCCTTCTTAGGGGAACTGCATACCACAGCTTTAATCCTTTAATCCTCAGATGTCCAGTTGATGCCTCTACCCATTGATTACCTCCTTTTACAGCAAACAGTCTCGTTCCCATCACAATTAATGTCCACTGCTGGAGCAGGCTGTTGTCTCTGGGAATGTGTTTCGTGCATTTCGTAACAACTACACAAATAAATGTCATAGAATCACAGAATCATAGAATGGTTCGGGTTGGAAGGGACCTTAAAGATCATGTAGTTCCGTCCCCGTGCCCTGGGCAGGGACACCTCCCACATTTCAGCCTGAATTTCAGCCTGAATATCTTCTTGGCTAATCATCCTGCTTCAAGTCTTCATCATCGTGACTTGAATTCCAGCGTAACTCACCAGTGTTTGAGACTTCCCAAAATCCATTGACCACCTCCTACGCTGAAATAATGGCAAATATCATGCCAATAGTAGCTCACATCCTAGATTATTTTTTTTTTCCTAATGCGCTCTTATAAATATGGGGTGCTTCACGTGTTGTTATGACAAGGAAATTCTTTGCCTGAAAAGTTTGCAAATTCCAAAGTAGTATTTGTTTTATAAACAAAGGTGCTGTTTTCCTTATGCCAGCCTCTTTCTGCTTTTGCTTGTCCAGCAGTCTGTTCCGAAAAGCATGAAGCAGCTGTTGGCTCCGAATCAAAACTCGCAGCGCAGGGAGGGTTCTGTAAAAGTCTTTTGTGTGAGAGACGTACATGGCAGCAAATGGTGAAATTGGAGGACGGATTCTTTGAGGGGAGATGGCTAATTCACGGCAACATTTTATTTTTTTACTTGACTTTTGCATAGAACAAAAAGAAAAGTAGAAGATATTGTAATATATTTCTTTCGTTTTCTATTTTCGGAGACACCTTTTGTTGTCGCAGTGTTGTCAGCTTGTCATTTTGTGCTGCTGTGTGCCCAGTATCACCCACTGGATGGAAGGGCTGCAAGAGGTTGTCTAGTTCTTTCCCCTGCCTCAAGGCAGGATCTCTGTACCTAGGCCGTTTCTTGAGCGATGGGGTCTCATCTTTGGAAGAGTTTCTGCAACTCTCCTAGTCCATCTATTTCTGTGCTTCACTGTCACCATATAACGCTTTCCAAATATTTGTTGGACGTATTTTACTCATCTCTCCCCTTCCACAGGTGGTTTCTTTTGAACTTAACAGTCCCAATTGATCTTAGCTTTTCCTTTCAGGTAGTATTTTACAAAGCCCTGAACATCATCTTCAGTGGTTTCCTCTCAACGCTCTCGAAATGTGCTACAAATTTCTGGTAGTGTGGTAACCAGAATTGGATGCACAGTTCTTGGACTGATTTCACAGTAGCAAGACGCAGTTTCTGTTCTGCTGAACTGCACCTTAAGTGGCCATTCTCATGCTGTATTTTTATGACTTATTCCTCCCCAAGTCAAATATTTTCTATTCATAACAAATTTCACCTCGATTTTTAAAATGTTTCTCCGGATCATTGTGAACTCTGGTCGTATCAGCGAATGTGTTCACATCCTCTTCCAGTTTCTTCTCATCTGTAAATGTAATAAGCACAGGCTGTAATCAACCATCCTCAGCATTAAGGCATTAATAAGCCCATAAAAATATAGCCCATACGAAAGTCCTCTTGGTAGAGTTGTCCAGTTTGACAGTGAGCCATTGACAGCTTTTCTATGGAAATGAGCATCTAACCAGTAAGTGCAGGGAGAGCACACTTCTATTAATGAAAACGTCACTTGAGATTGTGTCAAAAAGCTTTTCTTAAGTCTGAAATATGTGGCATTTAGTGTTAATACCTTACCCATAAGATCTGAATCCCTGCTCTAAAAGGAGATTGGATTGATTTGACGTGATTAGTTGTCAACCTGTTAAGAACTATAAGACAAAAGTAACTCCAAGTGTGTCAGAATTCTGGTAATACGTCATTCCTTTCTGTCTCGTAGTTCTAAATCAGCTTCTTGATTGAAGAAGGCGTGGAGAGAGCCTAATGTAGGTTTTGAATGTTTGTGATCATTAAAGCTATGTAAATACCTGGGGAGCAGCATGTGGATTCAGCAGAAGGTTTTAGCTAACGGTCTGTACTGTACAACGTCTGGAACCACAAGGAAGAATCTAAGTAGGTGATTGTTTAAACTAATCCGGAGACTTAAATACTTTTGAATCAAATTGAGCTAGGCTATATCTTTCTTCTGCGCGGGTATGAAGTGAGAGAGATATGGTGTGTGCAAGGGAAAGCCGGATCATAACCTCTGCTTCGAGCGGTTCAAGGCTGCTAATGAAGGCGTAGGAGCTGAAAGGGGCAGCTTGTGGGTGGCTCAGCAAAGGCGACGGCGGTACGAAGTCAGGACATGCTGAAAGCGTGGAAGAGAGTGGCAAAGTCACCCTCTGTGAGGGAAAAGGACAGCTTCCAAGCTGCCCAGGAAATGTTCTTTTTCTGCTGCTCGCTTTGTTGTAAATACACAAAAGTAATGTATTGTCATTTACTTGTGGTTCTTTCCAGTAAGAAAACCTCACTGTGTGAAGCCGTCATGTGGTTTCAGCAGTACTCTGGCAAAAGGCACGCTATGTACGGCTGAGAGCGTGCTAGCTAAATCATATGTACGGCGTCAAACTGCAATTTGAAGAGAGAATATCAAGAATCAGTTGTAAAGATTTAGGAAAAGGCGGAAGGGGGGTTAGGACAATGCGGTGTGCTGAGTGTTGCTGCATTAAAGACAAACCTTACTTGGACAGGAATAGGTAAAATAGATTGTATGTTCAGCAGCTGGGAATTAAAACATAAATATGATCTTGAGCGAATGATTAATTTTCAGGTTGCGGTTGTTGTTATGAACTTGCATCTGTAAATGAAAGATATGAAAGCAGATTTTAAATGATTGGTCTCTCACTGCAGCCACGGACTTATTTCTTAGCTTATTTCTCTGCTTTGCTGCTGCTTTGACTTCTTACCCTTTAGTCGGTCACCTTCCAGCCTGCTTCCTCGCAGTCATTTTTAATAGAATGCCTTTTTGATTACAGAAAATTGGTTGATACCCGGCTCTAATGAAAATGCTAGACAAATGCTCCTTCTTGAAACTGCCATCAGGAATGCTATACAAGACATTCTTAAATATGCTGGCAGCTGCCCTGAATGTAATGAAATCATGGAAATTAGAAGTATTGCTCTCGCTGTGTGGCCAGCTCAAGACTGTTTTCAGTATGTTACTCAGTTTTGCTGTGAATTTTTCTCGGGACATTCTTCAACACACTTATAATTCTCACAATCAGGAAACTCACCCTTATATTCTGAGGTACTATTCCCTTTTTTTTGGATTGCACGTAATTCCCCGTGCCTACGTCCCTTTGAATCATTCTTCTTGAAGCAGAGAGTTTACAGTTTTCAAAAGACCGATACCTTTTCTGGTAGAAGTGCATGTGTAGGGTGAAATCCTATTCCTGCTGCAGCCAGCAGTAAAATTCCCACAAACTTAAGTGGTTTGGGTTTCACATGCCATTTTTATCCTTCTCTTGTATGACACTTTAGTTAATCCTTAATACATTCTTAGTACAGAAGGCGTCTAAATGCAGGAAAGGTAGAAGAATAGCAGTGGTGCATACTTTGTGTTTAACTGGAACCTTTCCATGGAAGCAACACAAAGCAGCTTCTGAAAGACAGGTGAGATCCACTGCAGGGTGCAAGTAGTGGATATTATTTTCATTCTTCTAAAGTGCAGAGAAAGTAGAATCATAGAATGGTTAAGTTGGAAGAGACCTTAAAGATCATCTAGTTCCAACCCACTGCCCTGGGCAGAGACACCTCCCACTAGACCAGGCTGCTCAAAGCCCCATCCAGCCTGGCCTTGAACACCTCCAGGGATGGGGCAGCCACAACCTCCCTGGGCAACCTGTTCCAGTGCCTCACCACCCTCACAGGAAAGAATTTCTTCCTGATACCCAATCTAAATCTCCCCTCCTTCAGTTTGAAACCGTCACCCCTCGTCCGGTCGTTCCACTCCCTGATCCAGAGTCCCTCCCCATCCTTCCTGTAGCCCCCTTTAGGTACTGGAAGGGAAGGACCTTATCTCTGTGGCTGTGTGTACGCTAACGGCAGCACCTCCTGGCCTCCATGTTACCTTCCCTTCGTCCATGCTTTTTTTCGTCTATCGCTTTTCTGTAGCTTTGGGGTATTTTCATCAGAAGTTCAGAATTTGAGTTTTCCAAGATGAATCTAATTTTCTTTAGCTGTTTTTTTAACAGTTTATATTCTTCACTACTTTCTTTGTTGGACTCTTATAAAAAAAGTTCCTAAAGTAATTGCAGTTGTGTTGGTTTGAAGTAATAATATTCCATTCCTGTCAACAATTAATAGCAGTATTAAGCAAGAGTCAACTGAACGAAAACTTAGCCCAGATTCTCATACACCGTCGCTTAACACTTGCTATTGGAACTACAAATTCTGGCTCAAGGGTGAGGAACACTGAGGCTTTGAGCAGCCTGGTCTAGTGGGAGGTGTCCCTGCCCAGGGCAGGGGGGTGGAACTGGGTGATCTTTAAGGTCCCTTCCAACCCAAACCATTCTGTGATTCTGTGAAAGGGGCCTGTGGCTGCCTTGGCTGCTGGGAAAGGAGTCACGGAAACTTGCTTCTAGCTCCTTCATTCTCCTTTTCTGTGCAACACAAGCGTTCTGTTCAAGAGCAGTCAGAGAGATATGAGGGTTTTCTTACATATTTTGCTTTGAGTTTATTCATCACAACAGACTTGCAAAAGGCTTTCTGGAATGCAGAGTGGCAGGGACTTAGGCTGTGGGGTGGCTTGCGCTGGAGCTAATGTCACCGTGATGCTCAGTGACAAGACGTCCGTCGTGAAAGAATGAGATGGAGGGTGTCTACATCACTTCTCTCTTGTGATGCTTAGCTTTACCGGGCAAACTTACTCTCAGCTGCTGCTGTTGGCACAATGCAGAAACAGCTTACAAAAGAAAGCCTTATAATGCTTGTTGGTGTTGAACAAACTTGAAAAAACCTGAACATTGGAAGTTCCATCTCAACGTGAAGGGGAACTTCTTTCCTTTGAGGGTGGCAGAGCCCTGGCACAGGCTGCCCAGAGAGGTGGTGGAGTCTCCGTCTCTGGAGACATTCCAAACCCGCCTGGACGCGTTCCTGTGCCACCTGCTCTGGGTGACCCTGCTCTGGCAGGGGCTTGGATGAGATGATCTCCAGAGGTCCCTTCCAACCCCCGCCAGTCTGTGAGTCTGTGTATTGTAGAGCACAGAAATCCGTTAGAAGGAGATTTCCATCTGCATGATGCGATGCAAACAAGATGGTTTCTGGCATGAAAAGCCTTCACTTGAGATACCAAATCATTAAGAATACTGTGGCCAGAAGCTTTCATAATAAATTACTGTAAACTCATGAGAGAGTGATCTTTTTTGATTTAAGAGAAAATAAATCAACAGGATGAAGTCGCCTCTACTACAGTTTCGAACAAGAGATGGACTCCTGAAGTATTATCCACTTTCTGTAAATATCACCTATGAGCCTGTATATAAAAGGTTAAATGTTTGCAGACTATTACCCTTTGCCTTAAAGATCAGAGACAAATTACTATTTTTACTTTACATTCTCTTGATGAGGATAATGATAAACATCTGTCACTTTTCTGCTTAGCCAGTTAAGAATCTTATTGCAATCTGTAATTTAAACAAGTGAAGGAAAAAAAAAAAGAAATAAAAGAAAAAAAAATACATGGACAAGCTGCACTTTTATATGGAAAGCAAAGAAGAAAAGAAAGAGAATGGAAGTCAAATGCAGGGGAGCTGGGAAGGGGGCATTTTCAGTCTGGACTGACTTGGCTAAAATCTGTGGATATATGATAGATGTATGATTTTCCATTTATTTGCTATTTCACAGGGAAAATTACAGTTAGTTTCTTTTCAGGCATGGAGACTAAGGGAAATACTCAATCTGCACGCTCTGACTTTTTGGCATATGCAGTTTATTAACAAAATGATTAAGGTTTATAGGGTAGTGTGTCTACTGGTGTTACAGAATTGAAAACACTGTTTCATCAAGAGCTTTTTCAGTGTCCTCCGCAGTCCCAAGATTTTTAGGAAGCACCGCTAATTATTTTTAAAGTTCGTAGATTAGTTGTTTTTTCCAGTAATTCGTCTGTAATTAGAAACAAGCTGAACTTTTGAAACTTCTTTTACATTTTGTTTTGTTTCTAAATGGTACATTGGATCTTATTTCGGAACTTAACTTAATAAATCACCACCATCCCCATTTCATTTAGACTGGGCTGACCAAGCCATCGCTCACAAGGGGTAAATACAAAGTGCTCTACCCGCCAGTGCTGCCTGAGCAGAAGCAGACCCTGTGCTAGGAGATTTTTTTTAGCCAAATTCTATATTGCAAATGGAGTTTTGCTGGTTATAGGGTGTCTGGCTGGTATATAACTAGTTCTCGTTACTGGGTTATTCACTTTTTTCAAGTACTTTCTCTTTCTTTATGTTATGCTTCTAAGCGCCAACAGAAAAGGTTTAAAATTTCTAGTTCATGCTAATATGGCTTTGGTGGGTGTTTAGAGGGAGAGGTATTATATATCAGAGTTTGGGGAAAGAACATTGTTCTTTGTACTTTCCAGGTTGAAATTCCATTCTTTTGGCATATTTGAGCCTCAGAATGCAGTTTGATTTTCACCAAAAGGCTACTATTCTTTTTTTAGGTTTTCTTATATTTATACAGGCCAGACTGAAGCAAAATACATACCTTTTAGCTTCCAGTTAAAGTTCCCGGTATTTTCTTTAATTAGGTCAGCTGTTTACATACAAAGAAGGTTTTTTTTTTCTGTCCAATGCAAAAGAGACCTCTAATATATAATCCATCCCATGTTATGCTGAGCCTTGAGCACTGGAACCAATGGTGCTTTTGCTGTTATCCTTCATAAATCCTTTGTTTATTTAGGTGCTATTCACATCTAACAAATTTGAGGCTGAACTGCAGAATTTGTCAACCTTAAATAACCAGAATGTCTTTTACCCGTAGGAGGGTAAAATTCAAAATCCAAACTTATGGTGCTGCTTTCTTGCATGGCCAAGCTGGCTGAATCGTAGTGGTAAAAGATTTGATAACAAGTATTGCAGTAAGTGATCGTTCACCACCATGCGTCTTTGTCTGAAAACTTTCTGTAATATGAAATTACAAATTTGTGTGGAAATATATAATGTAGTTTGCGAAGAAGGTCTTGCATCTCATATTGCATTAAGCTTTAAAGGTCCAAATTTAATGATGCTAAACAGTAATGTTAAATGGGCCATTACTTCATTTTTTAACCTCCAGAAGTTCTTTGTATGAGTTACATGGCTGGATTACTACAGTTTAAGTCCAGGGATTTTTTCCCCAATATATTTCCACTTTACTGCAGTCTGAAAGACTTTTTTCTTTTTTTCCTTCCGTATAGACTGAAAATGAGGAGAATGGCCAAGCAGACAATTTTTCCATGGATCCCCAGCTGGAGAGACAGGTGGAGACAATTCGAAATCTTGTGGACTCCTACATGTCTATTATAAACAAATGTATCCGAGATTTGATTCCGAAAACCATCATGCATCTTATGATCAATAACGTAAGTAGCAGCCAGGGTTCTAAATTATTTGAACGTGTCTGTCAAGTCTCTTACCCTCAAACACGCCTCTTGAATATAGCAGCAACAACAGCATGTCCTAAGGAGAAGAACACGCTCCCATAAATGTCACACTCTTAGACGAAATGTTCAAATCTTCCATAGTAGTACGAAGTTCTGCAGCCTTCTTAAAGGCTGGCGGACTGCCTTGAGTGCTTACTCCAAAATGCTAAAGATTGAATTCATTTACATCTTAATCAGAGTATAAGAGATTATTTAAAGGTAAATCAAGGGGGTTGTTTTTTTTCCTCTGTGTTGCTTTTGATATAACAGGAAAAGGGAGTTGGGAGCTCTGTCTAGGCAGTCTGTGGGAGCAGCAGAGCAGAGTTGTGCTTCCTTGATTTTCAATCTGTAGCCCTTTGGCATGGTTTCTTAAAGCAGTTCTTATTTTATTTGGGTTTCTTTATATTTTCAGGTTACCGTTTTCAAGGAATAAATCTAGCAGCCCTGGACACTGTTGTTTAGATAAGCAGATGTGGTTCTTTGATTTATTGTGTGTGTCTTTCTTAGATCTGAAGATTATTTGGTTAAAGAAATGGCTTTGAGATATCATTGTTTTTCCACGGCACTAGGATCTCAGCCTTTGCTTCCTGGCAGAGTTCTGAATGGAGCTTGTTGAAAACTAAGCTTAATATTCGTGCCACTGCTGCCATATAAATTAATAATGGAGAGCACAGCTCCTGTTAGTTATGGGTAGCACCTTTTCTCTGAGGTCATCAAACTAATCAGTCTTTACAAAAACAATATGCTATAAGGCAAATCTGGTTAAAAAGTAGCATTTATTTGTGACTCAGAGCCACCTCTAGCCTTTGTCTGATGGATTTCATTAGCCCTGTGGAATTTGTGTTGGACTTAAGAGTTAGGTGGTTGGACAGGAAATTTCAGTGGGATTTCCTGGTACGCGTAACATGAGCAGAATTTTTGCATGAGGACGAGAGATGTTCCATTAGCTTCTTTAGGTTTAGGGGAGTCAGGCTCCAAATAACGCTCTAGTCATGGGTGAGTTTTTACAAAAGAGCATGGGAATGATGGAACTGCCCTTTTTTTCCTCAAATCAGCCATGCTCAAGACTTTACAGGATGAGTATGTTCTCGCTGCTCTTTCCAGATCCCATCTAGCAACTTGCTGCTTTGGCTTAGCACAATTTCAGTGCCTCTTGAAAGGGCAGCTTTTTAGTTCTTATTTCATAAACTGCAGAGTTCGGCAAGCAGTTTTTTGAACGCTTACATTAAATTTTCTGCCACTCACCTCATCATATGGAACAGTTTAAGAGTCTCTGAAGCGCGTGCTCTACTCAGAAGTGGAATACTGCAAGAATTTGTACATTCAATCTCATCGGCTGTTAGTTACGTTGATAAAGTCTGCCATGCTGGCCAACCACGGAATACAGAAACAACATACTTAAAACATCATCTACCTTTCAATTGACCTCATAGTCCATAGTTGTGTTTGGGCTTCCTAGTCAGCTAAGAGGTACACCTTAATTTAAATTTGTGGCAAAGAATCAAAACATTTTAAAAGATTGTGAAGAGTGAGACTAGAAGTACAAATGCACTTGTTTCTGCGCAGCATCGGCTGCAAAATACCATATTAAAAAACAATAGCTCCAATAGCAATTTTAAAAAATCAGCGCTATTAAAAAGAGAAAGTAATGCTAGAGTGAAGACTGCTGAGCCATGCCAAAAGGTTGTGCAAAGACCTGGAAAGCAGTGAAGCTGTGATAGAAAGTGGGTCCTGTTAAGTTGTGTGCTCCTTGGAGTCTTGAGAAGTCCAACCCATCCACCAGGAGTTAAGTGAACACACCCTCCCTCCCCCTTAATGTGCATATTCTGTACTTTCTGCTGCCCCATCATATTGCCTCCAAAACTCTGGAAACAAATCAATCCCAAGGAGTTTGTTTCCATGGCAATTGTAACCTCCCGAGTCCTCCTAGAACTTCCTTTCCACTTTGTGGGCCTGAAAATGAGCACTTATAATTGAAGAAAAGTATCAGATTCAAACTCAGTGCACAGAAAATAATTAGATGCTGTCCCTAAGCATATTTTGAGGCCTAAGCCTAGATGGTTGTATTCCAGATGCATGCCTTATTCTTCTCTTAGGGCGGATGTTGATTACCTTATACATTTACCTCACAGAACTGCATTGAGTTACCATTAGCAATTCAAACACAAACCAAACACACATTTCAGAATTTGTATTTCATGGTGCCTGGGTATCACAGATTATACAAGGGGGGTGGTCTTAGAGTAGACAGCATATACTCCATAAGCAGTGCAGATATTAATCTCTGCTGAGTAGAAAAACTCCAAAGTAACCAACCGCACTGCCAATCGCATGCTGGGCTGCATCAAAAGAAGCATGGCCAGCTGGGTGAGGGAGGTGATTCTGCCCCTCTACTCCCCTCTGGTGAGACCCCACCTGGAGTACTGCGTCCAGCTCTGGAGTCCTCAGCACAAGAAGGACATGGACCTGTTGGAGCGGGTCCAGCGGAGGCCACAAAGATGCTCAGAGAGCTGGAGCCCCTCTGCTGTGAGGACAGGCTGAGAGAGTTGGGGTTGTTCAGCCTGGAGACGAGAAGGCTCCAGGGAGACCTTAGAGCCCCTTCCAGTCCCTGAAGGGGGCTACAGGAAAGCTGGGGAGGGACTCTTGATCAGGGAGTGGAGCAATAGGACAAGGGGTAATGATTTTAAACTGGAAGAGGGGAAATTTAGATTAGATATCAGGAAGAAATTCTTTCCTGTGAGGGTGGTGAGGCACTGGAACAGGTTGTCCAGAGAAGTTGTGGATACCCCATCCCTGGAAGTGTTCAAGGTTGTGTTGCACTCAATTTCGGGTTGGATGAGGCTTTGAGCAGCCTGGTCTAGTGGGAGGGGTTGTAACTAGATGATCTTTAAGGTCCCTTCTAACCCGAACCATTCTATGATTCTATAAAGTACTTGTTACTATCAAACTTAAGGTTAAAGAATGGTTTGTGTTTGCATTTGAGGCGCACTGTAGTGTGCCCACTGATGAATGAAGTTGCCTGTCAAGCACATCTGACCCCACTTGGGAGTGACAGGGCAGGTTTTGTGGCATTTGCGTTTTGGATGTGTACTATGGTTCAGCTTTGACCGTGGGTCTGATGTCTGTGAAGGACAATGTTTTAAACCATTCCTGTGATTTTTCCTGTTTTCTAGAAAGGAGCAAAGGCATGAATAAGTGTCACTTTCCCTTCCTTTTCCAAGCTGGAGAAAGTGGCTATTGTGGAAAATCATCTTCTGTCGAGTACAGTGCATCCCATTGCAGAAGGAAGATGGCTGATCCAAGAACTGTCCTTAGCGCAGCAGTCTTCCCCTTCCAGAAGAGTTCAGGGAGTTACTTGAGGCTCCTGCTAGTGGCAGACAGGGATCGCTCATGATAATTGTCACAGCCTGATTTTTTTCAAACAGATATTTGTGGTTTAACAATGCTTTTACAATCAGCTCTGGCCTTAATCTAATTTTAGGACAACTTCTTCTTTTTTTTTTGAAGTGATGCCATTAAAATGCTCATTTCATCGAGTAGAATGTGATGCTGTTTAACTATGATATCTGTTTTTAATGTGGAGTTTTTGGCAATCGTGAGGAAAGCAGTGTACTCTGGCTCTTGATCAGTACCATCTACTGAAAAACAGCATGAGATTCATGGAAAATTTTTGCAGGCTTTGCTAAGAATTTGTGCATCTCCTGTCACACGTGAATGGGAAATGATAACCAAGCCCACGGAATATGGTTTTTTTTCCCTGTAAGGTCTGTCCCGGCCTTCTTTTCATTACTAGGTGACCATAAAGGGTCCCATGCCTGTGCAGTTCGACTGCTCTTACTGACCTTGTCTGAACACAAACGTTGCCTTAGTCTAACGGTCAGGACTTAAATCAATGGTGCTAAACCAGCACAAACCCCATGCACAAACAGAGCTCAGGTTTATGTAATCAGAATCTTGGGAATGTGTTATTGTCAGTATCTCCAGCTCAAAAAAGCTTTATAGAGCAAAAAGCCAGATGCGAAATAGATCAGAACAGCAACGAAAGTCTCAAACGCGAGGATTTAGTAGGTCAGCAGTTGGTCTATTTACCACAGTCTTATTTAACCAGAGTACCTTCTAGCTTTTTATCTCTCCTAATGTGGCCCAGGTTTCCATAACCAGGGCAGGCGTAGCAGGAAATCAATACAGTAAATTAGATTACTTGGAGACTTCTCCCTTCAGTTTGAATGCATGTGGATGGGACATTTAGAATCTGACAAAGTTGTTGGAGGTGAAAAATCCCACCTACAGTAGGGTAAAATTTTGCTAAGAAAATAATTGATGAAGATGCTATAAAGCCTGAAAATTCCTATTCCTGGGGGAATTTAGTATATCTAATGGTAGTGCCGTTAGCTGCCATTTACTTCTTAGCCATTTAGAATTGGAGCAGAATGACAGCCATCTCCTGGGAGCTGTTGGGAACCTGTTTGAAATGAACTGTAAACACAGGTGTCACCTTAGAGACACAAACCAACGTGAGCTCCAACTGCATCCAGTGTTTCAAAGACAGACACCAAAAAATGGCCACGGTGCGTTGGGGATTGTCTGCACAAAACCATCTCATCCTCACATGTGAATCCTTGTCTCAGAACGTGGCTTCATAATTGTGTTAAGCCCATCTGCGTGCAGGCAGCCGCTAAAAGGTCCGGTCCAGTCCATCCTTTTCCAGCTGCTCTGCCCAGCTCCATGTGCCAGCCTTTCCTTGGGCCACAGCTAGACCTGAGGCTGCTGCACCGTCAGCTTAATCTGAGTTCAGCGTTTTTTAGTCCCAGATCTGACCAGTAGAATCGATGTAAGGCAATAGGAGAAACAGATTAAATTGAGATACATCTGTCTCTGGGTTCCATGGATCTCACACCGTATTTGTTCAGTATTGTGTTTTCGGTAGGGTTTATTTATTTGTTTTGGTGGGGATTTTTTTTTTGTCTGATGAAATAGGTAAAAGAATTTATCAACGCAGAGCTCCTGGCTCATTTGTATTCTTCTGAGGACCAAAACACTCTAATGGAGGAGTCGGCTGAACAGGCGCAGAGGCGAGATGAAATGCTCCGCATGTACCAAGCGCTAAAGGAAGCCCTAGCCATCATTGGCGATATCAGCACTAGCACTGTCTCGACCCCTGCACCCCCTCCTGTGGACGACTCTTGGCTTCAGCAGGCCCGCAGGTAAGGATCCTCAAATCTGTATTGCAGTGAAATTTAGGGCAGGCAGATATTTCAGCAGCAGCAGCTCCCTCCCTCCCTGTCTTTTTGGGCAGATACTCCTCCAGGTCATTAATGACACTTATGAGGGAAATCAGAACATTTTGCCACATATACGTGTTCTGTGGATACGTATGTAAACACCAGACAAGGTATTTGCCTTGTAGAAGGCCATCCAGTGGATTTATAGCTTGTCTCATACTTCAGATAGCAGCCACTTCTGTCACCCTATTTATGTGTCCACAAGGCCTCTTCTTGCAAGCTGTTGTACTAATTCAGCATTTCAGGCTCCATGTCCTAGAAAATCCACTCAACAGAATCACAGAATGGCGGGGGTTGGAAGGGACCTCTGGAGATCACCCAGTCCAAGCCCCTGCCAGAGCAGGGTCACCCAGAGCAGGTGGCACAGGAACGCGTCCAGGCGGGTTTGGAATGTCTCCAGAGACGGAGACTCCACCACCTCTCTGGGCAGCCTGTGCCAGGGCTCTGCCACCCTCAAAGGAAAGAAGTTCCTCCTCACGTTGAGATGGAACTCCCTATGGTCAAGTTTGTGCCCGTTACCCCTTGTCCTGTCCCTGGGCACCACTGAAAAGAGCCTGGCCCCATCCTCCTGACACCCACCCTTTATGTATTGATAAGCATTGATAAGATCCCCCCTCAGTCGTCTTTTTTCCAGACTGAAGAGACCCAAATCCCTCAGTCTTTCCTCATAGGAGAGGTGTTCCAGTCCCCTCATCATCTTGGTAGCCCTTAACATTATTAGAACTCTAATATTAAAATCCATTACATTTACCTCTTTGCTTGTATGTTTATTTCTGACTGTCATAAGTCAGAAATCATATCGTGCTGTCTGTGGGAAAGGTAAGTGTGAGACTTAAATATATGTCATGGTCTGACCCTGACAGCTAAGGAAAATGCCAAGGAGAAACAATTGTCATAGGCGTAAAAAAGCTTTTAATTTCTGTTTAAAAATAATAAAATAAAACAAACCACAAACCCCACCTTACTGAACTTCTTAACTCTCTGATATTTCACTAGATCACCTCCTCCAAGTCCCTCAACTCAGAGGAGGCCTACGTTAAACAATCCCCCAACCAGACCTTTATCTGGCCGAGGACCCGCTCCTGCAATCCCATCTCCAGGCCCTCAGTCGGGGGCTCCTCCGGTCCCATTCCGCCCAGGACCACTGCCTCCGTTTCCAAGTGGTGGTGAAGCCCTTGGAGGACCTCCTCAGGTTCCCTCTCGGCCAACCCGGGCTCCTCCCAGCGTCCCAAGGTAAGATGTCTAATCTTCCTGGTGGTGGGCATGGTTCTCTCCCTCTAGCATAACAGACAGATTCTGCACTGTGTCAGAAAGTCGAGCACTGTGGTTGAAAAAGTCTTGTAACAAAGCAAAATTGGACATTCCCCGCAGAGTCAAAGGTGTTTTGAGGAACCAATTTTTAGGCCAAATATGAGTTTTTGAAAAGGTAGAAAGTCTTTTTTCCTGGGGAAAAAAGTTCCAGTCGGTCAATTTGAAGACACTTGATTATCTTCCATTAAGAACCCCTGTTCTGGTTGTGTTGCACCCACGTAGGGGTGCACAGAGAGAGAGGTCATTTACCCCCCCCACCAGAAGGAGCAACAGGGGTACAACAACTCACTTCTGCCATTCTGAGTCCTCGCCAGAGGAAATAATGGCTTTTCTGGGGGAGAACAAGAACGATCCACGTAGAACCAGTGGAACAAACTGATAGGAGTCTGATTCTTATTCCACAAGGCGAGTAATTTACAGCCAGTTGAAAACAGTCCGTACTTGTCTAACAGTGTAGATCATATGGTATAAAACCATTAGTTAAGGAACAGTATTTTCATCACCAGATCATTTCCGTTCCTCCTAGGGCTTTGCATTTATCAGTACTTTTTAAAGCAGCTTTGCATATTTTATAATTTTGCGTGGCATTAACTGCTTTTTTAATACAAGTTATATTAATAAAATGTCCTTAATATTTATTTTCACAATGACATAATACACGTAACCACTCAAATTCTATATAAACGTATATATGAAAGCCTCTGATTCTGAAGGCTTTGGTAACTTCCTAAATTATGAGAGGCATGGGCAGATTAGGCAATGTTGGAACAAGGGAGTTTCTCCATTTCTAAAAAATTAACTGTTACATTAAAATTAGTCACAGTTTGCAAAAAAAATGCCAGTTAAATAGAAACAAAAAGAAAACACGCACATTTTAAGTTTTAGAAATGGTAATCGAGAAAACTTTTGGAGAAAAACTTTCTTTTAAATAGGTGAGATCTCTTGTAGTTGTCAGTAAGTTAAACTTGAGGATCATTATTTCTAATATAATTATCCTTTATAATATGAAGAATAAACAAATGAGGTATATCAAAGGAATTAAGTATTTTTATATATTGCCTAGGAAAAGGGTGCTGTTGCATCAGTGCCCGACCATTAAATGCTGTCTTTGATCTTAGTGGATATCTCATAGTTCACACCACTGGGGAGAACGCTAGAATTGCCTTTCTGGGTACTAAACTTCACTCCGGAAAGGGAGAAGTCTAAGCGACACCCCCTCGCTGGGAGAGCCTGGGACTGAGCTGAAGGGTACCGGCCCTGGTGTTTCCCGCGTGCCGTGGGAGGATAAATCACGTACTAGATAGAGAAATGAGGTCCAGTGTTTGTCAGTTGTACTACTGGAGAGAACCATAGCTCCCCGGCGTCTCTCACCTTGCCTTGCAAACGAGCATGTCTCCTTCGTCCTGCCTGGCTGTGATTTTGCATGAACTCTGCTTTCCTGAGGTGGCTTGCCAAGAGCATGTTCCGATGATAATCTTTTTGATGCTAAAGCGATAGGTGGGATGGAGACCAGAAAGGAATTTTCTAGCGCACAAAAGAGACACTTGGGTAAGCAACCCGTGAATGACTCAATTCGTGACTGCCACTGGTGGCATGAGAAGCAGTGGTTGATAAAGGAGGTCAGTGTTTTTAAAATGCTGTAGCTGGATATATAATTGACTGTACGACTGCCTGACATTTTTGTGGAAAAAAAAAATATCTGCAATACACATCTTCTGGACTGGATCCTAGATGTCTTTTTTAGAGCTATGAAAGCCTCAGACATAAAACAAGAATAAAAATCTCAGCTGCTTAAGAATGAAGGAAGGGTTTACCGTTTTGCTGAAACTTCAGGTTTTTCTCCTGCTGACTAAACTCAGGGAGAGGAAATCCCAGGGAAGGGGGCTGCAGGGGAAATCACCTGAGGGGGACAGTGTGGCCGGCTCCTGCGCCTATTAAATGTTTCTTTTGAGCTCTGGAATTTCTGCTACGCTTGGTCTGGTTTTAATAACAGCCTTCGCAGGATCATAGGAAATTGACTCAGAAAATGGGTCTGAGATATTAAAAGGGGAAAAAAAAATAGTTTTGAGGAAGAGTTCTTGTGGAAACTTGAGCTTTCCCTGTGACTTATTTTTGAACTGGTGCTCTGTGCTCCGACTGTTCTACCACCATTTTCTGCAGTGATTCCTTGAAGCGTCAGGATCTTTCCTATCTAGGGAAATAATTGAGCTTCCTGAGAAGAAAGTTGTATTTTTAAAGTTCATCTGGCTTTCCAAAGGAGCTTTTTGTTGCAGCCCCCGTCACTGTCACATGGAGCTGAAAATCCTGACATGCTGAAGAAATAGAAACTTTCTATGTTCTCCTGTCCTGCCTTAAGATAAAAAACACCATAATTTTCAGGGCTGAGATTTGGCCTGTCCTTTTCCAACGAGTGGCTGAGCACACGTTTGGTTTGGAGAATTGGGAACCTTATAGTGAAATATAGCCCCTGCCTTTAAAAGAACTACTTTTTTTCCTCAATTTTATTAGCATTCAATCAAAGGAATTGTACAGAAATGGTGAGCTCTCAGCATTCTCTCCCTGTTCCTCACTTACTGTACAGGGAAAGGAAAAGGGTTAGGGGAGCAGGAAATAATTTTCTTCCTTGCTTTGCTCTGGTTCTAAAGCTGGTTTGGGTTATGTGCTCTGAATATTTCTGTAAGGAAACAGAAACTATTTGCATGATACATGCCTCTCTTAATTAATCCCACTTGAGGTGGGTGGATCTCTCCCAGCAAAGCCTGTGAGTAAAGGCCCCTGGCTTTAAGGGCTTGATGCCAAAGCATATATGATTTGTGAAATATTCCCCACTGCCAGAATTTAGATTATTCCCCCTCTCTCTTAAAAGGCTGCAGTAGTATTTTGAAAGAAAATGCAGCTGTGTGCTTGCTTTGGGAAGATGGCTTTAAGCAGGCGCTAGAGCCACTTTAGCTTACCATGATGTGTGTTTGCCTGCCTCTTTGGAAAGCCTGATCTTGACCAATTTTCCTTCTACTGTGGATGCTTTGATTTATGGCTTTTAAATGTCCTGAATGGGAGTCTCAGCTTTGACACGAGGAAAATAATTGAATTGAAAATGTTTTTTCTCCTGGTGGCAGAGCCCATGGTGTCAGCGGGGGTGGGAGGGTGCTCCCCTCTTCTCTCTGTGTCCTGCTCTGCCATGCTACTGTGCACTCCTGAAGGCTTTCCCAACGAAGCACTGGAGGTTGTTACTCGCTTTGCCATTAAAACATACATGACCCTGTGTGATGTGGAACCCTGGGACCTGGTTAAGCGGGGGTCTTGAAGGGCTGGACCATCCACTCAAGCAGGCAGGAACATAAATGCTCTCAAGCACGTGTGTGTCACCCTTAGGCTCGCTGGTGCCCGGTCCCTGGGGGCTGAGGGTGGTCTTTACACGCGAGGCAAGTAGCGAGGAGAGAATCGCGAGCGAGCTCGCGAAGAGTCCCATACTCTCCCTTCAATTTACTTCAGCCCACAGCCAGCCAGCATGGAAGGGGTGATGGCTGCTATGCAGCTACATTTTATTATGCCACCGAGGCTAATTACGTGACGTGTCGTGTTTGTAACTACATTACATCTTCCATCTACATTGTAAGCCATCATTACATATTTCTGCCAACCCGGCACAAACTTACACTTGACAGTAAGTCAGAAGCGCTGCAGAAAGCACCACTGCCTGGCACGTCCTGGTCCACAGGCTCTGCCCTCAGCTCTTTGATTGCCAATTATCAACCATTAAGTAAGCTTTTTGTGGTGGATTTGTATGGATTAGAGTTCTTGGGAAAGATTTAATGTAACGTCTAACCCAATAACGTTCGATGTCATTATTGAATGATAAAGGAATTCCTTGCAAAAAATTGCACGTGGTCCTTTGATTAAAAGCTGTCGTAGTGCACAGGCATGTAAGGCCAGAAGGGTTATCCTGCCTTAGCCTGTGAATCTCCGCTCTTCCGAAAGCTTGACCTAGCAGCCTTAAAAGCTTACTACTGTATTTTTTTAATGGAATATAAATAATAATCAAATAGCCATTGCATCAAATTCTTCTGGCAGGACAACTAAGGGAGTTGGATGGTCTCAATCTGAAAACCCAAAGAGAAGGGCACAGCTCCGGCCAGCAGTAGCATCCATTTGTCCTCTTTGAATGAATCGTCAGCGAAGGTTATATTCAAAAAGTATAATCGTATAATCAGCAATTAGGAGTGTTTAAGGCGAGCAAGGAGACAAGAGTGTTTTATGGAGGGATTTCAAAATGCTGCTGAATTTCAGGGGGAAAAGAAATACAAAGAATAACTACTTTAATTTTGCATTTCATGTCTGTGATCGAAAGAATATACAGCTACACGGGTGACGCAAAGCCAGAGCCCACCAGAGGAGGGGAAACTGCTCTTCCGTAGTTAGTACGTTTCCAACTCTGCCTGTCCAAGGACCCCAAAATCACAAGACTTATGAGAATGTAAATTATTCTTTCTGAGATTTCTGCCCTGGGGGAAGACACCCGTGTGTCATTTGTTACCAGTCTAATTTATATTTCTTGTTGAAATGGACACCCAGTAATATGTTCCTTTTGCTGCTGGCTGCTTCAGGCAGGGCAGTCCGTTCATTTGCCCTTATCTTTTAGAAAGGAGCTCTGCTTTTTCCCTCCTCCACTGGCTCCTTTATCACTCTTTTGGTTTCCCTTTTTTTCTGCCCTTCCCTCTTCCCTTGCTGTCCCTTTCTTGACTATCTTGTTTGCTTCCTCTTTCACCTTTTCCCTTCACTTGGTTTCCTGCCCAGTACATTTGTCTCCCTTCCCCACGTATTCCCTCCTTTCCTTCTCACCATCTTGTCTTGGTTTCTTTCCAACGTATCCCATCCCTCGCACCTTGGGAAGTCTGTCTCCTGCTCCTTGCATCTCTATCTTCTTTTAAAGTTTTTCAGACCGTTTTCGAACCATACAATGCAATATTTGGCAATCTTTCTTAACAGCAGCCTGGTGTCCGTGGCTGTGACATCCATTAGAAACACTAGCTACACGACTTAGGCTAGCCATGCTGCCACGTGCAAAACCAGTCGAGGAATACTGGTCGTCTTACCTGGGGTCATGAAAGAAGTAACATTCTGAATGAGGATAAATATTGGAGGCATTGACCAGAAAGCAGGTGACGACAGGTTTTAAAAACATGTAAAATATCATGATACAACAACCCTTGTGGTTTCGTTCTAATTCTGCAATACCGATCTTAGGAGAAATTTGTAGTGGCGTTTGCACACAATTGATTCTTCAGCTGCCTGAACTGTAATGCCACGAGAGATACAGGAGGGTCTCCACTTCTGCTCCAGGAGCTTCACTGATGGCTGCCCCTAAAAGGATGGCTTTCTTCTAGACTCGCGACAGGATTTTGTTCACTGCCTTCCTTCATGTACCTCTCCTCCAGATGACTGTCCTGAAGACCAAGTAAAACGAAGTTCATGGGATGTCAGACGTTGCAACCCAGGTACTACGTCTGCTGCCACTGACTTTTAACTCCCATCAGCATCTCCCTTCATCAGCCAGGGGCAGGATCTCCACTTCCCATCTTAGCGGTCCAGGAATTTTCTGACGGGCGATACACTATGACAGTTGAACAAACGTATTTGAAGTGTCACTTGTTTTACGTGGGGTTGAGGTTTGGTCTTATTTATTTTATCTCAGGTAGTTTTGATTGTCTTTACTATTGTTCCTGAGCTACTTGCTCCTGCCGTATTCAACAAAAGTTGTTTTTAATGAGATGAACGAGGAGAGATCCGTTTTACTGGGAATGTTGCAAGTTACTTTCAAAGTTCAGCGAAGTGCATCAGTCTGGGAAACAGCTCTTCATTACTCATAGCGTAGTCCAGTCCTGTGTGATGGGGAAGGGTAAATAAAAATGATGCAACAGTGAGGAAGACAGCAAAAGAAGGAACCTGGAAAGATTTGAAAGAAGTGATTGTGGGATAAAGATGATGTTGAGTGCAATCCTCAAACTGCTTACTGCAGCGGGGTTGGACTAGATGACCTTTAAAGGTCCCTTCCAACCCAACGCATTCTATGATTCTATGAAACACAGTTAAAGCCTGCTTTGGGAGTGTCAGATGATGAACTGAATGAAGAAGTAATTTATTCTGTTAGGTATTTTCAGCAAAAGCTTTTTTTTTTTTTCCCCTCATCCTTAGCCTTTTCTCTCTCAAGATAGTGTTAGTAGAAGGAAGTGGTTTTTATTTTTAGCGTCTCTCAGCTTGAAAAAGGAGAGTCAAACAATAGCAAATGTTGTTTGCCAGAAATACAAGAACCTGAAGATGTGTTTTGTCCTCAGTAATTATTAAATCTCATAACAGAATAGTTTAATAACAGGCTGTAAGCAGGGAGTTTCTTGCCTTGTCTGAAAAAGTGGGCACAACAGCAGTGCATTTCTAGCCTTCCTTAAGTTAGAAGAGAAAATGTACAAGAGAGAGCAGAGAAATAGAGAGAAAGCAGTGATGATTTAAACTTCCTGAACCTGCAGGCATCTTGAAAGGCTCTCCTTGAAACTCTCCTGTCCCCTGCAAGCTGTACTGGATCGTTAGTGAATGGGGGCACTCAATAGCTACATTAACAACAGTGACACTGATAATCACGTTAGTTGTCATCATGGACAAGAAGAGGTGCAATTCCAGCTGAAGCTGGCAACCAGGATGTTTGCTCCCTTTCTTGCACCAAGGTAAGTAAGGAGAAGAAAGACAAAAAAGCAGAGTTAAAATCAAAGGTGAGTAGGAAGGAAGAACAGAGTGGGCAGAAGTAGATGCGTGGTGTTCAAAGACAGGATACGTGATTGGCATTGATGCTGAACGGTACAGCTAAACACAGACCAGTACACAAGACCTGAGCTATTATGCAAAGACTACATGTTCCTCCTGCTGATTTTGAGGCCCTTCTATTGTCATCTTCTGTGGACGGAGGAAGGTAGAGCAGCATTCTGAATGTATCACTCAACTCCGAACTCTCTCTTCTTCCATGGGCAGTTTTGATCCTCTTGACCATCCTGACCTAGGGTTGCTGAAAGGCTGGGACAGTCCTTCACTACTGTGTTGCACACTTGCTTACTTGACATGTTTGCTGCTGAAGAGCACACAGTTTGTTAAGAATAATTGTCTTTCTTGGTCACTCCATTGAATTAATTTTTTTGTTTATTCAAGGTGAGTTTTCCATATGACACAGTAATTCCCTGAAATGACTAATTCGAAAATGCAACACCCACATAAACATACAAATGTATTTGTATGTGCGTGTGATAGATGTGAATTTATGATGGTCATATAGAAAATGTAGCTTGAGTTACAAGTAATAAATTAATCTAGTGGAGCATCATATTTTGGACCTCTGCCTCTGAAAGGAGTATCTGTATTAAGTTAAATCACACACAGTGGAACCTCATTAACCCTAGTGCTTTGGAACAGTGTTAGCATTCGAATTAATGGAGATTCATATTGCCGCAGTATGGTGGAGGCTAGTGGAAGGACACATTCTTCCCATCCACTCTTGCTTTTTTGTTTCTTTCAGGTAAAAGAACAAATCTGAGAAATTTTCACTCTCTTGGACCATTACGTTAGTAATATCGGACAGATATTCCCCAACTCCTTTCTCCCTTCATCACCACTGAGTGCTGTTTCTCGTTTATCCCATAATCGTCATCTCCTCCTGATCCTTGTCCATGATTCCTGCTTTACTGCTCTTAACGTCATCATACTTTTTCTGCTTTTCCTACTTTCTTATGACCTGTGTCACTAGTAGCAAGTGCCTTTCCTCCTCTTGCTTTTCTACTTCCACTCAAGATCCTTTCTCTTGAGTTGATGTTTGGGACACCCCATAGAGCTGTACTGCATCTGTTGTAGGCCAGAAAGAGCTTTAAGTATGCGTAGGCTGTAATCTAACTAATCAGGCTTACAAACCAGGTCTTACCTCTGTCCTTCAACCATGATGGCTAGAGAGGTTTCACTTCTGGTTTGGGTTTTCTGTCAAATTCAGAAGCTGACAGAGGTTGAGTGGTACCATATAAAAGTTAGACAGGTCGATAGAAGAGCCCAGAAAAGTAGAGGCTAAGCTGTGGGGGATTCTCAGGATCTTATTGAGACGGAAAAAACTATAAAAATAAAATTAGTCAAGGTATTTATAACTATCCCAAGAACAAGTTACCTAGTCTCTCTAAATTGTCACCCGAATGAGAATCTATATTTACTCCTCACCTGAAGTCACTCGTTTATCCCCTTTTTGTATGCCTTGCATCCAGATTTGTATTGCCACTTAAAATAAAATTTGCCTGCAGTCAGACTTAAAGCTGCTTAGAGATTTTTTAAAAAATATTTTCTTGTTAGATTCTGCAAAGACGATGTCACGTATCAGTGTACTCCGAGACGGCTGCTTTACAGGGAAACCAAGCTCATGGAAAAGGGAGAGAATAATAGACTTTTGTTTACAATTTCAGATCTATAGGATGTATCATAAAATATGGTTATGTGCCTTCCACAAGTGTTCTCTGGTGGTCACAAGCAAACAAGAATGTAAAATGTAAGTGGAAATGAAAGCCTTTTATTTAGAAGTACATTTGCTGCGCTGGGAGCAGAGAAGCCATCTTCTGTGAGTGGGGCCTCCCATGGTAATTACAGCCATGCGTTACTGAAAGCATATTTTGTAGACTCTGTGTGGGGAGCGATAGCACTTCTCAAAAGGCAAATGCTTGAAGAGCTCCCATATGTTTCTGATCGAATTTTAAGTCTAGACTTGCTTTATTTAGTTTCTTTTGCTCTGCATTTGCCTAGCTAAAGCTTTTAGGAGTTCTTTTAAAACTGGAAAAATGGGGTGTGCTGCTTAGCTTAAAAATAAACGTAAAACTTTTCCCTTTTCAAAAAGTTTTTGCATGGGGGTAGGAGTTATCCTCCGTTCAAAACCCCACTGAGCTCTTCAAAGAAGGAGTCTCTGCAGCAACATCAGGGAGTTATTAAATACATACTTAGTCCACAATTTTCATTGGTAAATTCTTTATGTCTGCTTAATGTGTGCTAGTTAGAAGAACTGATTCTTTCTGCAGACTCGTTTACTCAACCCTGGGGACCTATGATCCCCTGCCCCTTTAGCACTAACTTTTACAAACACTGTTTCCCTTTTTTTTTTTTTTTTTTAAATACGAAAAAAAAACCAAAAAAACAACCAACACAACAGCCTGCGCAGCCTGTTAAAGGGGCCAGGCGGCGGGACTCGGCCCCAAAACTCAAAAACCCAGCTGAAATGTTGGAGACAATAACCACATTGGAATTACTGCAGCAGGGACATTTTTAGAAGAAGGAGCTTTCTATGAATCGGGAGCCGCCTTTCGGGGCCTGGGAAGAGCTCGGCACCGCGGGACAGTCAGGATCGCTCTGATAACACAGAGAAAACGCGGTCCACGCCGTCTCTACCGCTATCATCTTCTGGCCTCAGACTAAACATTTAATTGGGCTTAGTCACATATTTACTCACTGACATGGCAGCTAGTGCCGAGCGGGGATTTGGGGGAGGTTGTTTTTCTCTGGTTTTCCCCTGCTCCTGTCCACAGGCAGGCTGGAGCTCCCCCTGCTGCTCTCCTCTCCTCTGCGGGTTATATTCCGCATGTGGACAGTCTGGCAATTCTCCTTTATGAAACCTTTTCTCAGAAAGCCATGGTGCCGAAATCCCGCCAGAGCTTCCCTCAGCCCTGCGTTCTTCGGAGGTGCCCAGAAAAGAGAGGAAAGGTGGGACTACTTTTGTCCCACAGATACTCTGTTATCTCAAGGTGGGGGTTTGGGTGCCCAGGCTCCTGCATCCCTCCGTCCCGGGGAGCTGGAGAGGCAAGAGATGGGGATGAGATTCCTTTTAGGGGGACAAAAAGGTTTGAATCCGACTCCCAGTGTAAAAATGGTCACGTAATGATGTGTCACCTTGACAGGGAAATCTAGTGACAGGCAACTTCTGGGCTTGTCCTTTCCCTCACTTTGAGTTGACCTTCGGCTCGTGCTGGTTGTTACTATGTGCTGGTGGCTGTCGCAGCTGAGGTCTCGTCCCCAAGCTGAACCCTGCGCCGTGCTCTGCCCAGGGACTGGGGGGCACGGCCCCTCCTGCTGCATTTACTGGCACAGGGAACCGGACACTGCCCAGGAGGCTGTCAGCAGCAGGACTAGAGTGAGGGATTTGGGTCTTTTTAGTCTGGAAAAAAGACGACCAAGGGGGGATCTTATCCATGCATATAAATACTGAAAGGGTGGGTGTCAGGAGGATGGGGCCAGGCTCTTCTCAGTGGTGCCCAGGGACAGGACAAGGGGTAACGGGCACAAACTTGACCATAGGAAGTTCCATCTCAATGTGAGGACGAACTTCTTTCCTGTGAGGGTGGCAGAGCCCTGGCACAGGCTGCCCAGAGAGGTGGTGGAGTCTCCGTCTTTGGAGACATTCCAAACCCGCCTGGATGCGTTCCTGTGCCACCTGCTCTGGGTGACCCTGCTCTGGCAGGGGCTTGGACTGGGTGATCTCCAGAGGTCCCTTCCAACCCTGGTCAGTCTGTGAGTCTGTGTGAATGGTGCTTTTGCGGGTCTTTTCCCAAGCACTGTCTTTTCCCAAACTTCTGCCACTCTTTTGGAAGGCGCCTCTGATTGCCAGGGTGCAGCTCCCACTCCTCTGGTCGTGGTGCGTGTGGTTAAGGAGCTGGAAGGAAGCCCTGCACAGCTGCATGGGAGCCAGGCAGCACCTTCACGGGGCCGGCAGAGGAGAGGGGCTGGAGCTGTGGAGAGCTCTGCCCATTCCTCACGTACGTCCCTGCCTCTACCCGTTGGGAAGACGCACACAAGCATATGTATGCAGAGCATCCCAGGTACACGCCTGCATCTCCACCGACAGGTATTCCTGGTGGGAATCGATGGGGGAGAGCTTGGGCTGAGGCGTCCCCTGGCTGGGCAGAGCTGCCCGTGGGGCAGTGCCCTAGGGAGAAGGAGGCTGGCGTTGGGAGAGGCTGCAGTGTGGCGCTGAGCCCCAGGCCACCGCGGTGGCAGCGGCTCCTCCTCGGAGAAGCACCCTGTGGGGTATCGGCTTCTCCTTGAAGTGGCACTCTGGAGCGGAAAGGAAGAGCCTGCTGGGGGATTCTTCTGTTCAGGTCTGGATTGAGCTTGAAGGAAAATTGAAAATAATGGTCAGGGCGCAATAACGGCTCCAGTTCAAGGAGGAAATGTGGCTCAGACCTGATTTTGGTTCAGGTTTGGGTTTGACTGATTATATCCAGGAAATCCTCCCGCTGTGCTCTCCGGTTTCTGATCCTGCTGGGCTAAATAGCAATTTGCCTAAATTACATTATTTGAACCCAGTGTGCTGCATTCAACCTGGTATTAAAATGCATGCTTGGGCTTGTATCTTTTAAATTTGATATGAAGACAGCTGTGTGCATTTTCCCTTGTTTGTAAATTGTATGCACATGATACGATGTTTTCAGTAAGCGCTAAACAATGCAATGTGAGGCATTTCAACAAAGGAATAATTTAATGCAACCCAGCAGAAATGCAGAGCCTTAGAAGTGGTTCTTTATGAAACTACAAATTTTGGAAATGGGTCCAGAAGACCTACACTGGAGCAACACAAGAAACAATAGTTAATGCAGTAACGTTTTTTCTGTAAGAAAAATACACCATGAAGAAATTATATTTTGCCTATTTTTTTAGCTTGTTGATTTAATTGAACGCTTCAGTTGGCGTATTTTGTAGGCGTTGCATGTTAGGGATTAAAATTCTCCTTTCTTCACCAAAAGAGAATATTGTCGTACAAGATGCACTTGGAGCCAAGCAAGACCTTTTTTTTTTTTTTTTTTTGTCAAGTGTAAATTTGTCTCGCGTATGATGTTCCAGTTCAAAGCAGATTAACAATCGTTACCTTCTTTTCATCTTTTATTTAGCTTTAGCGGGATGAGACGTGTTTCCTTTGTAATCTTCGGAGACAGGAGCTGTTCCTGCTCTCACAGGTGGAGGACAGCGTTAGGGAGGGCTGGACGATTTGTCTTGGTCTTTAATGAAGTCTGACGAAGCTGGATGGGAACCGAAGAGCCCTCAGCTCCCCACCTCGTTCAGACCGCAGGTTCACACCCCTCTTAGGGCAGCTGTACTCTCTCATGGTGATCTGGGCCGGCTTAGGGAATAAAGAGCTGGTACTTCCCGTTAAAGAAAACGGGGAGCAAAACCACCGTGTTAAGAGGTGAACTGGAATAACTGCAGCAACAAACCCCTGCTGGAGGGTGCTGCTAAGGGAACAGCCTGGCTGTGAGGTATATTTAGGTATATTTATACAGCAGAAAGCCGTGCCAGGCAGAACTGTCTGAGGCCAAACAGGTATTGTCACCTCAGATGCTGCACAAGCTTTGCTCAGCGGTGGGGTGTTTTAGCCCAAATGGAACGGATCATTAGCAAAATACTCCTTGTAACTAAGGTGATGGAGTTATCTCCACGCGGCACGGATACGAACCACGTACCCTAAACACACACAAAAATGTAAAAGGCGATTACGTAGCTACCAGAGAGAATCTGTCTACAAGTCCAGCAGAGTTGGTGTGTCATCCTTGGAGGAATGAGGGAGGGGAAGGTCTCAGCCTGGACCGGGGGTGCGACATGCTCAGGGATGGTACTGCTGCCCTCTAACTCTTGCACTGTGGTCTCTTATCAGATGGCGATGCAGTCAGAATTGAAATGCAGGGGTTTGCAACACACTGGAGCCTGTGCTGAATCAGCCATTTGAAATAGGGGAATAAAGAACCATAAGCCCTCCCCGAAAAAATCTGGGAGTCGATCTGAGGTTGATAGAGGAACACATTAGTAGTAAATGAATGAATCCAGAAGCCATAGCCATGGCTAGCATTTTCATAACTGGCCATATGATATAAAGCTGGAAATTTGTGCCTCAAACTCAAGCACGTTGGCGTGGCTCCAGTTGGCCCAACTGCGCAAGGAGCTGCAGGTTTTCTGCTTCTGCAAACAGCAGCTGAAGTCAGTGTGGGCTGTCTTCCCCAATCCGGCTGGCCGCTCTGAAATGTGCCCGTAAGTCCCCTCTGTGGCTGTCCAGGCTGGGACTGACCCCTGAGAAACCCGGGCTGTGGACCCGGGAGAAGAGCTGCCCGATACACAAGAGCTAAGGCACGGTATGCACGTGGCAACCCCGTCGCTTTCTTCCCTGTCGTGGGTGCTCAGGGCTGTCGTGCTTCATCGTATGCAGAAATAAGGTTCTTGTGTTCAGGTGCATGTGCATGTTCACGTAGCGACAGCAAGGGGTGCCAGGTTCCTTCTCAGTGTTTGTGCTTATTGTTTCTTCTCTCTTTCTCTCCAGTCGAAGACCACCCCCTTCACCTACTCGGCCCACTGTAATTCGTCCGTTAGATTCATCCCTGTTAGACTAAAAGAAGTTTCTGGCATGTCATTCATTGTTAACCAAATATGTGGAAGCAAATCGCTTGATAACTGTTGCAATAACCAATGTATAGTTGCATGTACGGACATCTATAGGCAAGTAACCGATTTTACTGATGTACTCTCTGTCCATTGCGCACTGTTTCTGAGGTCTTAAATGTTTTGGGAAGGTCTGTGCTGCCTTGACTTTTCCTTTTGCAATAGCTGATGTTGGCTAACTTACTGACACGCGTGTTCACCCAGGCAACTGTGCTCACAGGCTCGTATAGTCAAAGGAGGGCTTGACTTTGTGTGTGTTTGTGCACGTGTTGATTTGATTTTTTTTTAATTTTTTTTTACCCTTATCTGAAAGGAATCTTGCTTTTATTTGTACCTTTCAGGTTTTCTGTCCTTTGGAATTACAGAGTTATGCCTGTTTTCTTTTTGAATGGCTAAACTGGTCAGAGAAAACACAATGTGGTTTCTTACCAAGCTCTTCTGAAGGCCCCACACTTCCACGCCTCTCTTGCAAGAAGCTTGCTGGACGGCTGCTTCTCCTAGAATTTCTCCTTATCCACAGTCTAGTTTTTAAGGAATGTTGTTAAACAAGAAGAGTGTGTATGGGACCACGGGTGCGTTACTTTATTCCCACATTGGTGGCTGATGGGAGTTGGTTGGGTGGTCAGTGAGGACCGGGCGGCGGTGTCCCGGCTTGCAAGGCTCAGTGCGGAGCCGTCTCGCCCCGCAGCAAGGATGCGAAAGGGCGGTTTGAAGAGCCGGTACGTGACAGAGTGGCGTGTGCCAGCCCGCTCCGTCCTCTGCTAGTGCTTGCTGGCATTTGTACTCCCACTGAACTCACGGGAAACCCTGTGGGTATGTGAGTGTGTGTAATACATATAAACGCACTCTGAGAACCCAGCGTTGGTTTTGGTCGTTTTGTGAAACAGAAGGAAAAATAGATACGGACGTAGCTATGTGCACTGCTGTAAATGGACTGTGTGAGCTAATTCACAGAGGTAGGGCCTAGAGTTGCGTCTAGTTTGGATTTGAGATATTTGTTCACGCCAGCTGATAAAGTTCCACTATGCCCCCTATATAAAGGTTTTCTCTTTGCATCTCCTGGAGTCCCGCACGCCTCGGGTTAGGGTCACTTTTCCAGCCGGGTGCTGAGACCTGCTCAGCTGTGCATCCTGGCCATGAACCATTTTGGCAGATGTTCACTTTGCAGAGGTCCTCTCTGCCTATTGTTTTGCACGTTATATATTAATGAATTACAAAAACCTGTTGTCTTAACTGCATGACTTCACTTTAAACACTTTGGGTCAGTGTCACCCTTACAGTTTAAAATTTACTGAGTTAACAGCGTTAAACTAGAGATGAATTTGGCCTTGTTTCTTCAGAAAAATATTAATTGCTGCTATTACAATTACGGTTACAGATCCCTACGCAAAGCGATTGGTGGTTTCAAAGGCCCCCAGTATAATTAGTCTAATAAATTTATTTATTGAGCCGGCATGCAGGGCTTCAGTATGCTGTGGCCCCATGGTTAGGAAGAATCCCATCAAAGAGCCACAACTGATGGGGATTTTGCCTAGTAAGTGTTCCCAGACTGCTGATTAACGAACAGTTGTGCTCACTGCTGAAGCAAATTGCCTCTCAGCTTGCGTAAGAGAGACGAGCTTGGGAAAGCATCGTGATTTGTATGTTAGCCTAACTTTAATTTCCTGTCAACCTCGCACTTGTGACGCACACCTGGGGAGTCTAGAGGTCAACATCTGAAGCCCAGCGAAGATGGAGTTTGTCAGAGCACCGGCGTCTTGGCGATCTCGGAAGACTGCTGAAGTGGCCGGTGTTTGTTTGGAGAACAAGCGCAGATCTCCAACACCAAGTGCACAGAACCGGCTTTCAAGGAAAAAAGATTGCAAACCCAACTACAGTCATTTTGATTTGTGCTACCAAAAAAAAGGAGAACATGTTATGATGGTATTTCTTGTGTTCTACGCGGTTTTCCACTGCGTAGCGCTCTCTGATGTAACATTCAACCCATCTGTTAGCTGTATTTTTATAAATAGCTATAGGAGTCCATCCTGTTGCCTAACCAGCAAACCTGTATATAGTTTATCAGAACTATTTGTCTGCCTGCTGACAGAAAGCCAAGCTCTGCGCCTCTTCCGCTTCAGCCACAGAATGTCGCTTTGACCCCGCATTTTGAAATTCATCCAGTGACATTGCAAGGCCCTGGTCTGGCTTTATCCTACTGTCCCCTAAACACTCGACTTAGTTGTCCAAGGTCCCTTTTGTTCAGTGGCGAGAGGCAGAGGCTCCAGAAGGTGATTCAGAGCGGTGTGGCTGCATGGGAGTGGAGGGTGGTACCGCCGGTAAGCCAGGAGACTCATTAGATGACACAGATCCTGGCCTAAAAACACGTTTTAAAATCCTCCGTACTCGAGGCTCCTTCATTTACTTTAATGACTGTTTGTGTCAAGCATCAGGAAGTAGGAGGCACAATTCAGCACCGTCCTTTACTCTGCCCTCCAAGAAATTGTCTTTCTCAGCAGTAATCTTGAATTGTAAATGGAGCTCTTGAGGGTAGATTTACTTGAGAGAGGAGGAGGAGGAGGAGGGGGCAGCGAGGCGCCTGTGGCCCCACGGTCGGCACCATCTGGTTCTATGCTCGGTGTGGAAGTGGTGGGACACAGCTGCACAGCCCCCCTTCCTCTGCATCCTCATTCAGATCCCATCTGAATCTGGCCCTGCACCCGAAATGTAACGCTTTTAGATGTGCAGGTTCATAATTAACCTTGAGCACAGCTCCAGAGTTTGGTGATTTTACCTCTAACTTCTTGCATATAGGCTTTTCGGAATAAACTGCGAGGAGTTGTTGTTTCTAGGGAAAATGCTAAGTGCTTCCCAAGGAGTTGCCACATCCAATTGAGTAAGTCCCAACTTGCCAACCCCAGCCCCTTTCCTCCTGCGGTGCAGTGCCTGCAACAGGTTGGTTTGTCCCACCCGCTCCTGGTGCTGGCGAGTCGTGTCTCTCCCATCCCTTGTTCTCCATGCCTGAAGGAGCACGTCCCTGGAGGTGTTCAAGGCCAGGCTGGATGGGGCTTTGAGCAGCCTGGTCTGGTGGGAGGTGTCCCTGACCAGGGCGGGGGGTTGGAACTAGATGATCTTTAAGGTCCCTTCCAACCCAAACCTCTATGGTTCTATGACAGCAGGACAAGCACCCCGAGGAGGGACTGGCTGCCTCCGACTGCCCTCTCTGCAGACGCCCTTCCACAGGGTGAGCTGAGCCTGAACTCCCACAGACGAGAAGCACGGGTTGCTCTCCCTTTCTTCAGTTCCCTCTGGCAAAGCTCAGAAGATTGCCAGGGAGTATGGAGACTCCCGTTAAGCAACCACAGAGTTTCTGCTCTTATGTGAGGTGTATAATTAGCTGGGTGATGTACGTAGCTAAGTTTCAGGAGGGTGCTCATCTAGTATCGCATTTAGGCTGAGCCTGGGTCTCCGCCTAGAGAACATGTTCCTCCTCTCCTCGCCACGGCTGACCAAGAGCTTGAGCGTGCCGTCAGTAGCTCTCGGCCTTTCATCTCAAGGGATCTTGTGTTAGGATTAAAAAGATTGTATGTTCAATGAAAAGGCTTATGTACATAGTCAATGTGTGTTTATTTTATTGCTGATCTTGTTGCACTTTCTGAGTAAGCCTCATAAAAGTAGATTATTTATTATATTAGAGGAGATAACATTATAGGTTATGGCATTTCGTGTTAAAGCATAACATAGAAACTATTATACTCTCTATCGCAGACAGCTACACTACGCGTGTATAGAGCATACTGAGATTACTGGCTAGTTCTGCCTTTCTGTCTTCAAATACTCCAAACCTCCTCAATTCAAAGCAGACCTGTTTTGCACCTGCGACACCAGGGAGGCATCCAACCGCTTGGTGTGCTTACGGCGCAGTTCCTCCCGCTGTGGCATTGAACCTCCTTCCCCGGCTCTAGCAGAGCAGCTCCCTCATGTAAACGAATGTTACTCTGCCTGTCTTTCCTCTTGCTTTGTCTGCAGGCGAGCTGATACCGATGGCTCCTCCCGTCCAGACAGTCCTCCACTCTTGCTTGATCTATGATTTGTCCCGTCTTGCCGGCCATTTGCTTTACTGCCTGTCTCTTTACTTTTCCAGGATGGTGTAAACGATGACTTCTTTTTTGTAAGAAGCAAACGCTTTCTTTCTTTCTGAATTTTGCTCTGTATGTTAATGCCCTACTTCATATGAGCCAATGCATCTGCCTTTGGTTTCATAATCTGTAAATGGTTCCCGGTGTTGACCTTTGAGCACAGCAAGTCGATTCCCGAAACCGTGGTCATTACTGAGCATCACAAACACCTGCTGTAAAAATGTTACGCTGCATTTCTGAAACCTGAAATAAACTGTAACTCTTGATGGGCTTTTATTATTACTTTCTGGATGCGCATGAGTGGTCTTCTGTCTCTCGCGCCATCATCTCGGCATGCCACACTCTGCCTCTGTTGGGACCGTGACGAGGATTTCCCAGTGATGTGTGTTGCGTTGAGATCCCTGGAGATGTCATTAAAAGGGGCAAAGGGGGAGAAGTCGCCCATGGGAAGCACTCAGCCTGCTGCCCTGTCAGGGGCTTGGAGTGCCGCAGGGACGTTTTTCTGGGGAACGGCTGTTGAATGTTTTTCAAGCCATAGCTGGTGTTCATTTCATTGCTGGGGAAAGCGTGTTTCGGGGGAGATTCAGAGCTGAGCAGAAAGCCAGGCCAAGTCCTCCAGAGCAGGAGCTGGAGTAAAACTGTGCAAGTGTACGCGTTAACGTCTGGAAGGGATTTTCCCCTGAAGCGGTTGTGTACGGATGTGCAGATGTCTTGATTACTCAGTTCCTCCTCCAGATCAGTCTGCGCCAAGGAAGTGGGATCGGTGCTCGGAGGAGACGGTCTGTATGGCACAGCAAGCACAACAGCTGCCTACGGGAGAGGACGTTCCTCACTGAGCGCAACGGTCACTACGTTGGTCCTTAGACAGGTTTTGGGAAGGGGTGGGGTGGGGGAGCGAGGGTAGAAATAGGTGGGATGAGCAAAGCAGCGACATCCCCATTGTATTCGCTTGCTTGCTATAATGTTTTGAGAGATTTTTATTTTTTCTAATAGCCTTTAATGGCTTGGCCTGAGGCAGTCTGTGCACTCCCCGTCGGAGAACAGCGGCGTCACGCGTGTCCTGGCTGGCTGCAGTTACATGCCCCTGTATGTGTTTGGCTCCCGGCACGTTGGTGGGGACACGCCAGTGCTGTACGCTGGGTACACCGGGCCACCAGCTGCCAAGGATCTCTGCTGCTAGGCTCGGAGCAGATTCATTGCACCGTCACCCACGGTTTTAACCTTCCCCAGCAACGTCCCCTCCAGATACCGCAATCCAGCCCATAGATCCACCTTGTTTGGCCATTCCTGATTTCACCAGAATCTCATTTTAAAAAAGCTCTCCTCCAAGAACGGCGTTTGCAGCAGATAGCGGTGCAGACTTTCAGGTTGGCTGGGGAAAAAAGCTCTTCCAGAGGATATTATTTGCTGCAAGAAAATTAGAAAGGCTGTGACCAGCGACCTCCACGCTTGTGATGGGATTGTCCCAGTTCTCTGGCGCCAGCAAGTCAGGTGGGAAGCGGTGAGGATGGAAGCGGAGGCTGCGCTGGCAGCCAGCTGATTCTAATCTCGCTCTTGCTCTTTTCCTTAATGTGCATGTTCTGTGCCTTTTTCTCGTAACCCATTTTAGTAAGATAATTTTGTATACGAGTCATTTTGTTTTATCTTGGCCTTTTGTTTTAAATCTCTCCTCTGCCCTCCCTCCCGGTGAATTTTGGGTCATTTTTTGTCTTTTTCCTAGGCGACGTCCGCCAGCTGTTCCAGGAAGATCATCCTAACACACGCATTTCTCTTTTGTTACATGCAATCTGTCTTTTTTTGTGTGTGTGTGTGTCCACAATTACCCTTAATTTGCACTAGCCTATTTGTAAATGAAAGATTTTATTTTCAGATGTCAATGATAAGCCTGGATATAAAGAAAATAAAAATTCTGGTTACAAAATGAATGCGTGCTGGTTTTCTATTGAAGGGTCTACCCAGTCTTTCTCCACTGGAGCCATTCACACCCCATGGAAGAAATTGCCCGGGAGATGCCCACCCTCCGAGGTGGTGGAGGGAGGGATGTTCTGCTGGGAATTCATTAACCACCAGGATTTCTCCATATAAATGACTTTGGCTTAGCTTTAACAGGAAGAATAGCCACCTTCTTTAACAATAAGAGAGTCCGAAAACATGTCTAACGCACCGGCGGCAGCACCTGGCTGAGTGGAAAGTCCGAGGAGAAGAACTGCAGCAGTCTCTAGACTGATGAATCTGCACAATTATAAATAAATCACAGCTGCTCTGGCTGGTTTTTTTTCCAAGCTAAACCTCTGAATTCCTTGCGAGCCGACCTCATTGGAGCATCTGAGCTCAAACGGCTGGAAGTAGCTACCTCTGGGATTCCAAATGTGTCTGTCCCTATGTGAAGGAGAAAATCTGTGATTTAACATTTAGAAGACGTGCTTGCTTTGAGTGCCAGAGAAGTATATAAAGAGCAAATCTTAAAAAAAAGAGGGAAACTGATGGGTTTTATTGACTTTTTTTTTTTTCTCCTATGAAAACAAAGGAGGGATGTCTCACAAACTGTTGCAGATAAATCAGAAGGCACCACGCAGCTATGAACTGGAGGCACAACGCGGCATCAGGACTCCAGCCTGTTGTTTCAGGAACACAAACAAGACATTTCATGGTAGTAGGAAGCTCAGGGCGAGCGGGAGCTGCTCGGGGGATGGGGGCAGGAGAGTGGAGGAGATCAGTGTCGTGTGTGTAGAAGGGGCTGACAACACACAGGCTGTGCTCAGTTTCAAGCCAGGTCTGACGCAGCTGTGCTGAATTTGGGCAATTCCTCCTGTTCCAGCTGATTTAGGTCCCTGCTGAGCTCTCGTGGATCCAGGGAGCTGTCGAACCACCTGTGTGTGCTGGTAAATGCCAGGCACCGAGTTTGCTCAAATTCTAAGGGGCGGCAAGCCCAGAGAGCTGGAGACTTGGCCAGGTTTTTCTTTCTTCTCACTTAGATTTTGTCTTTTGGTAGAGTACAACAGAAGAAACAGCAATGGCGTTAGCAAAAAGGGGGGAAGAAAATCCCCCAAGTACAGCAGTTCTTAGGAGAGGGAGATGAATAATCGTTCCTGCGAGACCTTTGAACTGCGTGTGCTGAAGTAGGAATTGCTGGATCTGGAAAGAGGACGGTCATGGGCAAGGTGCTTCCCATGGAGGCCCCTAATGGTCCCATGAGCATGACTGTCCCAAGAGTAGGGGATGAGGAGGGGAGCTCAGACTGGCCGTACCTTTCATCTGTGTAATTCACCACTGTCAGGTACAGAGGCAAAATAACCTCAGCAGAGTTCAGGAATTGTGTATTTTGAGGACTACGACAGAAGTGACAGCTTTTATACCCAGCGTCTCTGAAGGAGGTTCTGGCCGTGCTTCGCCTCTCAGGTAAGAGGGAATGGGAACAGACAGAATTTTACAAGCTGCTTTTTTTTCTAGGTGGTTCAAAAACCTGTTCCACACCGGGGGAAGCTCTCGCTGTGTTGCCTCTGAGACGTGGCATGGTACCAACAGATGAACAAACAACAAATAAGAGGTGGCTGACATGTTAGTTGTACGGCCTTACCACCTACAGCCCCCCAGCCAGGAGCCACTGTTCTGCTCCTAGCCACTAGCTGACCCCTGTGCATTAGGCTTTAAGGCACAAACTTCTTTCTTGGGGCATTTAATGGTGTTAAACCTTTCACAGAAATCTTTACCTTCTTCTGAAGTATTTGATAAAAAAGTATTGTTGGAAATAGGACTTGGAACTTCATGGTTTTCTGGTGGCTATTCCTAAAAATCTTGTAAGTAGAAAGACAAAGGTATCGGTGTGCTGGAAAACCTTGGCATTATGAATTTTTGAAGGTCTTTAACCTTGTCTGTGCTATTTCCACCCTGCAGTGATACACAGTCTAGGTGGAGGAGGCTAAGGGTGCTGCACCAGCTGGTGGCACTACATGTCCTGGGCTGCTTCTCAATGGATGGGTTAGGACCAACATTCTGTTTTGGTTTCCCGATCGTACATGTTGTTGCTGTTGCCTCTGACATCACAAAGCTGTCTGATGTGCAGAGAAAAGCTTGGTGATTGCGGTGGGAATTGAAGAGATAAAAAGATCTTACCTTCGCAGACTAAAGCTTGCCTCTTTCCAGGCTTCCCACATCCCCGTCTGCCACGTGGGGAGGGATGTGGGCCCCTGACAGCACGGCGTGGGTGGCTGACGCTTGCCTTTCCCTGCAGCAGAGGCTGTAGATGGAGATTCCAGACGGCACGTGTCAGCAGCTCCCCCAGGAGTGAGGTTTATCCCTGGCCAGTTTACAGTTACTCACATTTGGCCAGCTCCAAATCACAAGAAAATGTCCCACTGAAGTACTCGATCTCAGTGGACTTGGAAACTTAAGAGAAAGAAACTGCACTTCCTTGTAATGCAAAATAACACTTAACTCTACAGTTGGTTGATGATGCTTTGGTTGCGTGCAGACAGAGAAGGACCTGTTTCTTTGGTCTCGGCGCGAGCTCCGTCAGAGCAGCCGCAGACCGGTACGCTCAGGCAGAGAACGCTCAAAGGGCAGCCAGTGTTACTGCCGAACTGGGCGTAGATGTATGGCAGAGTTTTGTTCTGTGGAGCACATTCTGACCTCGGGCATAAAGACGTACGCATAATGGCCATTTATTCGGCACAGAATGGTTTGGGTTGGAAGGGACTAGTTCCAACCCAAAGATCACCCAGTTCCACCCCCCTGCCCTGGGCAGGGACACCTCCCACCAGACCAGGCTGCTCAAAGCCCCATCCAGCCTGGCCTTGAACACCTCCAGGGATGGGGCAGCCACAGCTTCTCTGGGCAACCTGTTCCAGTGCCTCACCACCCTCACAGGAAAGAATTTCTTCCTGATACCCAATCTAAATCTCCCCTCTTTCAGTGTAAAACCGTTACCCCTCGTCCTATTGCTCCACTCCCTGATAAAGGCATCTGGTGAGACATCTGTTTATTTGAGGTCCCTTCCGACCCAAACCATTCTATGATTCTATGATTATTATTTTTAAATTTTTTATTCATTTTTTTCCCCAGTTGCTCCCTTAACTTGTATCTGCTTAGTTTCTTCCTTCAGCTGGGCATTGCAAGCTGACCGTAACTGCTTCGCCATTAAGAAACACTGAACGGTTTGGTGATTCACCAGCCTGGGGCTTTGCTGGCTTCTCGGGAGCCTCGGGGGAACCAACACAAAGTGTTGGAAGAGGGGATGGGACTAGGTGGTCTTTAAGGTCCCTTCCAACCCAGACCGTTTTATGATTAAGCAGCATTGCACAGCGTGTGTCCTCAGGAGAAGGTCAAAGAGGTACCGGGGAAAACCTGACGGGCCTTTGCATCTCCTCCTCTCCTCTCCCTGGCTCTCTCTTGCATTTTTTCCCTCCTTCAGAGCGCCTCCTTTGTGCATCTGGGCTGTGGACCCGGCCTTGTATTTTCATCTCGCAGGTTAGGGAGAGCAGGGCATCTGTGTGGGCAAGCTAACGGAGGGCTAAGCCTTTCCTGGGGCCATCTCTGGGCAAGGGCTGAGGCTATGGAGGAAGCGAAGGGAAGGAGCAGAGAGGTCCTGGGGCTGTGGGCAGGGATGGAACTGCCCGGAGTGGGCTGGACGGGACACGTCCCGCATCCTGCCTGCAGATGGGTGGGTGTCTCCTGTGGAATCAAAGCCCAAATCAACCTGCATAGGTGATCCACCGAGCTCCACCTGCGGCAGAGGTGACGGCGGGTGTCTGTGCCCGTTTCCATCTAAAATGGTGTCTGGGTAGTTGATGTTTGCACTTTTCCTAACCCAGAACTGGTTTTGAGAATCTGAATTTGGGAAGAATATTTTTGGGGAAATATTTCTCCTTGGGGGAATGGCTGGAGCAGAAACTCTGCTTTCTTGTAGCCTCTACAGTGACAGACATTAACAGCAGGCGCCAGGCAGGCTAGATTTAATTTACTTTTGATTTACGCTCAAGCCTTGCGCTACCGATGGGCTCTGTGAATCAACTTTGGATGGTGGCATTAAAACAGCATCAGCCCAGCACGAGATGGGACATCCTGGTGGCTGAGCAGCTTTCTGGGAAACCTCCTCGTGAAAAAACAAGTCGTCTTTCTGAAGAACTAAAAAAGGTCATCCTCACGGTGAGCATCTGGCTCTGCGCTCCCTGCAAGGCTGGAGCACGTACTCTAAACCTCCAAAGACTTTCTTTAATTAAAACCGAAATGAGATGTAGTCGTCACCACGACAACACCAGCAACGTTGTACACTTGGCAAGAGCTGTAACAAAGCGCTGGAGGTGTCGGGGACTCCGCCGGGGGCTGCTCATTTCCGAGAAAGCCCAAGGAGCCCGTGGCAAGCGCCTGCTTGCTGAGGGGAGACCCCATCAGCGGGATGGGGTCAGTCAAGCAGAAAGTTGCACTTCTGCAGCGCTGGGTTTCCAAAAGAAGTTTCACGAAAACCTGGGCAATGCCAAATGCATCCCTGCGAGGCAGGGCTGGGGCAGGCCTGTGCATCCCTTCCCTCCTGCCGTGCCGGCTCCGGTGGGCTCCGCTCCCCGGGGCGACGGGAGCAGGGATGGTCCCCGATGGGAGCAGGGAAAGGGGAAGCGCCGAGGAAGCCCGGCTGGCACAGGACCCGCACAGGGATGGCTCGTTTGCCTGGTTTGCCGGGAGTGCCGTGTGTGCGCTGCCGGACAGACGGTGCCGGACAGGACCTCGCTGTGCCCCGACACTGCTGTCGCAGCAGCCTCATGTCTCCCCAGCTGGTGGGAGCACCTGTGAGGGTCTGTGCTGGCCTCCATCCATCCGGCTCGGGGTCTGGCCCTGTGGCGAGGCCAGGTCCACCTGTGGAAGGGGGTTAGAGAGGGGAGGAAGGCATCTTGCCTCCTCACCACCCCCTCTCCTAAAGGATTTAGGGTAACGTGGTGCCCAGCAGCATTGTGAGGCTATTCTGGCATCGGCAACCGGTGGGGTGCAGGTGAGTTGGGCTCAGCACCGTGCCTGTCCCAGGCGCCTTTGTGCTTGGTCCTGCGGCTCCAGCAGCACCCACCGCCCCCTGCGCTGCCACCCTGCCCCCAGCCCCCGGCCCTTCCAGCCCTCACGGGGAGCTGCTGTCAGTCCCACCACATGCACTGAGGTCCCTGGGGCTGAAGGAGCCCCATGGGCGTGCTGTGGGGCACGTCTGAGCCAGATGTGCGTTTCCGTGCAGTGTTTCTGCTCAGGGGATGCAGACCCCCTCTGCACCCCCCCAAAACGCAGGTATGGGTCTGCGTGGCCAGAGCACGCACTCGCCTGCATCCGAAGCTGCTCTGTGGGGTTCAGCTCCTTCCTCCCCCAAAACCAAGCAGGTCAGGTCTGGAAACAGACGCTGAGGGTAACGCAAATGTGGTCCTCGTTGCTGTGCAAGAGGCTTTATTGGGCCAGTGTCCTCCCCCCAGGGCTGTTCCCCAGCCAGGACACTGCTCACAGCAGAAGGTCCCCTCTCCCCTTGGGCCAGGCCTACATGAGGAACCTGGAGAGGTCCTCCTTGATTTCAGCCTCGTCCCAGGGCCCGTGGATGTTGTCCTTGAGCAGCTGGAGGCGGATGAGGCAGTAAGGGCAGAGGCAGGAGATGGCGAGTAGCAGCGAGGCGAAGAGCACAGCACCCACGCTGGAGACAGTGGCCATCCCCCCCAGCGCCACCAGCGCGAAGAGCACCGTCACCCCCACGTAGCATCGGGGTGTCTGGGCCTTCAGCTTCTTCTGCAGCATGGGCCAGAGGGCGAAGATCTGCATGGCGAAGGTGACCATGACAAAGGCGTGGAGGGAGCGAGGCAGGCGGGAGGCCAGGCACACCGAGGCGAAGATGGCCATGTTGAGGGACAGGGTGCTGGAGACGATGGCGGCGTTGGCGCCGTAGTCGAAGAAGATGAGGTGACCGAGGAGCATGAGGGCCGACATGGCGTAGATGGTGTCCGTGCTGATGGACTCCGTCAGCGTCTTCAGCACGGGCGAGAAGCCGTAGGTGAAGGCAGCGAACACGAGCGTGCTCTTCAGGTCTGCCCACCGCGTCCGCCCGCTCTCCCGCCGCCCGGCCCCGCCGTCCGCGGCGTCGAAGAGGATGTAGCCCAGCAGGGAGGAGACCAGGGCCGCCCCGAAAAGCCCCTGCGGGCTCAGCATCCCGGCGTCCATGTACCACCAGGTGACGACGAAGACGCAGACGCTGCAGAGCTGCTGCACCACCGCTCCCGACTGGAAGACGACGGCCCGGTACCGGTACCGCCGGGCGTGCACGTTCTTCCGCAGCTCCTCCAGGAACCGCTGGTCCACGTAGTTATCGGGGAAGGGCTGCCGCTCGTACAGCACCTTCTGCCACCGCCGACCGGGCACCGGCTCCATCTCCCCGGGCTGCGGGGAGGAGGAGCGGGGTCGGGGGGGCTCGGCCGCCGCCGCCGCCTCGGCCGGGCCCCGGTGTCGGCGCAAGGGACGCCGGGGCGCTCGGGGCTGCCACCTGCCGGCGGGAGCCGCCGGGAAACGGTGCTGCTGGTGCCGGAACAAGCGGCGGGGGGGGTTGGAGGAGGGAGGTTTGTGCCGCCAGGGGGTGGCCGGCAGCAGCTGCGAGTCGGGCTGGGGACGGGGCTGCCCGGGCCGGGAGGATCCTCCGGGTCCTTCCACCGGGATGAGGCACCGTCAGGCACGAGGGGGCTCCCCCTCCTCCGGGGCGACCCTCCCCTCTGCCCTGTCCCCCTGTTTGGGACCCCAGCCCCCAGCTCCGTGCCAGCATCTGGCCATCCCGAGTGTCACAGCCCTTATGGCGACACGCTGGCGTCTGCGTGGAGGTGCTGCTGGGGGTGTCTCGCTCTCCTTGTCCCCCCCAAAACGCAGGAGGTACCACGGGAAGGAGGGACGCTCCTGCTGTGGGCTGGGCCGGCCCTGCCGTGGTCCCAGCACGCTGCGGTGAAGAGCTCTCCCGGGGGACCCTCCTGCAGCCCCAATATGCCACCCCTAAGTGGCCATCAAGAAGGGCGCAGCCGGCCGGTGGGATCTGGTCTGGCCCTCTCAGTGCTTGGACGACCCCGTGTGTGTCCGGCCGAGTGACCCCAGCCCATGTCACAAGCCTTGCTCCCCGTCCCGGCCCACCGAGGCACCTGCTTTTCTGGCCAAACCAGGCTCTGGCAGCCAGGTCGGGAAATGTGGGTGGGATGCTGTAAGCACGGGTCGCCTCTCCCCTGCGGCTCCCACCTGCTCACAGCTCGGTCCTGCCCCGCTCCCCGAGCCTGCCCCGCTCCCCGAGCCTGCTGGCACCCGCAAGGAGCAGAGCAGGAGGAGGAAAGGGAGAAGTCGTGGTCGAGCAGGGTCCGAGAAGTGCAGACACCCATCTCCTGCGCTGCCCAAAGGGACCGAGCCGGCCTGGGGCGAGGGGACTGGGGAGCATAAAGGGACGAGGGGAGGTTTTGCAGAGTCGAGGGGAGTTTTCCCCGAGCGCGTGTGTGTTTGTGCTCAGGTCAGAGCCTTCCCGGCCCCGCAGAGGCGCTTGCTGTGGAGGAGCTGCTTACTTTGGCCTCACCCGAGAGGCCTCAGCCTGGGGTAGAGCAGCCCCGAACACTGCCCTGTTTGTGCTTCGGGAAGGGGCGTTCATGGCCGTCCTGCCACGGTGGGAGCAGGTGAAAGAGCCGTTGGTTGTTTCTGTGCCCCCCCCACCCCCAGCCCTCGCATGTTTGCCTTTGCACAGGCAAGAGCCAGCCAGCGCCTGCCGCAGGGGACTCTCCGACTCTCTGAGCAGGACGCCACCTCGTCCAGATACGTGCAGAGTGGCAGGTAACCCCCACGCTGCCGGTGTGCCTGCGGGCTGAGGAGGTGACACTTTTTAGATGTCACCACAGAGCGGCTCAGCCATTCCGCTTGCTCTGCAGTGCAGGAGCGGCTGCTCACCCCCAGCAGACACCCCATGCCAAGGGACAAAGCCAGCAGCCTCCAAGTCGGGATGGAGCTGGACTCAGTTTCAGCTGCCCTACTGAAAAGCCCCCATCCCTGCGCTCTGTACGGGGCCACGTGTGTGCCTCCATGCTCGTGCCTCCACGTGCACGAGCTGGTGCCCACAGGGTCAGGGAGTGCTGCCAGCTCCCGCCGTTGCTGGCATTGCCTTGAAGCCCAGGGCCTGGGAACTCGAGATTTTGAACAAAATGTTGTTCTCCCAAAGTCGCAGAGTAAAGCTGGGGTGCGTAAGAGAGGAGCTTGGAGGGCAGCGTGCCCCTCCTGCTCCCCTGAGAACCGCTATGGCCACCACGGTGGAAGGATGCCACCTCCCATGGGCACCGGCAGGGCAATGCTGCGCTCCCGCGGGTGGGTTACGGCAGGTTTGGTTTGACTTGGCCCCGGAATCTTGTGCGTAACGTAACGGTGATGCTCTGGGGACCGGGAACAGTGGGCTGGCCTGGGGCTGGGCCACGATGCTGCTTCCATGTGGTCCAGTCTATCTGGAAACCCCAGGGGCGAGGGATGCTTCTCGTGTCCCTTGAAATCTCCTCTGCTGTGGGCCGCCAAAGTTCCCCTCAGAGGCAGGGAGAGGTGGGAGACTGCTGCTGGTTGGTGACTTGCAGCGTCGTAGAGCCAGGCCGGGCAATGCCAGCCATGGTGGTGGCAAAGCCCAGCCCCTCTGGGAGATGCCAGCACAGCAGCTGTAGCCCCCCCATGGGGAGCCCAGCCCCTGGACAAGGGGATCACTCCGGCGCTGGCTCCGCACCCTTGGCAGCACCGAGACCCAGAGGGCCTGGTGCCCACTTAGTGCCTTGGGGACCCCAATGGGCTCCCAGCATGAAGCAGCTGCCACGGCTGTGTTGGCTCTGTGTCCCCACGGGAGGGGACAGTGTGTGCCCTGCCACGGTGTGAACGTACCGCCCGCAGTCCAAAGGGCAGCTCAGCCATTCCCCAGGTGGCCCAGACTTTGCCTGCAGGGGAATGACTCACCCGCCTGCACAACAGCCATAGACTGGCCACGTCACCATCCGTACCTGCCGGTCAGAGGGGAATGTGTGCCGTGGAGTCACCCCTCAGCCCTCCTGGGGCTACGTGGCCAGCGGGGCTTGCTTGGTGGGATGAGTAGTAGCTAAGGTCAAGGATGCAAAAGCCCTTTGTGAGCATCTTAATTCCCACCCTGGATTCCATGCAACAAGACCTCCCTCACCCCACAATTAGGTGTCCCCAAGTGCCACTGGCCTCTGGAGAGGCTGTAAGATGGCGAGTGCTTTGAGACCCTCTGCTGAAATGCAAGAACGAGGAGCTGGAGACGCCATGGCACCACAAACTCTGTATATGTTGAGGACCTGCTGGCTTGGCTGCCCCCTGCCCTTCGCAAAGGGACCCCCACTGCGGATTTGTTTAGCGTCTGCCAGGCTCCGAATGTTTGAATACCCTGCTAAAGCTGTTTGGAAGGAAGGCTGGAAAAGGTGACGGGCTGGGACTGAAATAGCTGTGACTGATCTAGGCCTCCTCTGGAGATGTTTGAATATCAAAGTATGGAGGGCACTGCCCCCCCGTGCCCCCCGCCGGTGCGGGGCTGCCTCCAGGTGCATCTGCTTCTCCTCAGGGTGGGACCATCACTTTTGCCGCAGAGAAGTCGGCTTCAAAATAACTAAACAGCACACCCTGTGTAGTCTTTGAGCTTGCCTGAGGCTGCATGGATGATGGCAGCTCCTGCACCTCTCCGTGTGCCTCGGCGGGGGCTCTTGCCCTGCATCCCAACCTCGTCACCCGGCGGGGGACAGGGCTGCCCCCATGTCCGTCACGGTGCCGGCAGCTCTGCAGGCTGCCTGGCGGTGCGGGCTCCGTCCTTCTTGCCGTCCCTCTGCAGCGAGCGGTGCCTGCGAGGGTTGTGCTGCGTGTCCCCGGGTTGCTGCGGTGAAGCTGGGTCCCGCCATGGGCCTTGGGGCGGTGGGACGGACGGGGCAGCCATGGACGCTGGGGCTTCGTTTCTCTGCCGAGCGATCCCCCAGCCTCCCCCTTTGACCCTGGAGCCGAACCCTCCCTCCGCAGGAATGTTTTTCAGGGGGGAGGTTGGCGCAGCTCCAGCTGCTGCATTTTTCCATGCCCAGAGACTGTCTCCTGCCTTAAATGGCTCCACGACACAGGCTGCGCCTGCTCTCCTGCTGTCACCTATTTAAGGATTTTTTTGCATTCAGGCCCCAACACGGAGTGGGACGACGCCAGCCCTGAGCTCCACGGCGGGGTGCTGGGGCACGCAGGGCTGGTTGCCCTGGGGTCACCTGTGGCCGTGTGCCTGGGCACGGTGCAGTCTGGTGCTGCTCCATCTCTCCCAAGCATGTCCCTTCCCAGTGTGCGGGTCAGATTTCCTAGATCCAGGTATGCATCCTGGTCCTAGGGGGACCTGGGCCACGTGGCAGCGTGTGAGCCAGCAATGGCATCCCCCGCACAGCGACACCGCTGCCGAGGGCAGCCCGTGCCACCAAGGGATGCTCCTGGGCCCCCTCAGGTGCAGCTCTTGCCCACGGCTTTGCTGGCCGGACCCAGCTGAAGCTGCCCAGACCCTCCCGAGCCCTCCTGCTCTCTGCAGCATCTCCCACCACCCAGGAAGCCTCTCTGCAAGCTCAGGTAAGGGATGCTGTTCCATACAGGCTCAGCGGAGGCCGCACTGGCCCCGGCCACTGTGCCGGTGGTGCAGCCAGGGCAGGGAGCGTGCCACGATCCCCACGGGTCTCCATCCCGAGGCTGGGCAGTGTTGGGAGCACCAGGAGCTCCTGGCGGGGACATCACCGGTTTCGGTGTCAGCACTCCCTGTCCCAGGCAGCTCATTTCCAGAGCACAACGTGCCTTATGGAGTGGAGCCTGCTCCAGGGCGCAAGCCAGGATCTTTCTGGAGACCCCATGGAGGCACTCCCAGGTGAACAGCCCCTGCCCAGGACAGAGAAGACTTAAATGCTGGTAAGTTGCCATTTTCCCTCATGGCAGCATCCTAGGGGCACGGGGGACAGGCTGTGCAAGACATGAGGTCTTGCAGGGGAGAACAAGGGCGGTGGGAAGGGAGGCAGAGCAGCTAGGAAAGGGGGAAGCTCGTTACTCCCCCAGGCAAGGAGCTGAGATGAGGAGGTACCAAGGCTACTGGAGAAACCTGGTGATGCTGCTCCGGGCTGGAAAGAGCGGTGCAGGAAATTGAGATTGGGTCTGAGGAGCCCAGGCTGAACCACCACCTGCCAGGGAGAGGTTTGGGATTTGCTGAGCCTGTTGCAGGGGGAGAGGGATGGGATGGGAAAGCTGCTGCGGAGCTGGGTGGAGGAGCTGTGGCAGGAAAGACATGATGTGGAAAGGCACATGCTTGCAGGGATGTGACCTCTGGAAGACACAGCCTCTGGGGCAGCTGTGAAACTGAGCTCCCTCGGTCCTGGCATTCCCTGGCGGTCACGGATTGGTGAATTCCCATGTCCGAACGCCCTCCCCACCGCCCGCGCTGGCCTCCAGGGAGCGGGACAAGCCAGCCCGGCTGGGGTCCCTGCCAGCTCCAGGGCAGTGGGTCAGTAGGGTCCTGTTTTGTAGGGGAACCCCATGAAGGTCAAGCTGTCACCTAGTGAAGATGGTTTTTGGTTTTCAGTCTGCTTTAAAAAAAAAAAAATTATCCCTAGGAAACCGTAGCCAAAAGTGACGTCAGCGGTGTGCTCTGCCAGCTGCAGGGGACTCCGCGGTGGGACGAGTCCAAACTTCAGCTGCCCAGGTAAGCTCAGGTCCACCCTCAGCCGTACGTGGCACATCCCTAACGCACAGGTACAGGGAGGAAACCAGACCTTGGGGGTAAAAAACTAAAACCTGCCTGTGGGACCTGAGTGTGGGTCACCATGGAAGGTGAAAAATGTCCAAAATTCGGGTGTAAGGAGGGTCTTATGGTTCACACGGGTGGCCCCGAGACCCAGCAGAGCAGGGCTGGGGCTCTGCAACAAAGCTTTGCTGAGCGGTTTCTGACTCCGTTCCCCTTTGTTTAGCCCCGAGTTTGAAGCGTGGGGATGAGATGGGATGGGAAATGCTGACCCAGCTCTGCTGCAGTCAGTGAAAAGGCATCAAGAGCTGCAGGTCGCAAAACACTGAAAAACCCAGAGCGAGAGGCGCAAAGGGACCCAGAGTTTCCTAATGAGGTTTTTACCGTCTGCACAGGGGATATTTTTGTTCTTTGGCTGTGTAAGTGCAATCAAAGCCAGAAATAGAAGGGGAGGAGGATGCTGGATGAAACAGTGCATGCAAACGGGCTGGATTTTATAGGAAGTGTAGTTGGGGAAAAATTTGGTATGGACAGGTCAAAAGAGGTTGTAATTCACTGCTTTAGTTTGGTGTGCTGCAAAAGGATCTTTCTCTGTGCTCGCCTTCTCATTTGACTAGTAAAGAGGCATTTGTTCAAACACAGCATGGCCTCAGCCTGGAAACACAGCAGTTTCGGAGGAGATATTCTCCCCAGGAGCCCTTCCTGCTCTCTTCCCACGAACACCTGCCTGGAGCCTCCAAGCAGGAGCCCACGTTCTTGGGAAGAGTGGTGCAATGTCGAGTCGAGGTGTGTTTTACGCTGCTGGGAAACCCCAGCCCACGCAGGGCTTTTCCCTGCAACACGAGCTCGTCCTACCCCAAAACACGGGGAGGAGAATCCCTTGGGCCAGGCCCTGCAGGACGTGCACGTTCCCATGCAAGCCCGTGGGTCCCTGACGAGTGCCGCTCCCCGCCACCGGTCACCCCCTCACCCACCTCCCTATTTTTAAATATGTGCCAGGGAAGGAAGGAGCCAGGTGGGAATTTGGGTTATTTTAGCATCTGGCAAAATGGGAAGGGAGGCAGCTGAGCCCGTTGCGTTCCCTGTCTGTGCCCAGCTGGCCCTTCTCGTCTCTCACCCCCACTGCTTGCATCTGCTGCTCCTGCAGAGGCTGTGCCGTCCTCCCGGCATGCTCCCAGCACCGCTGCTCCGGGGCCCCAACTGCCCTCCCAGCCCCAGGGGGGGCTCTGGGTTTTGGTTTTTTGTTGAGCAAGCCGCGGATGTGCTGTCTTGCTGGATCACGCGCCTGTGACGTTGCCCACTTTGGCCTCAATTTGCATGGGGCCACGGAGGAAACCAAGCGCCGCGTTGCACCGGGTGCTTTCCCGGCCCCTCAGTGCTTATGGGCAGCTTCAGCCCACGCCGTCCTCCCTGAAATAGAGACCAAAAAAAGGTTTACACCTCAGTCACGAAGTTTTGCTGTTTCTCGTTTTCTGTAGCGAGATCTGCTTTCTTACTTCCCAGGGGGGCTCAGCTGGCAGCTGCCAGGAAGCATCGGGGGGACCAGCAGGTGCCCACCGCAGCAGTTCACCCTGTGGGGCAGCTGCTGGTCCCAAACCACATTTCCATCATGCGACCAAGTGTTAATTTTGATTTCTCTGTTTCTCAGCTGTTGGCGGCCGTTTGGACTTTCCCCACTCCATCAACTTCCCCTGGATGTCAAGAGCAGCTCCTCATCTGCCACCCTCACATCGTGCTTGGCGCTGTCTTCTCCAGCTGGCAGCGGGCAGCGGCCTCTGCACTGGGGGCACGGCATTGAGCCGAGATGCTGCTGAAGGTCATACCTTGAATGCCTGCCAGCTGGGCTAGGGAAAGCTGGTGGGTCCTTTCTCCTTAAAGCCATTTTCCATCCGCTCCCAATCACCGGCTGTAGGAAATGGTATTTTCCATCGTGCAGGGGTTCTGTGGTCCCAAAAACGGCGCCGGGAGATGCTGCGGCTTCCCACTGCAGCCTGTCTGGGCAGCCCCGCTCGAAGCCACCTGAAATGAGCAAACCAAATACAAAGGTTTTGAAAAGCGGAATTCCCATTTCAATTAATTTTCTTCATCTTAAAGTTTTGATTTTCAGGTTTTGAGCCACTAAAGAAGGGGCTCAGAGCCAGGTGGGGGAAATCTCTCTCCGTGCCCAGCTTTGCCCCTGCCAAGAGCCACGCGAGGGGTCTGAGCCTGCCACAGGTGGTCCCCGGCCATGGCTCCATCAGTGCTTTCGGGAGCTGCGGGACTGTGCTACCATTCCCCGTGCCAGATTTCAAGGCTCTTTCAGGCGGGATTGGGGCCGGCTGGCTGGAGATCAGAGCAGTCGCTCTCCTACACCAGGTCACGCAGCCCCTGCCAAGTGTCACTGCGTGCCATCGTCCCTGCCTGCCAAGAGGAGAGCTGCCCACTGCTCCTCGGCGCCGTCCCACACCACCGCACCGTCCCACATTATGTAAACCTAACGAGTCTCTACGCAGAGTAAGCGTTTCCGTGACCCGGCCTGCAAGTACCTGCAGTCTGATCGGCCAGTCGCCGTGACCATGGTGGCAGCCCTGCGTGGCGTCTCCTGGGTTTTAAAGGAGGGGTGTGGGAGCGGGAATTGGCATCCGTGCAGGGGGATGCCTGGAACCCACATTTGGGACTGCAGACCCCTCCCTGTGGGACAGCGTGGCAGCCCCAGCCCGGCAGAGGTGTGAGACAAGCAGCATCTCCAGTGCAAACTCCACCGATGGTTCCTGCTGCCTCATCCCAGGGGTGAAACCTTGCTGCAACCCTCCCCAAAAATCCCATCTCGTGGAGAGAGTTTATTGAGTGACGAAAGAGCAATTACCAGCTCAGCTGCAGGCAGAGCTGCTCCCGTTTGGTTTTGCAAGAAAAGAATTCCAACCTCTTTTTTTTTTTTTTTTTGCACCACGTCTTCCCTCCCAGTGTGAGCTACAAAAGACGTAAAAGAAATGCAGGATTTTTAAAAAAGAAGTTTTACACTAGTTTGCTGGATTCTCTCCTGCGAGTGGTTAACAGTTCATCTAAAGTCAGAGGAAACTCTCTGAAGCAATCTTGCAATTTACAGCTTTTCCTTTACTAAATAAGAAACGGTCCGGAAATTAAACAGGAAATTGTGTCTGGAAGGAACAAAAGTTGCGTTGTCAGAACACCCTTACGAAAGATTTACTTTATTTTAGCAGTAAGGAGCCAAGATCAATAGCCAGAAGAAGAAAGGAGTTTGTGTGAATTAAATCACATGTGAAAAAAAAAAAAACCCACTTGGGAAAACAAGCAGCCTTTGTAAAGAGCAGATAGGGATGAACGGGAGAAAAGGCTCAGCATGTGCAGCGACCAAACGCTGGAAAGTGCTGAAAGATGAAGGCCCAGGGTGTAACCCAGGATCCGGTGTCCCTCCAGAAGTCAAACATTCCCCCGTGGCCCAAATCTCTGGGAGATACTCTACAGCCTGTACAACACACTGGGTGCGTTTGAGTGTTGGAGCACGATGGACAAGCATTGCCCCATTGCTGTGCAGGGTTTGAAGGCAAAACAGCAGCACGTTTTCTTTCCTCCCGCTCAGAAACACTGCACCAAGGTGCCCCTTTAGTGGCCACCTCCAGCTCTCCCTACCTGGGGGGCTGAGCACCACAACCCGGCTTTTATTCCTGGTCGGCAGCTCGATGCTCCTATCGCTGCCAACGCGACCAGTTGGGCTTTGCGTGCTCAGAGACTTCTGTGCCTGCACATCAACACTGCAGGCACAGAGAGTCCTCCCTGCCCGGGGGACGCAGGTACATGTAGCATCGGGTGAGGAGGTGGCTGGAATTCAGCCCCACAGCAGGGCTAACCCTTCGTGGGGACTGTACCAGCTCGCCGCATCCTGGGGTTTGGCCAAGAGAAATTCAGCCAAGAGCAAGCCAAACCCCTGCTGAAAACATGCAGTGCTTTTTGAGACTCCCATGTAAGTATTTGCTCCCCGGTAACCCTACAGTACAATGGGCTTTGGGTTAATTATGGGCTTGTGTTGGGAGATTGGGTAATCTCTAAATTTTTTTCTTTTTAACCATTATACTGCTCATCTTATCAGTGGCTGAGAAACAAGCTTAGCAAGCGTTGGTATGCGGGTATGTCAGAGGTGATGAATCGAAACCTCTGTCTGGCTGATGGCACCAGGCACTTTCGGTGGACGCTCATACCTGCTGCTGACTGACTCGAAGGGGCTTTTTCTCTGGGATCCTGACCAGTCACTGTAATGGTTCCCCTGAAACGATGTGTCCTCCGTGACAGCTCTTCAGCTGTGTTTGGTCTAAGCTGTATGTGATTAATCCCCAGCTGGTAACGGGACTGTGGCGTGCGGGAGCTGTGCCAGTCGAGAGCAGCCGTATGGGCTGAGCGAGTGCGGCTTAGCAGCCTTTTCCCCTCCTCTTAGGGAAAAACTCTTGGCGAGGTGGCTGGAAGAATTACTGTCCTGGGAGCACGAGGGAGACTGACAACGGAGACGGTCCCAGCCGTACGCTGTGGCATGGCTCTGAGCAAAGCACCGCCTGCCAGCGCCAAGGCAAGTGCTCTGGCTGGAAATACTTAGCGATGGGTTAATAAATATTTGCTGGCTCTTCTAGCAGACAGCTAAGCAGTTGTTTAAAAATTCTAATGCTTCATGGATGGATTTCTCTATTGCTCTGGTCCAGGCCATCCCCAAGGCACAGAGTTTGCAGCTGAGGCTGTGTTGGTGGGATAGGAAAGTGCTCGCTGCCTGCTGGGTGAGGTGGCCACGGGTGACTCCTCTGGTTGGAGGCAGGATGCCGGGTGTGCAGGTGTACACTTTGCCTGGCATCTCCCTGTGCAGACACACCGCTCTCACTCAAAAGGGAAGGTACCATAACTCCGTCAGCATCCATGAAGGAGACGAGCCCTACACGCCTCTCTGGGGGTCACGTCCTGCAGGAGGCAGAGGGAAGCAGCTGAAGCCAAAGCCTGCGTTGCCCTGCCCTCTGCGGCACCCTCCAGCCCCGAAGGGGGGGATTTGGGGCACTCCCTGACACGGTTAAAACAGCTGCGGGTGGGACATGCACTGTTGCTCCCACAGCTCTGGGAATTTCCCACCTCCAAGGCAGCTCCCAGGGAACGGCATGGAGATGCGCCCTGGGCACAGCGGCATTCTGCACCCACATTGCTCTGCGCAGGTCCCCGGAGGCACGGCCGGGCCCTCCGCACCGCGTCTCTGCTCATAACCCTCCCAAGGACAGTCAGATGCCCACACAGGCACGGATCCACGCTGCCGCTGTGCCGTGTCTTGGCTCCAGCGCTGCAAAAGGCTGTGGAAACCCTCGTGGTAAAGGTGCTGGCTCACACCCCGCCGGTGCCACGAAGCAGCTCCTCAGTGTTTTCAGGATTTGCCTCACTCCCGTAACCGGTTGGGCAGCTCCTGTGTCATCCCCGCTCCTGGGGTGACAGGACCCGACCAGGGACTTGAGCGGTGCTGAGGCAGCTGGGCTCACCGCTGGGAGAGCCACCAGTGGGCTCTGTGGCAGGTAGTCACACCAGGGACACAAAGCAAAGCCGCTCTCTGTCAGAGCCGCCCTCCCGGCCACTTTCATCTCGGTGTAATCCGTACTGTGGTGTAGTGAGCCCATTTTCCTCTGCTAGAGGTTCATGTTAAATCCCACCGGCTTCTTCCAAAACCTACCAGTGACTTGCACAGGAATGTCCTCCCGTTCAACCTAATGAGTCACAGCCTGGTCCAGCAGCTCCAAGCCAGGCTTCTGGCTACGCTGCAAGCCCCCTGTGCTGTTGTCCCCTCCATTTTCCAAAGAGGATCCTCCTGCGACAGCCCCCTCCTTGTGTACTGCAGGACATGGTGTTTCTGCCACAGGGCAGCCTGTGGTTTGCTGGCTGGGGGGGTGGTTTTAAACCCTGGCCTGTGTGGAGATGGGGCACAAAGCTGGAGCTTCTCCCTTTTGCCTCCTCCACAACACGTTGGCACGCAGGCCTGTCTGCCGTCTGTGGCACGCGGAGCTCTCGGAAGGGTGGCGGATGCCAAGTGTTAATGAAAGCGCAAAATTACAGGGCGAAAAAAATCAGGAAAAGGACACAAAGACTCTCCAGAGGTTTCCACTGCCAGCTGGGAACATCTACCCACAGCTGGCTGACTCCAGTCACGCCATCCTGCGGCTCGGCAGCACCAAGCTGAGCCCTACAGGCACCCTGTCCTCTTTGGGAGCACCTCCAGATGGCCGTAAGGGCCGGTTCATGGGGCTGGGGCTGGAGATCCTTTGGGAAAACAGCAGCTGTGGCCTGGGAGGGCCCTGCTCCCGCAAGGACTGCTGTGATTCACACCCTCCCGTCCCTCCCTCCGGGTGAAGCTGTCCTTCTTTGTTCAGAGTCCTGACGTGCGCATTTCCAACGCGGCATTCTCGTGACTAATCCACCTGTGCCTTTCGGGGCTGCGGTAACGCCCCGCGGGCTGGGAGAGCAGCACACGTTGCTGCTCCGATCACACTGCAGCAGTGGGAACCCCCGTCCTGCCGCTGTTTCTTTGGCAGGAGTAAGCTGCAAAGATGATTTTCTTGGCTGCTATAGTATAAAGCCCGCCTTACGATGCCATGCTTCAGATGGGCAGATTTAGGCCTGGCTATCTACAAAATCCTTACTGTTTTGATGAGAACTGTTGTGTTTTTCTCCCTGTCTACGCATATGTGCCAGGACCAGGGAAGGCACCTCTCTTCCACCCCACATCAGGAGTGGGCGCCCATGGATGTTGAGATCATGCTGCCTGGCCTGCATTCCCCTGAGCATCTCCCATAATTGCTCCCACAGCCCCAGCCATCAGAGGGAAGGCAGTGCCGGGACACAGGCAGTTTATGGGGCTGAGGAGAGACTCTGGGCCAGGAAGGCTTAGCCAGGCTGCCAGGTCCCGGGCACGGCTCCTTGGAAATCGCTCCCCATGCAGGCCTCAGGGCGCACGCGGCCAGCTGCTGGGCAAACCCTGGCTCAGCTCTTGCTCCTACAGTGAATAAATATGCACAAAACCACCTTAAACGCTTCTCTGGCACCCCTTGTGCCAATAAACACGGGCCGGGCCGCCATCCGGCTGCCAGCGGGTGAGGCCTGAGCCCAACCACCCCTCAGGGGCTCCCTCGGGCCGCCCGCAAAATGGCGGCGCGGACCCTCAGCCGGCGGCAGACCCCACCGCGCCGCGCGCCCGAACTACATCTCCCAGCAGTCCCCGCGCCCCGCTGCGAAATGGCGTTATCCCGCCCCACTCCGCGGCGGTTATTCCGCTGGGGGCCTCGGCGAGCCCCAATCAGCGCTCGGCTCTGCGGGGCAGCCAGCAGAGCAGCCTGATCAAAAAAAAAAAATAAATTGCAAAAGCCATCACGCCGGAGCCGCCGTTCCTTAAAATACCCCTCGCATCAGAGGTAGTGAGGTTCCCCGCGAGCCTCGCGGCCCCGGGTTTGCTGTCAGCCGTCATTTATTGCTACGGCAATTTCTCTTTAACGGCTTGTTTCACGCAGACACCTCAGAGGAGGACCTTTGAGGGGTGGGGAAAGACAAGGCCAGCTCCCTTGATTCGCCGCCGCGCTGGCGGCGGAAGAGCCAATCTGCGCCGGCAACCGTGGCTGGGGGGCGGGGCCACCCTCAGGGGCGCGCCGGCCATTGGTGGGGGCGGGAGCGAGGGGGCGTGGCGGAGCGGCGGGGAGGGTGACGCGTATCCTTCCAGCTCAGCGCGTGAAGGGATAAGGGGCAAGGGGGGGGGAGGGGGGAGGGGCCCGGTTCGGCGGGCAGTAACGGCCGCGCTCGCGCCGCCGCGTGCCGCGTTGCGTCTTGGAGGGAGGAGGAGGCGGCAGGGGCCGCTCCAACGGTCGTTCCACCTCAGTGGCCGCCGCCGCCCGGGTGCGCTTCTCCCGCCGTCCCTCTGCCGGGGAGGATGCGCCGCCTCTGCCCGGCCGCGGCAGGTAGACGGGGGCGACGATGAGGGAGCCGCCCCACCGGCTCCTGGCCCTGGGCTCCTGCCTCTTCCTCTGCGCCCTGCTCTGGTGAGTGAGCGCCGTCCGCCCTCACGGCGGGGAGGCAGGCTCCTCCGAGGCCTCCCGGCGGCGGGGGTGTCCCGCCCCTCGCGGCTTCTCGGGGCCCGGCGTCGGCCCTGCCGCTGCCGCCCTCGGCGGCGGGGAGAGCGCCCTGGTGTTGGGGTGGGGGGAGCCGATGGTCGGGGACGCGCGGAGCTGGAGGTGGTGGCAGTAGGGAAAGAAAGATGCCTCCTTTTGGAAATAAAAAAAATAAGGCGTTATCGTGGCGGCAGCGGCGGTGTTGCGTTAAGGGAAAGGCAGGTAACAGCTCTCGGGAGGGTGGTTGCCGCTGCTGTGGGTGATTGTTGTGTTCGTGGAAAACAAGCGGTGTCAGACGTGGAGTCAGCCCTCGAGTATCAGGCGTTCAAAGTTAGGCTCTTCGCTTCCCGATGTATTTTGTTGCCGGCCTGTGCCTCTAACTGGAAGGCTTGCTCGCTTTTCCAGTTCTAGGCTGAGCTCTTGGTGTATTCTCTGAAAAATCTCGATGCCTTATTCTTGAAACCAAGGCTGGCTGGAGTTGTGTTAAATTAAAGCCAACGAGCCCTTTAATTTTTGCACTGGTTAGGTCTTTGAGAGTGTTTTTCATAGTGATTACCTTAGCTGTATACCTTGTTCCACCATCTTCTGTTTACTTTGCTTTCAAGCTTCCTTCAAATGTGATGTTTATTAAAATACAAATATTAGGAGAATATATTGCCATATGCTAAGTTTGAAGCTTCTTAAACTTTGGCCTCCTTTGAACTCTGTGACTCACTGTTTGAGAAATGCTAGCCAGTTTGAACAGCAAACTGCAAATATGAAAGCTGAACAGCAGTTGTTAGAGATAGTTGTGTATCTTGTGTATTATTTTAATACCTTTCCCATAAATTGTTTAAATATTAAAAAAAAAATAATTTAAAATAGTCTCGAAGCTCTGTGTTGTCTCACAGTTGATTGTAGTTGGATGAAGAAGGGGGAGCCCAGGCATCTCTCTGTACAGAATCAGTTGCATATCTGGTGCTGACGCCGGCGTTACTGAGCTTGGGCAATTTGGTTAGTGTCATCACATTTTTATTTTTGGGAGTTAAACCAGTGAATCTAACAAGTGCTTGAGAACTCCATTGCTGTGTTTACATTTAGCAAAATTTTCAAAGAAAAAACTCCTTGCTGTACAGGTAACTGAGCTGTCAACCAGAGGTAACTGTCTTCAGACAGCTTTTCTTGTTGGACAATTAAGTTTTTTCTCACCAAAGGTTCTGTGTGTTAGGATTCTTATTAGGAAGACAGTTTTTGTTTCTTTCTTTGTCTTGAAGGCTGATAACCTGTTTCTGCCTCAGGATAATTTGTTAACAAAGGTGTTATCAGTTTAATGATATATGCATGGTCAGAGTAATATTTTTATTGTTGAGTTCTTAGTTTGCTGTTTTGACGGAACTGTTTACTTTAAGAAAAAGTTCATATGCCTATTCCATATTGATAAAGGCATAGCATGTTCAACTAACTTGTTGAAATAACATAATTGTTCTGTAAAACTCAGACAACTTCTGCATTCATCTTGGGTATGGTTAGGAAAAAAAATCAAGCTGAGTTTTTTCTTACTTCTTAAGAGGTTGCTCTTTCAAGCAGTGTTTTATCTCAGAGCTTGCATCAGAGTATCCCAAATCTTTGGCTGTTTAAAAATAAAATAAATTGAGACTGTGTGTTCACCCTGCTCACCCTGGCTGCTTTTGATTAAAGAGCCAGTAGATTAATTTAGATGTTGAGAGGGCTACAACTCCAGTTCTCTAGTCTCTGTTGTCCAAACATAAATTCATGTTAGAGAGTTTAAGTTCCTCTGTTTGCAGGATGGCATTGTGGCTTGCTTTAATTTCAGGAGCTGTGTCAGATTTGTAATTGGAAAGTCTTGAAGTCTATTAATTTCTGCCTTCTTGCTGGACTACGTAACATAAATTGTGATGTATATAACTTTTTCCTAAAAAGAAAATAGGCAATTCTGTTCACATAAGCAGTTAAGAAACTTTAAGTAGTAAATGGAAGGCTTTATGTTATAAATGTTGGCATGTGTGACAAATGTTGGCTTTTTAAATCTAGTTTTCTTGAAATGTAATCTCCAAAATATTTGATGCTAGTAGGAGAGAAGTGCTTTCTTACAGATGAAGGTGGTGGTCAACAGATGATCACATAAAAAACAAAAAACCAGGGGAGAAAAAACAAAAGGCAAACCAGAATTGCTTGAAAGAACACTCCTGGGGCTACTTGGACTCTGTCTTTTTTTTTCTTTAAATCTGGACTTTGTTTTATTTCTGGATAGACAGTTGCTTTTTTCTGTGTTTAAGCTTAAAATATGATTTATTTTTTTATCTCCCATCACACGTTTTAAAGGTTGCCTAGAGAAGTTTGTCCAATGGAGAAATATTAATTGGTAAAAATCAAGTGTGGCGGGGGAAGATTGATGTGACAGTCTTCTAACTGGAAACTGTTTTAAAAGATCTCATCCTTTAAGTTAAAAATACAACTGTGTATTTGGAAATGTACAAAGAAACAGAAGCTTGACTTGAGGGATTTGTTAGCTGCTGTCTTTTAATGAAGGCAACGTAGTGCTCTTTGGGAGTGTGGGATCAGAGAGTGATGGGTACTTGAGGCTTTCTGAAGCAAACCGTGCATGGAACAAACGCAGCGCTCTGACAAACCTGAGCCAGCGAGGTTGTTCCAAATAGTTCAAAAGGGTGAGATGGCTGCATGGTTTTAGGGAAATACTTTTGATGGAGGTAAGGCTTAGGAATGTAGTGCTCTAAAAATAAAATGCATCTGTGCAGTCTGGAGCTTTGGCTGTACGTGACAAATGACTCCTGTTGTCCTGAATTTACAAAGATTTTCTTTATGCTTCAGTTAATCCCTTTGTGTGCCTGGTCATAATATAAAAAATACTTTTAAAATTTGTAGTGCTTTGTAGTTTGACAATATACAAAGCCGAATAAGTGGGGTAGATTTAGCAGCTTGTAGGAATACTATCGAATTGAGATGAGCTGTGACAGTTGTTCGAAGAGTAACCTGTATAAATTGTTCTGACATCAGCTTTTGTCTGCCATAAACCGCAGTTTCAAAGTGTTAGGTATGAGTTTAATAAAGAAATTGTGCATGCACTAATTTGCCTTTCTGTGATTCATTCTATCCCAGAAAGTGCTTTGCACATCCTGATCTACGTAGCTTTTATGAAGTCTTTTATCATCCTCGGCTTTACAACTATGAAGAAAAGGAAGATGGGGATTAAGTGCCTGTGCACATCAGGACTCTTTAGTTGTAGTTCCGTTGTGAGTGTGCTGCATCGGCAAAGTAAGGCTTGTATCAAAGTGACTGGGCAGCAAGATGTGCTGTTTCTGACAGAAAACCCCTAGTCTGGTAGTTTTGACTCTGAAATCCATAGTGAGAGTGTACTTTGAGAATTGTAAAGGTCAGATTGGGTCAGTGGCGTAGCCAGGGGTAATGCTTAGATACAAGTACATTGGAAGGGTGTATATTTTGATATTTGTTTGTATTCCTCCCTATATGTGAATTTTAATGAGAGAAAGTATTTCTAGTTTTGATTTGCATTGTCTTCTACATTTTTGAAGGTGTGCTTGTTTAGAGCTGCTGTAATGCAAGAAGAGCTCTGAAAAAACAGTGCTGCATTGGCAGTGTGTTAACATCACTAGTGATTATTTTGCTGCTCCTGTCCTGCACAGGCAAAAGCTATGTGAGTCAGATTAGAGATCACAGAAGTACAGGTTTTGCGAATTGAACATTTATTGTTCCTGACTTCTGGCCCTTGAACTTGCATCTGTTAATAACAGAAAGGTGTTGAGTGGTGAAGCTAGGGAGAGGCTTGTGTTCTGGTGTAACACACCTCTTATCACACATAGAAATCCTCTTTTTAGCAGAGTATAACGTTTACAGGAGACTGACTGCCCTAATGATCTGTATAGAACTGCTAGTGTAACTTGCTTATACTGGGACTCAGAATTTTATCTGGTGATTCTTTTCTTGTGTAGCTACTTAAATCTCTTTGGAAGACTGATATTAAAATAAGCACTCTGTGTGTGCATTTTATAGCAGGAAGAAATGAAGTGATTTGGGCACTGCATTCATATAATCAAAACTTTTGTTCCAGGCATCAGCTTTCAGAATGAAGAGTATGTTCCTAGATATGGAGTATCTTGTTTGGAAGTGTCTTTCCTCTGTAGTTAAGATTGGGACAAAAGCTGCTTTGAAACTCTTGGGCTCCTAGAAATCAAGTATGAATATCCCTAGCTTATAGCCTGCTCAAGCTGAAGGTGCTGTATGCAACCAGGGGCTCTGGTGTCTTACGCAAAACAAATGCTTGGCTCAATCAATTATTGAATGTTTACCTTCTAAAATTATTTGAAAATCAGTGAAGTGCCTTTATGCAGTGTCTTCTAAAAGGTTTGTCCTAGAAACTTCAAATTTGTTTGTTATGCAAGTGGTGTACTAAAGTGGCATGTACTACCTCGTGAGGTTGCTGTGTTGATTTGCAAGAGCCTGCCTGTTACAATGAGATGTGACTTACTTCAGCATTTAAATTCAACTTTTTCTGAAATATCTTTCTCTGACCTGTTACTAGTTCCTTTTCACTTTAACATTCTTAGCACTGTGAGTATTTTACAGAACACTTTTTGGCCTTTTCACTTTTCTTGTCTTTAGTTTTCATTATTAATCTAGCCTTCAGTGAAGTCTGTGCTTCTTTCAAGGGGAGGATGTACAACATCTTTTAAAGTTAACACTTGCAGCCTGAAGAGGGTGTTATTTCTGAGCATGAAAACTTTTGGCTGAAGACAGACTAATGTAGAATTGCAAGTCTAAAAACCTCTTTGTAATTCTTGGTGAAAATACTGATCTGGTATAACAGACAGACTGATCTCGAAGCTAGTGCAAAGAACTTTTGCTTGGGTGAGTGAAGATATTGGTATAAATGATGGTATAAACTGGAATATCAGTAAAAGGTTCCAACAGTTCAAAATTAGCTGAGATGCTTAAAGGAACCTTCTTGGCTTGGCTGAGTTTTGGAATGGCAATCAAGATATTGTTCAAATCCTTTAAAGGTAAGAAGTCTATTAAAAATACATTATAAAATGTCTGGGAGTTAGGTGATAGCAGCTTTACAGTGATCTAGGGCAAAATTCATGTTGCTAAATTTATGCTGAAATTCCACTCCTTGGCACTGTGTTAAGCTGTGTTGCGTTTACAGTGAGTTTTAAGCATGGGAAGCTGTTGCAGAGCAGCTGATGATGATTCTGAGCCTACTGTTGCAGTATCGTGCCCATGTAGGCAAGCTTATGAATTTAAGCGATGAGGGAAATCTTCAAAGGGTGTAAGTTAGACCTTACTACATACTCTAAAAGCCTTAAAGTTTAATCACACTTGATGGCTATTCTCCTATTTTCCTGTGGTCTTTGTGGTCAGTATCAGGTTTTATTTTATTTTTCCAGAATGTGTTCTTTTCCCCAAACTCTTGCATTAACAGTAATAACTAGAGTTTGACAATGCAGGGAGATTCTCTTAAGCTACAGTCTTCAGTGTTATAGAGGTCTGTTACCAAGAACCACTAGGAACTGCCTGCTTCTTTGACACCTTCTGAGGGCTAGAGTTTGTGACTTCTGTCCTGCTTTCAGTGCCTCAAATAGGGTACCTGGATACTCCTTTCAAGAAAGAAATAAGAGGTATGTGTTTTGGTGTTACTTTGCAGCATGCATCTAATACAGGCTGTTGTCTGTTATGGGCGCTGTATCAAAACAATATACAATTATAGTGCTGTGAAGGTGGCTGTTATCTCAGCAGCCTTTTCTAGGAAAGGATGAGAGATATACTGGTAGCGCTGTAAGAAAGGAATGAAGAGGTTTTTCCACTGTTAGTCCTCGGCCTTGATTTCTGTTGTTTAACATAGGACAATGGTGGACAGTCATGGAGAAGTGGTACGTTCTCCCCCTATCTTCTTGGATTTTTATATCTGAGTATACAGAAGCTCAAAGGTAACTCCCTCCCCCCACCGCCCCTGAGGTTACTGGCATGTGTCCACAATCTCAAGATCAGATCTGGGGTGCAGAGAATGTGTGTGGTTGAAGGCAGGATGCAGGAGTACCCCATCAGGCAGTAAATCAGTTAAATCTGGTAACGTATATGGTGCAACTGTAACCTTGTTTTGCAGTCTTTGCATGCTAATGCATTTAAAATGTTGAAAGCCATGTTTTTAAACTGATGGTTGGAATCTTATAGCCTGAAGCTATGAAATTCGGTATTGTCAGAAGTATCTTTGTGTTGGGCTTCTCTGAATAAGTGAAGTAACTGTCTTTTTTTTTTTTTTTCTTTTTGCATTCCAGTTAGGAGACAGTTTGGAGAGCACATTCTTTGCAAAGAGTGGGCAAGATATTAAAAACCTAAATTCATTGCAAAATACAGTGGATTGGTAAAGGATTTGCAAAAAAAAAAAGCTCCAGTTTCAGTTTTGAGTTTTGGTTTTTTTAGCACACGAGTGAGGTTAGTGGATAGGGGTAGGAAATGAGATGGTATCAGGGCCTTGCTGGCAGCATCCTTGCTTAGCCTCGAGATGTAGATCTTAGTCTTCAGCTTTTTTCTCCCTTAGAGATCCATCATTAAAGTAATGATTGATAATAATGAGGGATAAACTTTTAAAATTATCTTAGTAATGCATGCTGCTCTTATATACTAATATATATGTTTTAAACTAATAGTGTGTGGGATTTTTGTTGTTTTATTTTGGGGTTTTTGTGGGTTTTTTGACTGTTTGTGTGAGGAAGTTTGGGGTTTTTTTGACAGCATTAAGGAAGATTAACAGTTCTTCTTTGCATTTATCAACACTTGTTTCCACTTCACATGCAGAAATCAGTGTTGTGTCTGGGCAGATTGTGCTAGAGCAGTCAGTGCCTTGCCAAATAGCTTTCCTCCTCTGACTGGTTGAAATAACGTCGCTGTCCTGAACGCCTGGTCTTCATTTTCTGAGATATTTACTTCGTTCTGCGGGCCCTTTTAAATGCAAGTCCCTCTTGTTGAACTGCTTCACTAATCCACTAAGTTAGTGGGGAGAAGGTGAGGCTTGTCTCTTCTTGCTGGTTTTTCTGCATTACCGGTGGTGGAAGGGAGAATACTGCTGACTCAAGAGTCTGGTTGGGGATCTGCTGAGCTGCTTGTTCTTACAGAGCCTTCTTTCTCTTTGACAGTGAAGCTAGCGACAGCAGTCACAGACATGTAGGATTTGTTCAAAGCAAAAGATATTTTCCTGCCTTCCTCACCCTTTCACAACTTCTCATTTTTTACCTGATTAATCAAAAATAAATTGTTCTGTAATCAAGAAGGTAAGCTTCAACCAACAAATAGATGCCTCTCCCCCATTCCTACACCTGTTCTGCTGGCGCCCTAGGTCCGAAACCCACCTGCCTTCTCTTGCACAGGCCTATTCTGAACTGATTCTATGAATATTTTCAGTAGAGAAGTGTCACACGTCAGGGATGGTGATATCTTCCTTCTCCCTTTTAGCTGTTGGGCATTGGTGCACCTGCAGCTGTTGGTAATACAACCCTCCAAGGTGCAGAAAATGTCAGTGATCGTCCTGGAGAGATATTCTTCCTTCTGCATTCAAGGAGGGCTTGGTAATCAGTACGCTGGTGATAGCTTCCTTTTATTTTTCCTTTCCTTAAAATTACTCTGTCTCACAGGTGTCAACTGTAAACTGCTTTGAACTGCTTCACTCTCCGGTGTTTGGAAATAGGTCTTGTTTGGGGACATTTTAAGAAAACTCCTGAATCATTTGGAGGACAGATGTGTTTGAACTGAATCTTGTGTGAGTGTCAGTGTGTATGAAGCCTTTGGAAAGGAAAGCTTAGATTGTTTTTCGCTGGTAATAACAAATTGTGGAAAAAACGCTCTTACTTTCAGATTTTGCTAGTTTAGATTTTTTATCAGCTGTAATTTGATTAATTTTTCTTACCAGTTTATTTCCTACTTGATTTTTATGATTGCCAAAACAATTATCAATAGCTTCACTATCTCTGATAATCTTCTGCAGCCTCTTTCACAATTTCTTAGAGTTTGAGCCAAATTAGAACTGGATGGTCTTTCATGTGAAACCTGTGCTGCAATTTCAAAACCACCTGCACTTTTGAATTTCAGTGTGTTCCTTTTCAAAAGGACCATAGCCAACTTGTATAGCAATAAGTGTAACCTACCATTCAGATAGGGGTGAGCGGACTTTCTGCTTCAGTAGAGAACCACAGTATGTTCTTGTCCTGTGAAGAGTAAAGATTTTCCCCTGCCCCCCCTTCCCTTCTGTGTCTGGGCTTGCAGCTTTTGCTTTTGGGTTTGTGCATATCAAGCTGAAAAATTCATGGTGGATTAGAGAAAATAGCTTTTAAACCTACATTAATAATGATACTAAAAGGGTCTTGCTTAAGTTTCTTTGTTCTGTGTGAGGTTTAATAGCAGCTGCTATTTTGAGTCACGCTTAGCAAAAATAGAGCTATTGAAAACTTCTCTGTCCATGTAAGTCACTAACTGTTGGCTATGTGTTTGGAACAGTCTCTTCAAGTATTTCTGCACTGTTAGGTCATTTGAAGATATACCTTGTACCTGAGACAGTGTATCTAGTGACTAATCTCCAGTACTGTTTGGGCAGTAGATCTGCTTGCTTCCAAGTCAGCATTAAAATACTACTCTCTTGTCTTGAGAAAGGGAAGGGTATGTTAATATATGCAGACGCAAAAGCTGCGGTGCTTTCACTGGATGTGCTGTGCAAGTTTACTAAACTGAAGGGGAGTTCTGTTATCTGTAAATTAATGCTTAGGTTTTCGTGTTGTCTTTCTGCATATAGAGAAATGCTTAACCGAGGTGCTATGCCACGTGGCAATTTTTTTTATTACGGCTACATCACTTATCAGCCTGTGGCTAAGGAAGCCTGTTGAATGAATAAGCAGAATCCTGAAAGATGGAAGAAAAAAAGGAGTGGTGGTCCTGATAAGGTGATTAATTTGTCTTCTCACAGGATGGCTTGTCTCATGTGGCCTTGCGTTTTGTGGATTTGTGTTCTTAATGCTCTGTCAGAACTTGATGGCAACAGTTGAAGGATATATCCTGCCTGCTGCATTCTCTGTTGCAGTAGGGCTCAGGTTTTCCTGTGGGTGTGTGTATGTATGTACAAAATGAATTCTCAGTCCCCTCCCTTGCTTAGAGGGCTCTTGGGAGACTTGAAGAATCATGTTTGAGTTGGGGAGTGGACTGGGAAGAATTTCTGAAAGTAAGCAAATTGGACACAGATTATGTCAGAATAGTTTAAATCTGAGCTATCAAACTGCATTCTTCTAAAAGCTGCATTCATGCTTTAATAAAGCATCATTTGTTGTGTTAAAAGTATCAATATATTAAGGCAAGAAATGTATGCCTTCTGTGCTAAGTGCTTTTTGTGACTGCAAGTGCTAAAGTAGTTGTTAACGCGGTTGTGAAAATACACTTTGTGTTTTAAAATGCTGATTCACAGACGGTGATATTTTTCCTTTTCTATGTTAAGGGACTTAATGTTGCTCTGTACAGCTCACTGAAGATCCCCCCCTTGGTGTAAGCAAAATAGGAAATAACATTTGTATGCATGTATAATAAAGAGGTGGAATGAGCTACAGTATGTTCTGTATAATTTTTGATCCTTCTTTTGTATTTTTATGAAGAACCAGGGAGTCATTATAGGTGCAAGGATAAGAGGTACTGGAATTAAGAGCATGAGAAAGTTTCTCCCTGAAATGATTGAAACCACTTTTTGGAAAAATAAATAACTCGAACCATTTGCATAACTAATTTTTCCAAATGAGAGCTAGGAAGAAGGCCAAAAAGGCTGGTAACATTTCATTCCATCCCTTAAATGTACGTCTTGTGCTTAGGATAAGACAGAGGTTTATGGAAAACTTAATATACACAAAGAACTACATGATGGGATGGGAATTTAAGATGTGTGAGAATGCATACATCTGGTTTTCAGCTTAACTGAGATGCGAGACTTTGTGCCAGCTAGAGTATGCAGCTATAAATGTTTTCATACCCTTATATTCAGTGCTTTCGTTTCCAGTAACTGCAGGTGCTTCTGCTTGACTTGAGGGCTTCCATTTAGTTTAGAAGAAAGCTGTTACCTCAAAGATAAGAGGAATTACTGAGGTGCGGTGGGGCTGAGACAGACCTGGGAGGGACTCCTTACTTCCCGATCTCTGGAATAGCATGTCCGATCCCACAAGCTCATTGTCTGCTGTCTTCTGCTCTTCTGGTGGTAAGAGACCTGGATTTAGGGTGGCTGGTGCCTTGCTAACACTCCCTGCTGATGCGGGTGGAAGAGGAGCTCTACAACAAAAGCCCTATTTTGTGAGTGCCTGCAACCTGGAGAAGCGGTGCTCCCTTGTGTGTGTATATATGTATATGTGTGTGTATATATACACGCATGAAACCGTTTATAAAATGTAGTACTTGACTGTGGTCTATTGTAGCATGGGTTCCTCCTTGGCGGAGTAATCCATGCTGCATAGATTTTTTTTTTAATAAAGGTGATCTTCAAGTTTTTAAGACAGGTGGTAATTCAGATTCAAAACACTAGACTGATCCCAGTTGTGTAAGTGAATCCGGACCTACTAATATTCTTGCTATTATGACTGACTGTTAAGGCTCTGTTTTAGTTTTCAAAACTTGTGTCAGAAGATGGCTGTATCCAGATTTCTTGTGTGCTTGAAGGTCTGTTACAGACCTGTCTCCTTTTAGGAGGAGGAGGCCCCTCTATCAGGGTGCAGAGTGACATTTTTATGAACGGGGTCATACTGATCACCTGGCTGTCATGTAAACAGTATTTCCTGAAGAGTGTTTGGCTTTAAAGTGACAGGTGACTCTGATGTTCAAATGTAGTTGAAAACTCCACTAAAAGCTCAATTTGCGTCGCATTTTGCTGGACTTACTAGAAGTCTGCATGAAGAGCTTTGCTGGCCTTTGGGCCTCCAAGCCTAAAGGTTGGCTGCACGGGTGTTATCTAGGATGTGAAGGGGCCATGCACTAAAGCAACAAAAGATGCTGTTCTGCCGCAAGTGTTTGTATAGATGTTGGCTGCTTTTCTATGGAAATAAATCCATTTCTGCTGAGAAGCAAAATTGTTTGGAGCTGAAAGTACAGACAAATCTCTATGGACGTTGTAGCTAAAGCCAGCACCTGGTTTGCCATTTGTGTCTACATTTTCATTACTTTTTGCATGGGCCTTCTGTTTAATATACTTATTTTCTCTAATTCTCTTACATGTGCTTGATGATGCTGACCATACAGAATTTTCTCAGATATGATATGTACAGGGAAATTAGGAGCTTTATTTTTTTAATCTGTGGCTTTAGTTCTTGCTTAGTAAAAGGTATCCCATTATGACAAAGGATATAGTGGATTCATATTCTTTCTAACTTGCAGTAGCTTAATGAATTTGGGTCAACTTCCACTTTGTGATGTGGTATCACCCCAGTAACGGTTTTGCTGGCATTTTTGTCTTTTGGAAGTAGTAAATTTGTAGTGTGTTTTCTGTTAAAATTTCTTAATGTTAAGTCCTCCAATAGTTTTGATAAATCAGTATCTATGAACTGTTCACGTCTGTTTTTACACTTTAGGCATTTCGTGGAAACAACTGAGAAAGGTTGAGAGAGACAACGCTGAGGGAATTTTAAAATATGTTTTATTCATTTTAAATCAAGACTATGACAATCTCTTTTCTTTTTTTTTTTTATATAGGCTTCCTACTTGGCATGTCTTTTGTAAAGACAGTCCTTCATTGTCAGTGCAATATGCTTCAGGTGATGCTTGTGCCCTGGCAAATAACAATGAAAATATCCAGGAAAAGGTATGATGAATAATTAGCTACTAAGTCTGACTTGATATTTAGTGAATAATAAAAAAAGATTCATACACTTTGATTCATAGTTTCTCCTTGGCCAGAATGTTTAGTGTACTTGGTTGTTCTGAAGTTTTTGTTTTCCTTTACTCAAGTTTGTTGCTGTTATGTGGCAATACAGCTGGATGCTTTGGGTGGGGAGGGGGTAAGAAACAAATAGTAAAGCTGCTAATGATGGCTCAGGTTTATTTATTTGGCTGCCAGCTGTTAGAAGAAGCAGCCATCAGGGATAGTATATAGCTCTGTAGAGACCATGGTAACAGCTGATGGCCTGGATAAGTCTAGGCCACAGTATGCCAGTTGCATCTGTGTTCGGTTAAAAACCCAGCGCACAAATGATTGCCATCCTAAATAGAAGATTTAAGAATAATTGTTTTATTAAGTCAGTACTTATCAGTTTTCCTCTGGTCTGATAAAAATTAACAAAGCTGAAATACATATATGAAATGCTAATAAACAAAATTTTGTCCCTTTCTTATTTACATTACTCAGCAGTTCAGGTTAAATTGAGTGTGATCGTCCCCCCTGGTTAATTCATTACAAGTCTCTGCATATTGCAATTTCATAGTCAGTTCACAAGCGATTGAGTCATATCAAAAACCCCTCCTAATTTCATTTATTCACACGGGTAAAGAATCAGTCCTGTGATACGCATGGATAATATTGATGCTATTAGTCTTCCCATTGCCTCCATCAATCAGCAGTACTGCTAATCATGGCTCTCATTCCGAGAAAGCTTTTATATACTACACCAAACCTGCAAAATGTGTTGAGTATTGTAATTGATTCAAGTGGAGAGCTGCCTGACCAGAAAAAAAAAACCTTAAATAGTGAGGGTTTCTTAAACATTTCAACACCTAGGGTAGCTGTATTTTAATTTTTTTTTGCTAGCTTATGCAGCCAAATAGCATTCAGTCCTATTCTTCTGACTGCCTGAAGAAGAGTCCTGCTCAAGTTTAATGGCTGATGTAATAAAACTGTAGATAAGAGAGCTTTGAGACTGAGAAGCCACTGGTGTATGTTTTCCTGCTTTTTTGCAACATTCTTCTCTTCATTCTAGTAACACAGCTGCATTGCTAAGCAGATTTCTCAACTTAAACCCAAAGATGTGAAGTATACTGTACTTTTTACTCATTAAAGAAAAATCTCTTGGGTGTATGAGAAATCTTAAGGATGTGTCTCTTACTCCTAACCGGAGATGTACTGCTCAAAAAGAGCAGTTTTGCAGCCCTTGGTCAGTTTTCCTTAGATTGTTTGTCCCTTAGAGGCATTGGTGGAGTTTAATCTTACAGGCTAGGATGCTAGTTGTTAATATTTGGGCAAAAATGTTGATGTTGCTTAGCTGTTGTCTTTAAGATTTGCCTACTCAACTTTGTACTTCCTGCTCTTCCAGTGTATACCTTAACACTCTTAAATTGATATAATCATGTAACCTTTTATAGCATAGCAGCCCATTTGGGATCCGAACACTTGCACTTCCAGTATTTGACCATGGGATTTTTGGTAGCCCTTATGAAACAAGGGAGTGTAAATTTCTACCAGATTTCTTGCTGTGTTCTGCAGTGTTGCTCAAAAATAACTTGCATATGTTGTAGTCACAACTTTAAAAAACAAAAAGTTTGAAGGGCAAGTAAATTCTTGTTAGTTCTACAGTCTGCTGGTTTTAAAACTTTTTTTTCCCCTCAAATGTGTATTCTTTTTTACTTTGTGAGTTAACTGCACTTGATTATAAATCTTTAGTTGTAAAAGAGAAAGTTGCTTTAAAAGCTTACAACAGACTCGTGAAATTATTCTAGTTCTGATGATGAGACTGCTATAACTGAAATGTGCTGAGTATTATTTTTTTAATGGTTTTCTGGTGCAAGTCATCTTAGGATCTTTTTTTTGTCCCCCTCGTGTTTTGGGCAGATGAAGATAGGGAGGATTTGTCATCGTGGGAAGTCATAGCAGAATGATCAGCTTTCCTTAGCACACAAACTGAACGATTTAAGACAATGCTAAAATGGTCTTTCCTGTGAAGATTTAACTGAATTGTTTTAACTTGCCTTAGTCTTTGTACAGATGAGATTTTAAACATACAGGGGCAGTGGCTCTGAAGATTCATGTAGCTTAACTTCTTGTTGATATTCTGGTGGTAGTAAAGGTAGTATTATTCAGTCTGTACCAAAGGTAACTCCTGTTACTAGAACAGAAGGCCTGTGTTACCGCATGCTGACTGTTGTTTTACCTTTAATATACTAGGGGGAAGAGGCTGGTCCCAGGCTGGAGTCTGAGCACGCAGACTCAAGTACACAGAGTTACTCTACAGAAGAGCTGCTTGATGACTTTACAAAATCTGACCAGGCAAGACTTTTATTTCAGTCACTGTCTCCATACACTCTTCAAATGCTCCTTGGATTTCAGAGTCTTTCATTCTTATTGTCTAAAGCTCATAGTAACAATCTATCCCATTTCCCTTGCACATAAGGTTGCTGTCAGACTCGTGTTTCCAGTGAAGGATAGAACATGTGTGCTAACAGATCTTGCAATTCTCATATGCATAAGTAATAGTAAGAGTAATTTAGTATTTGTAGGTACTGACTAAATAAATCTTTCCAAGATGCATTAAAATTTGATGTTATGGGTATGGATGTCTCTTTATAAATAAAACATAGAAAAGCTTCTCACTGAGGTCTTTTATATAGATCGGACTTGGTGATCATAGCTGTCCATTTTAGCTTTGATCCTTCCTGGCTTCTGTCAGTTTCATTTCCATTGTTAAAATGGAAAAAGGGTTGTATGTGCCATTGATAACATCAAGTCAGTGCTCAATGTCAAATGTTACAAAGTCCACTGTTACAGATGATTTATTTGACATGTATTTTTGGTTTTTGTAGATTAGAAGACAACATACGTAGGGCACACTTCTGAATGTATATTGCATGGTTTAGATATGTCGTTCCATAGTAAAATATTCTGGACCTCTTCGTGTTCAGTTAGATGACTTGGAGCAATCCAGCGATTGACAACAGGCTCTTATTTAGTAGTATTTAATAGTATTAATAGTATTTAGTATTGTTTAATAGTATTGCTGAAGAGTTAATCTGATCTGTTCCAGTGGTTATGTACTCTTCCAGATTCAGAAAGACTTATTTTGATTATGCTGTGTGATGGCTTATGAAAACTGGAGAACTAGAATAAATAAGACTCAAGACTACTAGGCTCTCAGAAGTGTTAAGTGATTTATCTCTTTGTTCAGTTACAACATGGAATAGTCTTCTATCATTCGGACCTCCATTACAGTGGTAAATTTGAAAGCCTACCCCAAAATTAAGCTTAGGATGAAAATAGTAAATGTAAATTTTATTGTAATGGAGCATGCAAATAGAACCATTTATTTTGGTTGTTGAAATATTCAGGCTTGTTTTCTTGTGGCTGTCTCTTTGTAGACATTCATGGCTGAGGAAGCTGTTGTACATGCCTTCTCCAATTAATATTTTTACACTATTATTGCAGACTATGGAAGAGTGTTGCAACTATCCCAAAGTAGCATTGAATACCACCTAGGTTTATGAAGACAGAAAATTTAATTCTTAACTGTCTTGCGCTCTGGTTTTCAGGTTCATTGAGGACAGAAATCTAAACTGCTGAACTGTTAAAACTCCATGCTAGATGTTATTGTACGATGCTTTTCCTATTCGAGTTTTGAAAAACGTATGTTCATCTGTAATGTTTTCACAGCCTACAGAAATGAGTGAAGGAAGCCAGCCTGAAGTTGAGACTCCACCTTCAGTAGATTTAAATGAAGCTTCATCTAGCGTAGTTGCAAGCACTGAAAACATTTCCAGTTCACCTACCTCAGAGATACCTCCAGTCTCGCAGCCCGAGTAAGCTTTTTTTATTTTATTGTTTTGCTCTTTGAGAGAATATCACTTACTCTGATGTTGTTAAAAGGGTTACCTCTTCAGGTTTAGTAGGGATAAGACTAGACTGCTACACACGATTCTTTTGCTGTACTTTGGTTTATGGTGTTAATGCTGATGGAATATGCTGTCTTTTACTCAGTACACGGATTAAGAGTTGTGTGTACTTGCCACTGTCAGTTTCTAAGATGCTGCTTTGACAGAAAAAAATCCAATGCCTTTTTATGTGCTATATAATCTGTACTGTAAAAGCCGTCAGGTCTTTACCATTAAGATCTGTGTCCTTCACAAATGTGCTTTCACATCTGTGATAACAAGCATCAAGGCTGCTTCAGTGACAGCCTCTGCTTTCATTAAAGGATGACTTTGCAGGATTTTACTGCAGGACGTGTACCAGAGCAGTTTTAAGTAAATTCTGATATTAAGAGACTTTTGATGAAATAGAAAATTTTAGTATAAAGGCAACCAAGGCAGTTTGTAATTCGGGTAGTTAGTAGTGTATTGCAGAGCTACCTCTGCTGCAGGCAGTCTTCTAGAGTTCATGTACTTAATTTTGTTTCCCTTCTTTTGTGGAATGCTGTGCTATCAAATGTGAACTGTAGTATGGAAATTCATGCGTATATACTTCTGTGTACTTTAATAAAATTTTTCTGGGCTTTTTAATGGATGCTGAGGGGTATATATTCTTCTGATTGTCTGCTGATAAAGGCCTAGTGTTTTGGTAGACGAAAATTGATGAAAAATGAAGTAGATTTCTCTTGTTATTTGGTGTTTTGGGTTTAAGAGTCCAGTTTTTCTGGTTTACTGAATTTAGTTTCTTTATCATAAGAAAGGGCTAGACCTCTTGACTAGTAACTGATCTTGTCTAGTCTGCTAAGGCTAACACTTAAGCACATTTTGGTACTTTGTAAGCATCTTAATTGCAAGTCTTCAAAAATCGAGCTTCTCAAATTCAGATTTTATAAAGCGAAACTGGAATGTAATTTCAGCATGCTGCTTCTTATAGCTTTTGTTGACTACTGTACTGATTTGTTTGTGTAATGTATTGCAAGTCCTACTGTTGTCAGGTCTAAGAAGGAGATTCAAGATCTTTTCTCTTAAACATTCAGGCTGGTATCTTGTAATTGCTGAAAATAGTCTTGCTGTCTCTGAACACTTGAACTATGAAAGAAACGAAAATGGAAACTTGCTTTGGAGCACCTGATATGTTAGTTAATGCTTGGCAGTAGTGTTCTGACTAGTACCATTTACAGGAAGAAAGGGTAGCATGAGTATAGGAGAGATGTGTATTATACATTATTTCAAACTTCAGTTTAGCTTTAAATAGTAATTGTTGGTCTCTGTTTGTGCAGATTAACTCTAATAGCCAAAACAGTTAACAAGATCTTTAAAAAGACTCGGTTGTTATCTTTAAGACAGCATTTTCCCTCCTTTAGGTGCTGATTCCCATCAGTGTAACGAAGTCCAACTCCCGTAGGTTTTACCATTATATTCTGCTGATATTCCAGCAGGACCTCTTAGTCAAAATATTCTGGAAGTAATTTTATTCCAAACAATTTTTAGTTTGTAATGAATCTTTTTTCAGGACAGCACTGATTGTAGCTTTTCTATCCAGGCCTAATCTGGGGAAAACATCTCGAAAAATAATCTGAGCTTCTCTTCTGGCTGCAAGTATAGACAGCTGCCATGCAGAGTGAGCTTGATAATGCATTTTAAGGCAAAGCTACTAACAAATGAAAGTACCCAAAGGAGAGGGAGCACTACAGCTTTTAGGCTTGTGCTACTTGCCTTCTGCCAAAATTAATTACTTGATGCCAGTCAGGTACACCCTGACATCAGGGTGTTTTTAAGTTCATACTTGTCCCATATTTTATTCAGATGACAACTATTCATACTGTCATCTGTCCCCTGAGATCAAGACTATGTGGAGCTCTTTAATTTTAAGTGTAGTGGTCAACCTTACTTCAGTCGTTAAAGTGTTATATGCAGAGCTAAACTGAGTGCATCTTGGATGTGTGCAGTTTGGGGTGTTCAGAAAAAGTACTCGCTGTTTGTAGCCAATGAATCCTTGCATTCTTAAGTGTTTTAGATTTTTACGGCATAGCGAAAAGTCTTGAATACCTTTGAGTTTCTTGTTTTATACCGTGGGAATTTTGTAATATGACAGGTCTGAAATTGGTTCCCTGTGTTTGGTACGGCTGCTTGTGTTGATGATCGTAGCAGTCAGAGAACCAAAAAGATCCCCTTTTAAGTTGCCGACGTGCTGTTTGTGTTTTTTGCAGCTCTGTATCATGATACTGGATTAACCTAGTTTGCTGCTGATATTGGAGAGGGCTTATGTTGAAACTTCGGAGGCAGAATAAAGACTTCTACTTAGATCTGGTTTATAGTCTTCTAGATCAATAGGAAAGTAATCCTTGCACTAGAGAAGGGAGGAAAGTCATTATTTGTCCATCTTCTCCTCCCCACCCATTCCATCATTCCTAAAGAGCATATAGGGAGGCTTTCTTTTAATTTTTTGCATGGGTTTTGTCTGATGCAGTGTGTTCAGTCTTTATGGGAGAGAGGAAGTAAAGCAGTGGGCAGATTATCTGATTCAGGCTGTTGATGCAGTTTGGATAATGGTCTGCTTGGTTACCTCATTTTTATTGCACTAGCAGAAAGAAAAAAAAATCTAGTGGAAAGGAAGTCTGGCTGGCTCTACTCTTTATCATTATACCACTCCTTTTCTTCTCTAGCTTTAGCCAAGTTCTTTTTCTGACTGCAGCCCATTGACTTGGGAACAGTAAGAGCGTTTAGTGATGAAACTTGGTCTCCGGTTTGATTCCGTGGTTGAAAGGGGAAAGAAATTTGCTGGCGGTCAGATAACTATGAAGCTGTTCTTAGTTTGTAGTGATGATGGGAAAAATTATCCGTTGGAGTGTTTGGTAGGATGTTAGATGAGAGTTCTGGGAGATGAGAAGCTAGCTTTGAGTTCCTTTGCTGGGACAAACAGGCTGGAAAAGGAAGTTCTATTCTTGCATGGGTACAGCTGGGAATGCAGTTCCACAGGTATAGCTTACTTCATTCCTCTCTTAATTATTTCTGTGAGACTGTTGCTTTTTTAAAACTTTCAAATATCTTTAGTTATGTGGTTGATTAACAGGGTTACTTGTGTTATCAGAAAGGTAAAAAGCGTGTTATTTCTCTCCCTTCAGTGCAATAGAAAATTCCCGTGCTGATATCCCTGTAGTCAGCTCTAGTGAAGCTGAGCAGTCAGAACCTGACTGTGATATTGGTGGGACACTTGAGGCTGACCCTCAGAGTGAGCCTTCCTCTTTTGTCAGTCCACCAGAGAGGTGAGTATTGAAGTAGGTTGTGAGTCTAAATAATTTAGAGCTAATTGTTCTTTCCTGTCCTGGCCTCGCAACAAACATTTGCATGTGCTTGCTTATCTACACATTTGTGTGTATGTGTTTAATATTGCATATGGATGAAAATGTGATCACTTTATAGGTCCTAATACTCTTAATAAAACTTTCAGCCTTGCAGGTCAACATATAGAGAACATATCATCTTCGCATGGCAAGGGAAAGAAGACGAAATCTGAGTTTGAGTCGAAAGTTTCAGCAGCTGAAAAAGGGGCAGATGAGCAAAAATCTGCTCTGAACACCTCAGAGAACTTAAAAAGGGAGGTAAGCAGTGATATCCGCTCGGTACACACAGGAGCATAATGACCTCTGTTTGGTTCTCACCTTTGTTAAAGATGAGTGATATTCATCAATTTTCTGATTGCCACTGTATAAGTGCACAGCCCTCACATTTTGAGCACTGTGATTGAGCACTTCTGATATTGCTGTCTCAATAAGGGTATAATAAACCGGAAGAAAAGGCCAGCAAGATTGATTAATTGGCACAGAACAGTTTTTCTGAGCTAAGTCTCTTCAAATATTTTTGGGAAATCAAATAAAACTATCTGGAGCAGAATCCAGAAGAAATGTTCTTCCTGTAACGGATGCTATGGATAATGAATTTTTTTTTACATAGGTTTAAAAAAAAAAGTGGGGGTGGGCTGGCTTGCACGGTCCAGGTAAGCTTGTAGAAGAGAAGTCTGCGGGTTGGATCTTGACTGAGTCAGGAAGTTCCTGAGTAGCAAGCAGACGGCTAGAAGAAAAAATGACAGTTGGAGGAATCATAGAATTGTTAGGGTTGGAAGGGACCTTAAAGATCATCTAGTTCCACCCCCGCTGCCATGGGCAGGGACACCTCCCACTAGATCAGGTTGCTCAAAGCCCCATCCAGCCTGGCCTTAAAAACTTCCAGCGATGGGGCTTCCAACACCTCTCTGGGCAGCCTGTCCAGTGCCTCGCCACCCTCATGGTGAAGAACTTCTTCCTAACGTCCAATCTGAATCGTCCCATCTCTAGTTTTAATCCATTCCCTCTAGTCCTACCATTACCCGACATCCTAAAAAGTCCCTCACCAGCTTTCTTGTAGACCCCCTTAAGATACAGGTAGGCCACTATAAGGTCTCCTCGGAGCCGCCTTTTCTCCAGATAAAAAGTTTGGTGTGTTTTTATTCTTTCCTAGGTATCTTATTTGGCCACTGTTAAAGTGGGATACTTAGCTAGAGCAGTCTGTTATACTTAACTGTATGACTGCTTTTGTACTCTTACTGTGAGGCACTTCGTAAAGTTTACATTTTTTAAATAGGTAAAGAATGACCAAGGCTTGGCAATACCATTTTTTGCTATTTTAGGGTCACATTTAAACTGTCACTAGTGACTTGGATAATTCTCTTTTAAAACTGAGAAGTTCTTCCCGAGATTATTGAACGGAGTACAGAGTGCCTTAAAATAATTACATGCAGTCAGGAATAGTCGTCTAAAGAACTTACTACAAACAAATTGGTGTAAACCATTAAAAAAAAAAAAGCTAAGATTTTCTTTAACCTAGTGCTTTTAAGACTGCAATTTAAATAATTATGGCATTGGCCTGATGTCATAGTTAAGCAAGAGCATGATTTGTCATTGCTTACTCAGTTTTTTGACTTACCACTTTCGTCATAGTCCAACGAGGATCTTCTATCCTGAACTTTCTTGGGGGAGGAAGATACAGGGATTTTTTAGGTCCTCTCATTTCTAAATATATGTGAGAATATATTTTGGGGTATGCCACATCTAAAGTTCTATTGCAGTGTAGTCATGTGAAGAATTCTATTGTCACTTCTGTCCAAATATGTGGGTTTGGCTCTTTTTTGAGGGCTTTCAGCTATAGAACTGTATGTGAAATAATTCTTGCTTTAAGTGCAGAGAAAATGTCAACTTACAAAGCAGTAATTATGGAAAATACCTCTAAAATGTCTACAGAGTGTAACCTCTACACTTCAAATGTCTAGCAAAAGCTTTTTGTGTATCTGGTGGTGTGCTGGAAATGTGTTTGTATGGAGGAGAAGTTAAGACTTGAAATGGTATAGCATATGGTTAACTTAAAAGGTTTGCTGCTTTGTCAGGCAAGTCCAAAACATCATATCTTTGATTATTAAACATTAAATAAAAGATTTTTAAATAATACCTCATTCTGCTGTTTGTTTTTGAGGCGTTCAGAAACACCAGGGGACCTCTGGAGGTCTGTTGTGACCAGTATTCATATTTGAAGATTTCTGCTACAGGGAAACCTTTTCTCCTTAGGAGGAGGAAAAGCAAAAATCTTGAAGAAAAAGCAGATGTTTTATGAGACAGAATGCCAACATTTTACTTAAAATGTATTAGTTTAGCCACAAATATTACAAGCATCTCAGTGAAAGAGTCTATAATTCTGGGAGGAAATCATCGCATGGTTTTTTTTCTGGCTTGTGAGCTTGCTTTGGCACTAAGTTTTTAATATGGGTTCAAACGATGTATTTGCTCTTGACTTAATGAGAGCATGCTTTTTTTTTTTAAAAACTATTGAAGTTCATCTTTGTTTTCATTCTTGGTGCTGAAAAATTCAGAATTGGTGGCTCTTTCTTTTGCAGAAAGACTATAAGAAAACAGGAGAAATTGACCCTACGTCGGTGATGACTCCAAAGGACCCTGGAGACATTCCAACATTTGATGAGTGGAAGAAGAAAGTCATGGAAGTGGAGAAAGAAAAGAGTAAGTTCAGGATTCATTGGTTTGGTCTAAAAACAGACCACTTCTGTCTTGTATCAGATTTGAGTAGTGAAACTGTCTCAATTTGGAATGCAGCCTGGAACTTCATTTTTCTACTAGAACTACATAATTAATAGCACTTTTTATATAAAAGCAGTTGGCAGAAGTTCTCTGATAGTGAAAATACTGTTTGTTTGCGTGGTATGTTATAGTAGCAATATTTTCTTGTTCCTAGGTCAGTCAATGCACCCTTCTGCTGTTGGTGGGCAGCATTCCACAAAAAAAGTCCAGAAAAATAGAAATAACTATGCCTCTGTAGAGTGTGGTGCCAAAATTTTGGCAGCGAATCCAGAGGCAAAGGTAAGTATACTAATAATTAGTGTGCATTATTTCAGTTTACTCTTAAGCAAGAAGTAGTACGAAGTACCCATGAAACGGAACACTATTTTCTGAAGTAATCTTTTATTTCTATGTTTCGGTTTATTGTGATTTTTTGATTTATAAAAATGGGGCATAAACTATAATCTGTCCCTTTTTAAGAGGGATTGCTATAGAGAAACTGATGTCTCTTCAAGTGAATTTGGAATGGGGAGCAAAGTCTACTCAATACAGAAGCTGAAAAACTAAACAAAATTGTATTAAAGAGTTCGCCATAGTAAATAATCTGTGATTGTCCAAAAGTAGTATGGCATAATATCTGCTGTATATTATCTCGCTTAGAATGTTGTGAAACTTGGTATTAATCTACATAACATATCGGGGAGGGGGGAACCCTTGGTGCTGCATTAGTATGTACCACACAGTTTAAAATACTAATTCTCTTCATTATACAGAGCACTTCAGCTATTTTGATGGAAAATATGGACCTTTACATGCTAAATCCTTGCAGTACTAAAATCTGGTAGGTTACTGGGGTTTGCTTATATGAAAGGGGTGGTTATGGTTTTCCAGTGTGATGGGACTGTATGTATCCTGTGGGACTGACTTGATGTTAGTGTGTCTCTGCCTGAAATATGTCTGTAAGGAACTCTGATGGATTTAGCACTAGATGCTTTATTATGTCCCACATATAATTCTGTCTTTGGTATTGAGAAATAAGATAAAGGGGATAACTTTATTCACTTCAGTATTTGTACGTTTTGCATAATTATAATCTTACAGAGGAGAAAGCACTGGCTGTTCAAGTTAAGATTTTGGTTTCTTTCCCCAGCTGTCAAATCATTGTAGAGCACATTACCATATACTAACTGGTATTTCAGGTGTGGTTTAAATGATGTTTGATAGCCTTAGTTTTCAGTTGTCATTTGTTGCCCTTGAGTACAAGACGGATGAAGCTTTTGCAGGTGCTATCCAGAGTTACTAAGCTGGATATGCAGGTAAATAGCATAGTGATTTCGAAGGGAGCAACAAGTGACACCTTATTGTACAGTGTTTTTGTAATGTTCTTTTTTACCCAGTGAAGGATACAGTAACAAGGTAAAGCACTGAGGATTGTAATTGTAGAAGGAAAAGTGTTTTTGCTAATACTTCCTTTTTGTCTTCAAGGTTTGTTATTGAGCTCTGTGAACCAGTCCAGGTAAAGCAGCTTGACATTGCAAATCATGAATTATTCTCTTCCACTCCTAAAGACTTTCTGGTGTCTATTAGTGACAGGTATGTTATCAAACCCACTGTTCTGAATGAAAAAATAATAATTATGAAATAGAGGGCTTCATATAAAACATAGTCTCTGTATGCCTGTTATTGTGCAAAGTGTAATGCATTGTGAAATTACATGGATTTTCTTTGTGGGTGCGTATATTATGTTGCTAGCACTTTTTTCCACAGAAAGGGCAACTGTGAGGTCCTAGAGTACATGGCTTGAGTTCTTTCCATGCTTCCTATATTTAGTTTTTCTTTGCCACCTTAAAAATGAAAAGGGAAAATGTGTTGAAAAGTAGCAATGAAGCAGCAGGAGTTATACAGTAGCTAGGTAGTGGATGGCAGATTATAAAATGAACGTTCCTTAACAGAATGCCGCTGGGATTGTGGGCTGTCTCCTCTCTTGTCATTCAGACCATTTTCACATGGCTCAAGCGGTCTTCAATGCTGAACTCTGCCCAAGAAACCCCAAGTGATTTTAAAAAGAAAAAAAAATAGTAGTACACCATTGAGGAACTGGAAGGGGTAACAATACTAGGCTGAATGGCTGGTTAAAGGGTGGCTTTGTCATGTTTTTAGGCAGTGTTGTACCCCCACTGCTTTCTGGGAGTGAGCAGATTATTCTGGTATGTGAAAGAGGAGATGTTCACACAAAGCATCAAAAACCCTGACTTTCTTCTTTAGTGCTTAAAGTGTTTAGATTCTGGTTTTCAACACTTGGTCTGTTGCCTAGTTCTAACTTTGCTTTGCTCACAGTTTCTTGATGCTTGCTTACAATAATATTTACAATCTGTTGCTTATGCGTTGTGTTCATCTGAGGTGACTTTTTTCAGTTCCAGAAACTTTACTGTAGGCTGGCTGAATTTCAGGAATTGGATCAAGTATAGGATTTTATCCTTTAGCGGCTTGGCCACTGTTTTAAGTATGTGAAGAGGTACTGCTGAGCTCTTATGTTGTACTAGCTTTATCTCACAACTCTTCTTTACATAAAAGACATAGTGCTGCTATCTTGCAACCGAAAAAAAAAAAAGTGACTCTTCTGTGAAAAGGTGTTTTGGGAAACTTCAGCAAATGTCTGTAAACAGGAGGTTCTTGCATTTCACGGGCCAACTCTGTTATTTTCTAGGTATCCAACAAACAAATGGATTAAATTGGGTACTTTCCATGCCAGAGATGAGAGAAATGTCCAAAGCTTTCCTCTGGATGAACAGATGTATGCAAAATATGTTAAGGTAACTTAACACTGTAAAAGCATCCATGCTTCTCAGGGAAGGAAGGGTTTGCTGGGCTTACCCTGTATAACAGAGCATCCAGAGAAACGTGCTATCAAAGTGTACTTTACCATTAATCATACTAGTTTCGTTAGTGGCCCTATTGTGATTGTTTGGTACATGACTAAACCCTTGTCACACAATCACAAGTAATCACCTTCCTCATAATGGTAACCAGGAGGATCTTGGGAAGTACCTATTACTTTGTGTCCAAGTACATACTTAGTTGATACCTGAATTAAGAAAAATCCAGGCAATGTTCTGTTGTTCTATTCTATTTGACTTAACCAACTTCTCCTGAAAGTAAGGTCAGAAGGACTGACTTATTTTGTCTCTTGGCTGTACCACTTATATGTATGTATATTTATAGAGAGGCATATAGATATACACATGTGTATATATATATTGATATATATACTCACACACACATGTGCTCCCTGGAGCACAGATTAGAATGAGCATATTTCATGAATGCTTTTGTGCTGTATTCTCTATACAGTTTTAAGTGGACCTGAAAGAGTAAATGTTTGAATTCTGGCTCCTGTCAATAGACTCGAAGTGCAGTTTTGCAGTTATTCAATCACAACTGCAACTCATGCATATTATTTAGTCTTACTGCTGCTGGAGCACTTGCTGTGATCTCTCTGCCTTCAGAATAACTTGCAGCAAGCTATCTTTACTCAGGAGACTCAAAGAGAGTAAAAATCCATAAATAATGCAGTACTGGGACTGGGATAAGAGACTTTGTGAAAATATTGGGGTGGAGCAGAGGTTTAAATTCAAATGAAAGACAGACCTTTTAGGTCCTCTCTGGTGATGTGTTATCTTCCAATTATGGTGCTGCTAAACCCCCCCCCCCACCTTGGTTTGTGCTACTGAATTATGATTTGTGCTTTCATGAAGAAGTAGCTATGAATGATAGTTATCTAACTTCTCTACCCAGAAATTCCTGCATGAGTCACGGGGTAAAGATTTCATTTATTTTTAATTCTGCTTTCTGGCTGAATTAATGCCTTAAGGTAGCTGGAATCTGACTTGTCACTGAAGTTCCAGAATTATACGAGATGCTTCAGCACTTAATCCCTTGGCAAATACAGTGTTCTGCCTTGAATAATGTAGCATAGTAAAATTTTCAAAGGATTGTTCTTGTAATGCTTTTCTTTTATAGCAGAAAAAGCAAGCAAGTTCTAAGTGTGCCTGGTCTACAGAAGAAGAGACCAAAATGTTTTCAAAAAGTTTGATTTTTTTTTTTTTAAAATGGCTTAATGAACTTGTATGACAAAATTTATGGGAGTAGTTATTTTGATCTCACTTGCAGATTATTACAGTCCTTCATTGGTAGTGTCTACATAGTGATTTAATAAATGCATTCCATACTTGCAAATTAATTTAGATTAAATATCAGCGTATAATCAAGTTCTCACCAGAAATACAGATGACTGAAGCTTCCAAGTGTATTTTCAGATGCTTTATACATTTTCTTCCAGTAGTGTTTCTATACATTGAAGCATGTTAATACTGAACTTGAAGCAGTACATAGAATGCATGCTATAGAGGGGGTTTTTTGAGTCACTCTCTGTAATCTATGCTGCTTAAGGGAAAAAAATACATATAGTAAATTTAACACACTTCAGTATTCTGTCTGCGATCACGCTGCCTAGAAAAATTGAATAACTTAAATCCATTAAAACACTTGTTGCATGTTACCTTCGATCTGCAAGGTACAAGGGCTAAATGAAATCCTGCTACCTGAGGCAGATGAAGTAGTATTGCAACTTTATTCTTCATAACTTGTCTTCCTAGGCATTTATAGTACTGAATTAAAAACAACAAAACTCTGTAGTTGCCCGTGGCATGTGTTCAACCTTTGTACTGACATCTTTTTTTTTTTTTCTCTTTTCCTTTCTCTCGCTTCAGATGTTCATCAAGTACATAAAGGTTAGCAACCTCTTCTTTTGGAATGATGAATGCATGGGGCTTGGGGTGTTCTCTACTGCGATTCAGCACTTTAATGCATGGCAAGAACAAATCTTTCAGTCTTTTCTGTTCTGGGCAATCTACAAATCCCTTGAGTAAACAAAACTTGTAACTTCAAGATTGGGTGTATATGTTAAATGAACTCTCGACTCTCGACTCTGTGGGTCTTTGACTTTTATTTTAAGTATCTTTTATTCTTTAGGTGGAGTTGATATCGCACTTTGGATCGGAACATTTTTGTCCTTTAAGTCTTATAAGGTAATATCTTAAGTGCTTTGCTTTGTCTTTCTACCTGCTTGCAGTGGGAATTAGTGTTGTAATAATAGGCAACAAATTCTAGTTTTCAATTATCTGGAAGTAAGTTATATGGAAATACTGTGAATGAAGTAGATAACTTCCTGGCTGTGTAGTGTGCTTCACATTTGTTTAAAGAAGCCTTGAATCTTTTGATTTTGTTCTCCAGTATGTAAGGAATAGTTTATATTTGCTGGGGATGGGGAGTGTGTGTGTGTCAGGAAACAGGAGCATGAGCAGCCTTTCAGGAGGACAGGAGCATTTCAAGGCTGACCAAGCAAAACAAGGAACAAGTGGTGAAGTAAAAAGAGCAGGTGTGATGAGTGCTTTCGGGAAGCTGCTGTGTTGCATGGCACCCCATGTACATACAGTTAGTAATGTCTAAATCAGAACAACTGTGTATGTACTTCAGAGAATAACCAGCCTCTGTACTGCTCCTAAAAACCAATTTCAGTTCTCCTGTCAAAGCTATGTCAGGATTTGAACCCGAGAGCTCTGGTGTTATAAGCCAAACCATATTTTCATTTGACAAGACCGCTTCAAATTGGATTGATTTGATTTTGTCTTGGCAGAGCAGGTAAAAGAGCATTTAGCATGCAAGGTGAGGTAGTTGTGAATAGATACTCCTAAAGTTAGTCAACGGTGAAGCTGAAGAGGAGGCATAAGAGCTCGTGGAGAGCTTGAGACAAAGAAGTCTGCGTATGAGTTCAAGTTAAAAAGAACAAAATGCCTCTTTGGAATTACTAGAATTAAAACCAGGATATTTTTTTTGGTGTAGCATTTCAAAACATGCAGTGGACTTTGTGGATACAAGTTTGAGAAAATAAGCACTGCAGCTTGCTCTTTGTTAACTGAAAGCAACTATTGCTTATCTAATTTATTTACTACGTATTATATGACGCTAATATTGCTTATCTAATTTTCAATTATGTCAAGTAATTACATGACTAATATTAGGGTTTTATTTTAAACCTTTGTTTGTAGGGTATTTGGTACTAGCATGGTTGAAGAGTATGAAGAAATAGCTGATTCTCAGTACCAGTCTGAACGACAAGAGCTCTTTGATGAAGATTACGGTAAGCAAATAATTTTTGTATTTTTAGCCATTCAGACATGCTAGTCCGGTGGCTCGTCATTTCCTGCATGTGATGGTAAATTGACTGTTAAATTTACTCTTGTTGACAGTATTTCAGCATTTCTGGGCTTATCCAACAATCCTTTTAAGTTTTAAACGATGTGTTGTAACTGTTTGGAGGGTTACTTTAAAATGCTAGTAATAAGTCTGTATTTCACTTGGCAGGCTAGGCAATAATATCTTCTTATGCTGACAGTAGTAAAAGATAACTAAAATCAAAGCAGCCCACACGAAACAGCTTTATTCTTAGTGTCCATAGCCCATTTCCTAAGACTGCTTGTATGATCAATGCTGCAAGCAATTGGGAAGGTGCTTATTTTGGCTTGCGGGCATTGTGTTTAAATAAAAAAATATGAAAATGCCTACCTCCAACCTTTATGAGGAGGAGGGGGAAGAACCATCTGTGGTGCTCAATGACCTGTTTGCTGCAGCTGGGTCATGAATCCTGGGAAACTGAAGCTTCAACCCTGAATCTCTTTGGGTTTCTTATTGCTTGGAGCTTGGTATTTCAGTATGTAATTTCTGACCTTTAACTTTATTTCTGTAGTCTTATTTTCATACTGTCAAACTGAAATAGTTGAACGGCATGTTAAATCTTGAGGGTTATTTTCTTTGCCCATGACACATTTCATTTTGATAGTCATAAGTGTTCTTCTTTATACATAGATTATCTATTGGATTACAACACAGGGGAAGAAAAATCTTCAAAAAATCTCCTTGGTTCTGCTACAAGTGAGTACGATTTATTAGAAAAACTATTGCCGTGCTGAAATAAAATGAGCTAATTTGAAGTGGAATGACTTTTTGTCATGCAACGGCTATGACTCGTATTTTTTCTGCTGGAACAATTTATTGTTTCCTATTTGATTGCATAGGAATAAATAGTAACAATTCAAAGTTGGGATATAGTTCTTAAAGTGTTCTAAAAATAAAACTTTCCAGTTCTAAGGATCTCTGGGTTTTGGACACTTTGCTTTCTGTACTTAAGGATCCTGAGCTTTTAAAATAACACGAATGTTACATAGGTCTGTAAGTAACTAGTGCTAAAGTACTGTAGAACCTTAATTATTCAGAACCTGGAAATCTGTGCTTAATTAAGGTGCCTTATTTTTAGGAGGCAATAAAAAGATTTTCTTTGTACGGCTTGAAAGGAAGCGATAACGAACACTTTCTGAGAAGGCTTTGTGTAAATATTGTGGCTGTATGTTTTTTTGAGAGAACAAGCAGTTCTTGACTGTCTCTTGTCACTTTTCCATTGGAAAACCTCAAGGTGTGGAGTTGGTTTGGCTAAGAACACTTGAGTATTCAGTTTTAATGGTATTCTTAACTGCTGAATTATTTAGGATAGTATCAGTTGCCACGCAACTTCTAAAGAGCTCTTACGCTGTACCACTCTTCCTCCTCTCCTAGGAATATTGCACAGCTCAGTGCAGTTTTTCAAAGGGGCAATAGAGAGTGGGAAAGACAGCTTATTTCTAAATGTTAGCCTCTCACAGATGAGAGAAAGCAGTATATTCTTCCCTGACACCGCTTATCTCTTATCTGCGACTTCCAAAGTTTCAATTTTCAAGCTGCCTTGATGAGGTGTGTTCACACGTTCTGTCTGCAAGTGCAGTATTGCAAAGTTTTTTTGTTCGCTGTCTGAAAAATGCAGTGACTTTTCTTTTGTTTTTTTTTTTTCTAGAGTTGCTAAAACTAAGTAAAAGATCTGAAACGCCTATTACTGATAGTGCTGTAGAAAGACAGCTGAGCACTGAAACATTGCAGTGATCATTATTTGCAGTCTTCTGGTAGTCTAATCTGCAAAGGTAGCTCACTGTTCTTCCTCCTGCTGTTCTCCTAGGCTGGCAGGCTTCTAAACAAACTCTTAATTCTCCCTCTTTTTCTGCTTTTCAATCAATAATAAGAAACCATTCATACTTCCAAGTTTAACATCTTCTGTTTATCATGACTTTTCAAAGAATACAGCCCCAGATAAATAATGTAGTTCAGGAATGTAGTTGCTGATGTGTTTTGGATGAAAGGCAGAACCAAGGTTTTAAACAGAGCTTCCTGGAGAAGAAATTTGTCATTAGTACTAAAATGGCTCTCTAACCTTATGAACGTATCCATGCAACATACAGTACGGATGTATGTTGGTGGGTGGGGGAGAATTGGGCAGAGTTGGGCAAAATTGGGCCAACTTTTGCACATTTACAATAAGGTGCTCTTTCCCTGTTCTTCGTCTTCTAAATAAGCCAGGCAATGATGTTTGTTTTCAGTTTCAAGACCAGAGTATTAGCTGTATCTAATATGTGCCGATACAGAACAGACCCTCTTTGCATTTACTTCTGTGAATTGTGGGGGGGGAAAACTGTTCTACTTAACAGATCCTTATAAAAGAAATAATGTCTAAGCCAGATCTGTGGATATTTGTTACAGTTTTCTTCCAGTTGCCTTGACTGATCTAGATTACATTCAAGTAAAGAGTAGATTTTCTTCTTCAAATCTTAAAATATTTAGAATTGTTATGATGCAGCAGTATCAGAGCCAAAAGTAAGATTCAGGATTAAGGAGGGGAGGTATGATGCAAAATGACAGAGTCCAGCTTAATTTGAATGAATCTGTAGTTTTTTGTGTCTGTCCTGCTGTGGACATCCTATGTTGAAAGGCAGAATTCTGTCTTGCTCATTTAGCAAATGACATTTCTTGAATCCCTTCTTCAGTGCTGCTATGACAAATGATCCAACTTGTCTTTAATAGAGTTCCTCCGTTTGAGTGTTCAAGCTCTAAATTTCTGGCTTGGGACCTGCCTCAGTGGTTCACATGCTCAGATTGTCAAAAAATTCCACGCATAAATATTCTTCTGTTTGTCTTACTGTTCCTTGGTTTCAGTGGACTGGTGATCAGTGAATACTTCTCACTGGTGTTAGAAGGTCTAGCTGCTAAAGGTTAGATATGGGTTGTCAGATACAGATTTCCAGCTTATAAATCTATCCTTTAAAGTGGCAGATGTATCCAGTGTATGTCCTTATGCTGTGATTTGTTTCAAGCAAGTGTTATAAAATAGCAGATTGCTCAGTGGTGCTGATCTCTGGCCCCTTTGAATGTCCTCTTTGATTAGTTGTTTTCTCTTTTAGATGCTATCCTAAGTATGGTGAATATTGCTGCTAATATGCTTGGAGCCAAAACTGAAGAGTCGTCTGAAGCTGAAGGTATTTTTTTTTTTTGAGATTAAAAGAATTCTGGAGAGTTTTATTTTTTGTTTATTTTGTTTAATTTTTTTTGAGGAGTTGAATCATCTATGTTTAAATTACTTTTTTCATTGGCATACCTGATTAGTGCTATAGAATTCTTATCCTACGAAGATGCTGAATTTGCTGAGAAGGGAACTGATACAAAGTTAACATATATGTTTGTTCAGCCATACTGGGAGATCTCTGTATTATCCATCTCCAGTTGTAAAGTCTAACTTGCTGCTGCTTCCTGGAAATGTTTTGAGACTCCATAACATTGTATATGTAAGCTGTCAGTAGCACTTTAATTCAAATAACTTTGAATGGCACCTGCATTTAATTTGGTATGGCAGTTAATAATCTAAGAGAAAAAACACTGCCCCAAAATTTGTTGAAAACAAATATGGTTCTTGAATTTTTATGTTCACATTTTCATCCTCCCTGCAGCAGGGAACAAAAGTGTATCTGAAAATGTCACTTCCACCCCTGCAACTTCAACAGCTGCACCAAGACTGCCTGAACCAACTCCTGTTCCTTCACCAGAGTAAGTGATTGGTGTTGTGTGGGTTTTTTTCCGCCCCAGTGTGTTCCTAGCAGAGACTAACATGCACCAGTCTGTAATCTTTGGTAGTAGAATGCTTAGATACATGGCACACTGCCTTAAACAAGTAAAAAGGCAAGTATTTGGTGAAATCTGTACCAGGGAAATTTATCACTTAAGTTACTGTTTGTAGCTGTTTCCATTATGATATGTTTTTTTAACACTTGAATAAATGGCAAAATGCATCATTAACTTTCTCAATTGTTTGTATTACTTTGTCTACAAGAAGTGGGGGGAATGTTGTGCTCCTGACTATTGCAGATTTCTTGGATGGAGACTGACTTAATAGTCTTACAGGTTTTGCAGGTTGTCTCCTGCAGGGGAGACCAATTGACAATGTAAGTTGTGTTGCTGAAACTTCAGTTAAATTGTATTGACAAAAATTCTGATTTAGAAGCTTATATTTTTTTTGATAGGCTTTCCTTGATGAGAATATGTATGCAAAAAATTGAATTTGGTTAGGAGGAGTTGTATATAGATAATCTATGGGATGTGGGGTTTTTTTCAGTTGATCACAATTTTTTAGAATTGATTTGGTTTCTTAGAGCTGAGACTCTAGCTCTTAAGTGTTAAGGCTTGACTTGTGCTATATTTAGTGGTTTTATGGTTTTCTAGCGCTCTGGTTGTTGAGAGACTGAGCAAGGTCAGTGGGAAGGTTGTGATTCTTGCATTTTCATTTGCAGATTGCAACAGAAGAGCAAGATGCTTGCTGTAGTGATAATTGAACTGGTGACTTTTTTCAGGGGTGAGGGAAGGGGCAATATCTGATTGAGAAGGCTTGCTGTTTCAGAAGCAAGGGTTGAAATAATTTGTTTGCAAATTGGGATTGAAAACCACCAGAGAAAATACTAATTTACCAAATTTCTGACTGTGACCAAACTGGCCTTTGGTCACTGGAATAAGCTTTGCACATTTTCTAAAGACCCTACTTTTGCAGTCTTCCAGAGCAAGCAGGTAAAACTGTTGAAGTAACATCCCATCTTTAACTCTTTCATTGTAGACTTGTTACTACAGATATTCCGCAGATCGATAAAGAGCAATCAATCGTGGATTTGACAAAAGAAAGTCCTATTGTTCAGCTAGTACAAGAGTATGAAGAAGATTCAAGCCAGTCAACAGTAACCTTGCTGCCCAGTGATGATGATCAGGAAGAAGAAGCAGCAGCATGGTTTGAACTTGAGACAGAAAAGTACTGCTATGACATGGCAACCGCATGTTGTATTTCCACCTTTTCAGAATATCTGTTTAAATGGTGTTCAGTTGCAGTAGCCATGCATCGGCAGCGTAGTAAAACCGAAGGAAAACAAGGGCGAGATTACTCTGCTGATGTTCAGCAGCCACAGGCAGTTCTGACTGAATCTATACATGCGTCAATAGATGAGCCTCTGCCTGAGCAATTAGACAGCAAAGTTGAGAGACTGTCTGGATCTACTGTTGCAGTTGACTTCAGCAGTGTGGTCCATGAGGAGATCAGTAATGAAACCACAGATTTGATTGAACTGGAGCCAAGCCATCCTCAGACTGTCTCTCAGTCCCTCCTCTTAGAAGTTACTTCTGAAGTTAAGCCATTACCAAAAACAGACATGGCCTTGCAGCCTGCAAAAGAAGATGCAGGACAGCTAGCACCAAGGGTGACTCCCCAGCTGGATATGGCCGACATCAGTGCAGAAACAGAAAAGGCCGAGAGCTCTGTTGCAGAAGAAAAACCTGTAACTTCTGAAACCAGTGTGGCCACTGAGGTAAAGGAGATGAGCACAAGAGAGACTATGGCTATTCCAGTGATTCCAAAGCCTACAGAGACTGTTCCGCAGCCTGAACATACAGCGGGCATATTATCTGGTGATGCTGAGGAAGGAAAGGAGAGCACTCCAGAAGTGCAGAAACCTCTTTTGCCTCCTATTGAGTCGTCTGTATCTGCCGAAACAAAGGAGGATGATCAGGCAACTGAAGAAGCTTTAATGGCGATTCCAATCACTGGGGGACCGCAGAGAACAGCTACAGACTTCTATGCTGAATTGCAGAATTCAACAGATCTAGGCTATGCTAATGGAAATCTTGTTCATGGATCTAATCAAAAGGAGTCTGTCTTCATGCGCCTTAATAATCGCATAAAAGCCCTGGAAGTAAACATGTCTCTCAGCAGCCGTTATTTAGAAGAACTTAGTCAGAGGTAAGTCTGAGGAAGACTGGTAAGAGTGTAAACATGATTTTAGCCAAAAACAAAGGAACATAATATATATGGAAGGTAATATAGTGGAAGCTGAGTATACTCTAGACCACAGCATAAAGCTTTATGGAAAAACTGAGAAAAGTACCTAATCCCTGGGTATCTTACTGGAGACACAGATGTCTGGCAAGGGTTCCCTTTCTGTATTTCAGATATAACTACACTTATTTTGTTTTGAGGAATATCGATGGGGGGGTTTTAAAGGGTGAAGCGTTGCCAGGATGTAAGCGCTAATCCTGTCCATAATCCTTTCAACAAAAGGGTACATCCTCCTGTTAAACTGAACAGCACAGCCCTACAATGCCTTCTTTACTGAACCGATTGGTTCCACTTAAGCTACTGTGTAATCTGTAATAACCCTTGTTGAAGAAGGGAGCATGGAGAGGGAACCTAGAATTTTCTATGAGGGGTGTATGTAAATTAATGTTTATCTGTGGTGCTCCTTAGCCATAGGAGAATCAGGAAATTATACCAACTTCAGAACTGGTTCCAAGGAATTATATTTACTGTTGTGTTTCTCTTGGCAGGCAGTGTTTTGTAGAGAATTCTCCATAGTGTATTCTAGTCAATGGGTGCTAAGCTCTAAGTTAAAATAGATTTGACTTAAACCTTGGAGAAAACCCACAGAAAAAACTAGGGAGAGACGCATCCCTGGTTTATGTTTGAAACTTAAAAGGAAATACCACCTGACATTTAAATAAAACTACTTTGGACCAAGAGAAGCTTTCCCTTTGTGTAGTGATGTATTCTAAAGACAAATCTAGTGCTAGGAGTCTTATGAACTGGCATTTCAAACCTTTACACTTCTTGTTGTAGGTACCGAAAACAAATGGAGGAAATGCAGAAGGCTTTCAATAAAACAATAATAAAACTTCAGAACACCTCAAGAATAGCGGAAGAGCAGGTATGGTTTGTTGGAGTACTTAAGTTTTCCTGCTTAGGAAAGTTTACTTTTGAGAGAGTTACAAGGAGGTGCCAAAATTCTCTTTCAATTGAAGATTTGTTAGCTGCGTATCTGCCTTTGAAAAGCAACTGCATGCCATGCTTCCCGTATCTGTTTTTTTCCTCTGTAATTAAATTTTTAGGTATGTTCACAGTTGTTTTAAATAAAGCCATTTCCAGCTCTGTTTCCTGATCTTTGTATTGGAAGAAAAAAAAATAGTTGTCAGCCGGTAATGGCTAAAACTCTTAAATGTCTTTTCAATGAAAAAGTTATCCAGGGCTCTTCCAACCCTTCTTTCTTCATTGTAGCTGCACTCAAAATGTTGAGTGTTTTTTTTTGTGAACTTGACTTGTTTTTCATCTCTGATTTAAAGTATAGATAGTCAGTTGTCCTCATATTGCTGAAGAGACCTAGCCTCTAGAAAGGGGGAGAGGTACAGTAATGTCTTATGCCAAATTTGCTTTTGAAAGTGGAGTTCATGTAACAAAAGCTTTAGTTCATTCTTTAAAATGTGATTTAAGGAAGTGGGAGCTGAAGGAGGTTTTCCCTGCTCTGCCATCCTGGCTTTCCTGAGCAGCTGTGAAATACGGCACTAATGGCAGTGCTGAATAATCATTAAAGCAACTGTGCAAGCTTAATCCCAAACCATCTGAAAACTTCTGAAGTGCTGTCCCAGGCCTGTACTCTGTTCATCCACCAACAGTGAAGAAAATCACAATTTCCCTGAGATCATATGTATACTCTTTTCTGCTTTTTTTTGAAAGGTATCAAATGCTAGTCAGTCTGAGGTGCTCCTTGTGGTTGACCTCCCTGATATTCCGCTCACCTTTCTTAATTTCTCATAGGATTAAGAATCCTGTTAGGGCTCTTTCCAGGAAGATGATAGCTGCAAAGTTCTTTTTCCTGGCTGGCTTGGGCTCCTGTCATTAAGTGGCAGGCTACCTGATCCCAGAGCAGAAGCTATGCGTCAGCCCTTAGACCTCAGCTCTGCGTGCTCATCTGCACGTGTACTTTGTAACATGACAGTACTCAACTTCCTGATAGCCATTGAATGGAGCTGGCTACTTAATCTGCCTGTAACGAAGATAGCGGAGGTCACTGTAATGAAATGCACTTGGCATAATGTTACAAAAGGTTATTTGATAAGTAAAAATGTTGATGTTTTTATGTGTGTGTATATGATTGATGCTGCTTAAGTGGTTTCAAATGTTATATGAATGTTGTGTTGAAAACGATGCTGAATAAATCACGTGGCTACAAAATGCCTGGCTGTGTCAGAATGCGAAGTCGGTACCTGTGAGTGTGTATGAAAGTGGGAACCTGACAACTAAACATGGCCATGACTCTCTTTAATACAGGATCAGCGGCAAACAGAAGCAATCCAGCTGTTACAAGCACAGCTCACCAACATGACGCAGCTAGTTTCCAATCTGTCAACAACTGTGGCGGAATTAAAACGTGAGGTAATTATAATTCAGCATTGTGGCACAAGAACTCAAAGGAAACAGATACGTAAACATATCTCAATTTGAGGAAGCCTGGAGTCTTTAAATGAAACTTTTCATTTGAGATGATGTCTGTAGTGGTGTTTTCAGTCTATTTTAGCAGCTGGCCGAGGGAGGGAAGGGAAGTCTGAGTAGCTTGAGCTGTCTTGTGCATAGCAAGATCAGTAATAATTTATACTACAGCCTACTAGCCCCATGATTATAGTCTGAGCTAACAATAATGATATAACATAGTTGGAATAACTTAATATCTCAGCCTTCATGTAGTGCATTGGAATGGACATTGTTCTGTGAAATGATTTTTTAATGAAGACTAACCACTGACTTTGGAATGGCAACAATGGGGTTTGCGGCACATACAGAATGTTGGGCATGTGTCAGAGGGAACAGTAAAGTTCATGCTTCAAGAACTTTTCTGGCACTTGCTGCGTTATGTAGGCAGTTGTATTGCATGGCTTTGTGACACAGCTTCAGTAGAATGGGGTGCTTTGCACTGTCCGGTGTTTATATTGTCCACTTAAACATTAGCAGACTCTGGCCACAGGAGGTTTACTGTGCAAGACCGTACTGGCCACTGTTAGAACTGCGCTGTAATAACACACGAGTATGTGGAGGGTTGCTATTGAACGGCTGGCTCTTATGGCTCAGACACCCTTCTCCGTTCCTCTCTGGCTACGGTGATACTTCAAGATTAGGGGAATCTTGGAAACAGTATTAGGAACGTGTTCTCTCAAATGTTTATGTTCTCCAGCCTGGGATTTCAAGCAGTACTATAAACATGACTTTTTTTTGTGTGCATGTTGCCAAAGACATCTCTTGAGCTGTTTTCTGACACTTAGTGAGACTCCTTTGATGGCTGGCTAAGCTCCTGTTTATGAGTGCTGTGGTTTCAACCAGGACTTGACAGTGGTGATCATCAGCATATGTTAGATGAGTGTCCTGGAATTTGAACACATGGCTGTCCCCAAACTCAGCTCTGGTCACCTGAGTCTATTAATCTGAGAAGCTTGCCCGTTACAAAATGGGAAGTAGTGTTCCTTGTCTTTGTATGACTTCTAAGATCTCTTAGTGTGTTTAAGATAGATTATTTTTTTTATAGGAAAACAACTGTGCAATTCATTTTTTTTAAACATTATCTGTAAAATACCCTTGGATTTCAGCTTCCTTATAATTCTATATAAGCTTCGTCTGCCAGTCTTCAGAAATGAACACACTAGAAAAATCCTTCTGCTAGATAGCGAAGCGGGAAGAGTATTCAGAAAGATGAAACTCATTGAATTGAGTAAATGTAATGATATTTATTCTGTGAAGTACTATAATGTCAGCTGATAAAAACACATAGAATTGAGATAGCATTGCATCCATTACAGCTTTAAAACAGAGAAGTTACTTGTTTAATACACTTTCTGAAAGTAATATACTTTCCGTCAGATAGGTTTGAATGCTGTTTGCAAGGGGAAGCTGCTGCTTTAAGTTATGGTAGTGCCATTGTTGGTGACACTTTGTCCTGTGTTGCCGGCTGGTGGTTTTCAGCCTTTACTCTTTGAGTACTGCGTAGCCAACAGACTACATCAAACCTCTGAAAAAATACTCAAATTTGAATGAGTCTTTAGTGAAATTGAAGGAAAGTGACTTGAAAACATGTCAGTTGTGTTCTTTTAAAGATATTAACCTTTAAACCAAGAGAATAATAGTATCATTAAATTATTGTTTGTCTCTAACGACTGTATCAAACTCTTCCAGGTTTCTGATCGACAAACCTACCTTGTGATTTCTCTGGTTCTGTGTGTCATTCTGGGCTTGGTGCTTTGTGTGCAGCGGTGCAGAAGCACATCTCAGTTCTGTGAAGATTACCTCTCCAAAATTCCCAAAAGTAATCACTACCCCAGTCCCAAAAGGTAACAGATTTCTATTTGAAACAAAATTGTTCTTGCAGCTTTTATTTGCGGTTTCCTAAGTCTGCTGGGACTGCCACATCCGCTTTAATTTTGAATCTTCTTTCAGAAAACTCGATAGCAAAGAGCCATTACTGCTCTGTAGTAACACTCTCCTAGGAGCATTTTGGGGCTACTACTCTTAACGTGCCTTGATAGCTTGTTGCAAAGATAGTACTGTGTCTGTTTGCCAGGCTCTCTTGAGCACCCGAGTGACTGACTGATTCTGTCCTTCTGTCAAAGATGTCAATGGAAAAATGTCCTTCTGTCAAAGATGTTTAATGGAAAAATGTGTATGACAAAGCCCTGAGAAAAATGCGTTTAGAAAAGCTTTGTTGATTTTTTTTCTTTCTTCTTCTCACCCCTAGATGTTTTTCCTCCTATGATGATATGAATTTGAAAAGAAGAACTTCTCTTCCACTGGTCAGATCACAGTCTTTTCAGCTAGCTGGTAAAGAAGGTATTATTCCCATATGATACATCTAGTCTCTAGTGTTACTCTACTAGTGCTGTACAACATGTGTGTTACTGCGAGCGCAGGAAAATGGAATTGCAGGTTAATGTCAAAATATGCTGGATCGTACTTGTTCACGTATACATTCTGTAGGACAAGGTGCTTCAGGAACAAGTTACCAGACGCTCCCAGAACTGTGCTAAATTATGCTAAAACATTAAATGTAGTCTTAGCATCTGTAGAGTACAAACAATAGCATTCTTGGGGTTAGTAGCAGTCCATGCAGGCATTCAGGTCTACAAAGCTATGAAGCTTGCAGAAAGTGGTATTTTTTTAAATTTTTTTTTTTTAGCTCCAGATGTGGCAAGTCTGAATGCCTTACTTATCAGAAGTCCTGATAGCCTGTCTTTGAAACTTGGCAGATATTTAAGATCCAAACTTATCTGTAGTAAGAAAGTTTGGACTATTTAATCTTGGTTTGGGTATAAAGGAGTGATACAGTCTTCTCAGTATTTGTGTTACGCTTGGGACAACTGAGTTTTGATTTCTTGGGCCACTGTCATCGTGCAAAAACAAAAGCACAGATTATAGTAACTACCAAGTGTGCAACTGGCATTGCTTTTCTGGGTGTAGCAAAATTGCTCCATGGGTTTTTGTACTGTGAGTAAAACTGCGTGAAAACTCATGAGTTGAATTGGGAATGTGTTGCAATAGAGCCTAGTTAAGGCATAGACTTACATTTTTGCAAAACCCTGTTTTTTCCAAATTGTTCTCTGCTTTGGCTTGGAGGAATGATTTACAAGCCCCTGATGGAGGAATGTCAGACTGATCTCACGTCAGTCTGAACATCTGCGTCCTTGATAGGTACACCTTCTAGTGTCTGTCCTGTCGTGGGCAGGCTGCACGTTAAGCACCATTGTATTGGTAACCGTTTGTTTTTGTAGAAGCTAACTTTTAATGAGTATTGTTCCTTTCCCCCCAAAGGATGTTCTTTGCACCTCTCCTATGGCCTCATCTCTCAGGAGGTCAAGTGTCTTATCGCTGGCAGCTGCTGTGGCAGCACAGAGGAATTTCTCAGTGTTGACTTCACTTTCGGTGTTCATGTGTTGTACCTCCGTTAATTTATAACGGGAGGAAAAACGCGTGTGGAAAGTGGAATACTTTGTTGTGCGGTTATTTATTTAGAATTGCATTGTTCTGGAGTTGGCCGTGTTGGGACTGCTAAACTTCTGTTCCCTCTCTTACAGTGGATCCAGAGGACCTGTACATTGTAGAACCCCTGAAGTTTTCCCCAGAGAAGAAGGTACAGTGTCTGTGGGGAGGGCGGGCAGGCGGAGCTGAGCCTGTTTCTGCCGGCAGGTGGGGCATGTCTCAGTTGCTCTCCCTGCGCCGGTTCCTGGGCTTAGTTTTTAAGCTCTGCTTGCCTTCCAGAACCTAACAGTTTCTCTTTTTACTTGTGGTTTCAGAAAAAGCGTTGTAAATATAAAAGCGAAAAAATAGAGACTATTAAGCCGACAACAGAGCCTCTGCATCCAATAGCCAATGGGGAAATTAAAGGAAGGAAGCCGTTTACGAACCAGAGGGACTTCTCTAACATTGGGGAAGTTTATCACTCTTCGTATAAGGGTCCTCCATCCGAAGGAAGCTCTGAAACGTCATCGCAATCTGAGGAGTCCTATTTTTGTGGCATTTCAGCATGTACAAGTCTGTGCAATGGACAGACCCAAAAGACAAAAACTGAGAAGAGGGCTATAAAACGAAGACGGTCTAAAGTTTCAGACCGAGGGAAGCTCATAAAAACTCTAATACAGACTAAGTCAGGGTCAATGCCAAGCCTGCATGACATAATCAAAGGAAACAAAGATATAACAGTGGGAACACTTGGTGTCACGGCAGTTTCTGGACACATCTAAAGCTAGCTGAACTTCTCAAACAGGAGAGTGTTTGTTCGTTTGAGAACAGTCTGTGGTATTCTGTGGGAGGATGGTGGGAGACAAAGAGCTCGACTAATTGGAAAGTATTCAGAAATTTGGTTTCTGTCTTTTAAAATAGATGGGATTGTGTCAATCTTGGCTATAAGCTGCAGCTTTACAAGGCTGATAATTTCCTATGAGAACAGCTTGGGGGGAGGGAGGGCAGGGTTCATTTTATAAAGGTTTTTTTTCACAGTTCCTGGGGCAGAGATTTTTTGAAACCCAGTTTGTTGGGTGGAATAGGGATAAAAGCCTAATCCTCTTCCTTTAGCTTTGTTCCGATTTCTTGCACCTTCCCATATTTATGTGCCTTTTGTCTATTTATAATGCCACTGGAAGAGGGGAGATACAATTGTTTGTCATTTGATTTATTTTGTAATTTCTCTAGCTTTTTTTGAAGATGCAACACTACAGTGCTGTAAAGGGACATGTGTTGGCCTTCAGCTGGACTCAGTAATGTGGACTGGATACTGTAAAAATACATGGACTAATAGATGCACTTGCCTGACTAGATTCTGGTTTTGCAAACTCGGTTGAGGAGAAATATCTGGCTCGGGGTGGGAATCCTATTTATTTCCACCTTGAGTTACAAACCAGAGCTGTAGTCTGTACTAACTGAATGACAGTTGCTCTTTAGGATTTCCTGTGTACAACGGGATCTTACGCTGATGAATGCGTTCGTTATCGAAGTTGCCTGCTGTAGTTCTCTGAAGGGAGTGAACGGGGAATGCTCACTGCTGCTGTGCTGAGGGTTCAGGAAAAAGCTCGGCTGAAGAAGGCGAGGGCAAGCTGGTGCAGCTGGGCCGTTCTCCGAGCCAGCTCTGCGTGTGCCGAGTTTGCAAAGCCTTGAAATCTGATCGGTCAGGTTGGGTCAAAGTGGGTATTTCCATAATGTTTGCTTTTGTATTGGCTAACAAATGTGCAGTGTTTGTATGGTTGGTATTTTCATATCCAAGTGTTTTTTATTTTGACTGTGATTGTATATTTGGATACTATAGGATGTGTGATTGCTAAAATGTTGAGTGTGTATCTGAGTGAGTGGGACAAAAGGTTATTCCTTTTGGCAGGTGTTACAGGTTCACGTTGTAAAAAAATAAGTTAACTTATTGAGCACTTTTAGTGGTACCCTTTTTAACAGATCTAATGCCTTTCCTGGGTATTGTATGTAATGTGACTTATTTAAAGCCTTTGTTTTTTTTGCTGCTTTCTTGTTAGTTTATGAATACTTTAAGGTGATGTACTTTTGGAGTTGATCTGCACAACTAGCCAGTCAGAGCACACGAACCAGACGCATTGAACGTGAATTCAGAAGGGTTTCAAACCTGGATGAGGAAAATACATACCACCTGAGTGCAGCGTACAATGTTGTGGAACAAGAGTATGTAACTACAGACCTGTAGTGCCATTAGAAACTGTGAATTTCCAAATAAATCTGAACACTTTGTCTTTAATTTGCTGGCATTTTTCCTTTTGAAAGTGAAACTTGGGGCTTAAATTCTTTGAGAACCACTAGTCTTTAAATTTCAGTACAGGACTAGGACCGGTGTCCTTTGGGTCCATAGTAAGGAGTTGTTAAACTTTATTTGTCAGCCCAGATGTGCTTGTCTATTTAAAAAAAAGAAAAGGGGAGGTGGGGGGAGGGAAGCTGAAGTGGTGCTTTGTCTGAAAGTTCAGGAATTGTGGCCATGTAAAACCGCTGGAATAAGTTTCCAGCGTGTACCAGTTCACAACTTGACCTCGGGGATCCTTAGAAGTGGTAGCTTTCTGTGAGAATGACTGCGTGAAAACTACCTCTTGGTAATTCAGAGCTAAGGTTTGTGAAGGATATAAAAGGCTGTTAAAAGAAAGTGTTAGTCATTTATCCTTTCAAACCAGAGTTTTCAGCTGGAAGTTTGCCCCTTACTGGTCCCTTCCTCCTCACTTATTTCTAGCAAGCGAGGTAACGCTGCGTTGCGGCCAAATGCCGAATTCTCCAGCTGTCTGGCACCTATTCTGATCAGATGAGACCTCCCCAGCGCTGATTGCTCCCTCGAGTGTCTTGAGACTCTCCGCTTCATCACAGGGAGCGCTATGATTTAAAAAGCAATCGAGTGGCGTTTGCTGGGGGGTGGTGGGGTGGGTTTTGTGTGTGTGTGTGTGTGTATTTTTGTGATGCAGGGTTTCTTTATTTATATGTTTACTGACCTTCCTCTTGATACATTGCTTGTAGGAAGTGCGCTTTCCTTTGTGTCCCGGCAATCGCTGGGCTGTTGCTCTCATCAGTAGGAATCAGCTGAAGCTGAACACGACTGAGTTCTTCAAGCAGCTCATGGTCACTATCTGGCTCTAAACTAAAGACTGACTGACCTAGAATATGCCGATCGGTGTAGAATGAGGCCAAATGAGTCAATTTGCTGCCAATATGCAGGCAACAAATGTGTCTCTAATAGAGGGGACACTTTTGCTTTGTTTAAGCTGGCGTGTAAGCACTGAATGAAAGCAAATTTGGCTGTGAACCTGAAGTTAAAGCAAAAATGGTGATGGTTGTGTATATTTATCAAACATACAGTGTGAGCATGTAACTGTGGGGCAAGGAGAGCTGCCGTTCCTGAAAGCAGTGGGTCTGTGGGTGACCAGAAACTTTCCTCAACATCAACAAACAGTACATCAGTACAACAAACCATACTTCCCCCTCATCAACAAACAGTACATCAAGTGTATTGTTAGTTTAAAAGCGTTTGTGTATACATCCCCATTCTCTCTTGGGAAGGTGGCACTTAGCCCTGGGCTGAAATCCCTTTTTGCTGGCACTTTCCTGATGGTAAGATCTGTTTTATACCTTAGATGTTCGTAAGTTGTGCATGCTTAAATTCCAAGCACATGTTCGAATTTCCAAGTTAATAATTTCAGATGTGAAACTGTAGATTTCTCTATATTTTAAAAGCTGGGCATGACTTAACATCTCGGGAGTTGCTGCATTTGGTGGAAAAACATTCTCAATAAAGCTTGTCATGTAACGAACACATAGGAAACATGCTACGGGAATACTGCGTATCCTGAGTGGCCAGAGCATGCTCTGTGCTGAGAATGCGGCTTGAGGCCACGCGGCTTCGAATCCCTGCTGACGACGTGGCAGATGCCATAGATAACGCAGGACCAGAAGCTCTTCTCGCTCTGGCTCCCATGTTTCAAGGCTGTTTTGAGAACGTCTCGCAGCACCCCCACTTCTGAAAGCATGCCCCAAAATCAGCGTGAAGACTAAATGATGTAACGGGCTGCGTAGGTTCATTTCCCGGAAAGCTGCTTATTGTCCCTAAGAAATGCTGCTGCTGGGCTCCGAGTGAAGGGGAGCTGGTGTCAATTCAGCCGGCGTGATGGGGAGCGAAGGCATTGTGCACAGCACAGACTTTCCCAGTGTGGCTAACAGAACCGTGCTCATGTGGTGAAAAACGTCAGCCTGGTTTTCTTGTGCTGAGTCGGGGAGACGGCTGTTGGCAGCGACGACTCCTCTGACATCTATCACGGAGTCACTGCCGGCATGTGTCGACCCAGGATTGACTCGTGTTCTCTGAAGTACATTCCCTAACCGTTTCGGCTACGTCTAGGTCTAAACTTTGCAATCAAAGCATGATTTTATGCTTCAGCGGCTGAGGAGCCAGCCTCTGAAGGAACCTACAGAGCCGATTGTGCTATTGCAAACTCAAGAGTGTTTGCTCTGGCACTGAACGGGGGACAGAACCACAGCTTCCGTCTGCTGCTGCCTTGCTGAGTTTAATTAGTTGTAACCATTTTTTTTTGTTAAAAAAAAAAAAAAAAAAGGGTCTTGATGTCAAATTCTTACTGCTTAATGTTATCCTGTCATGTGGGCTCTTGAGTAGTTTTTTATTTTTTATTTTTTTTTTTTTACTTCCAGTTTTATTAATGACACACTGACTCTAGCTTTCAAAACTTGATTCTTTGGGAAAATCAAGCCCCTCCTAAATTGGTAACAATTATATAGAGATAGGAGTTTCTAATGAAGACAGCTTCCAAGTCTTGACGAATCCCTGTGGTGCTGTGGGTGCTTCAAAGGGAGGGTCTAGTCCCTCTTACGTGATACTGCTTATTGTGAGATTATTACTAACTTATTGTGGTAAGTTAGACACGTGGTGTTCAACACCAAGAAACCAGCACGTGTATGCCGTAGCCAGGACTGCATCCTTGCAGTCCTTGGGCAAGTCTTGAGCCCAAGGGCAAATAATAAAGCAGCCCAAATGTTTCTATGGAAGGAGGGATAGTCACAAACACACGCGTTGTATAAGTGAATGACTACCCGTGTTTGCCAAAAATAAGGTATTTGGGTTCTATACACTAAGCATCAGGGTGGAAACCCAGTATTTTTACAATATGCAAACTCCACCAGCTGCGTGGCACCGGTGAGCAGAGGACTAAAGTATGAGGTGCCTTCGTGTGACTTCTGCTTTTGCCAGCTTGCAGCGCGAGATGAAACAGGATGGAACAGCTTAGCATGCTTCGTTTAATTAGGTACAAATATGTTCCACTTCATTTGGAACAATTAAAGTGTTCAGCCCTGACCACAAAGTGTGGTGGGCAGGCCATCGAGCAGCGTGTGTCTCATCTCCTGGAAACCCTGAGTATCAAACAGTATCAGGTGCTGCTGAAGAAATCACTGGGGTTCCTAACAGCTCGAGAAGAATTAGTGTTCCCACAGCTTGTTTGGAGAAAAAGGCTTAGGAAAGGATAGCGAAACTCATGGATCTTTCTTACGTTATCCCTTCTCTAATTTAAGAAGAGTAAATTTAAAAGAAGCTACCAAGGAGCTTTCTGCTGTCTCTCATATTGGGCACATGGACTGGGCGCTGCACGTGGCCTTGCCCGTGCTGCATTTCATTAGAGACACTAATTAAATGACAAAGTAGAGGTATGCCGTTTGGGAGGGAATGGAGATGAAGTTAACTCTGCGCTTTGGACCTAGAAGTGGAAATTTGTTTGCCATCTTGAGGCTTGTTTATCCTTGTTTGGTTTTTTTTGTTGTTTTTTTTTTTTTTTTCAGAAAAATAACTCAAAGCAGCTAACGAATATTTTCTATTTGTCACAATTTGACACGGTTACTGCTGAAATGTCAGAGTTGTCTACGTTGCCCATGAAACCGCCTGTAGCTCGAAGTTAAATCCCAGGACAGTCAGCTTGAAGGTGCCTCAGGGTTGTGGGAAGCCGCCTGACGTGGGTCACTGGCGTCAGGGCGCCCCTGTGATGGTGAGATGGGCTCTCCGTATGCCAACCTGATGCTGGAGGGCCTGGATTTGCTCAGTGACACCGAGCTGAGGTGTGATCCTGGTGGGACTTGGTGAAGATCTGAAGGTAGATCTTCAGGGAGTGGTTTGTTGTTGTGGGTGTTTTTTTAATTTTTCAGTTGGTTTTAGTTTGGGTTTTTTTTGTTGTTGTTGCTTTTTGGGTTGTTTTTTTAATGGTCACCTGCTCTGGGTGACCCTGCTCTGGGAGGGGGGCTTGGACTAGATGATCTCCAGAGGTCCCTTCCAACCACCGCCGTTCTGTGATGCTGTGTCTGAGAATGGCTGTTCCCAAGAAGCAATAAAACTGTCAAATGCCGACCAGGCCCCGGTGGCCAGCAGAGCCAGCCGGCGTCTTCCAAGGCCAAGGCTGGCTTCGTGCTGGCAGCCTGGGGCAGGGCACGGGTCCTGCTGAAGGGCTTGTGAATGCAGGTCTTGACCGTCGCTGGCAGGGCGGGAAATCAACACCTGCGTCTTCGCTGTGGCCTTCCTCGCAACCTCCGAGTGGCCACAACAACTTGTTCCATGACTAAGCTGCTGTATGTTATGAAACTACCTGCTTTTCTCTTTCTCGGATGTTCAAGCAATAAATCCCATGACCTCATAACCACTGTACCTCGTTTCCTCGCTCTTATTACAGATGCTGAAGAAATAAAAATCTTACTCTGCTGCTTTCAGTTCTTTCTCTTTTTTTCAGCTGCTTTGGCTTCTTCCCTGCTTGGATCCTCTCCTGCCTTGGCTCAGAGCCCTGTGCCTCTTCTGCTGAACCCAGGGCTGATGCCTGCTTGTGGGGATCATGATGGAGGAGAGCAAAGCCCCTCGTTTGCTGGAAGAGGGCTGTATTAAACACCGCACCGCGGGGCCGGAGCTCTTAGATATGGATTTTGAAACCTGCTCTTGAGTGTGAATGTGTGAACATCTCCCTCCTGAGCCGCTGGCACCAAGATGTGACTTTATATGTGCCGCAAGTGGGCCGAGCAAAGAGAGCAGTTGTTGAGGAAATGAAAAGCATCATTTTGTCAGGGAAACCAAACTGTCAAAAAAAACACGTAATAAGGAAATGACAGTAAGGTGTCAGTGCTAACAGCAAAGGCTGGGTGAGTTCTGGCATCTTCCGTGGCCCTCGAAGGCTTCAGTGGGTGGAGATCCTGCTCTGGAGACACTTCTCACAAGCATCCATTCCAATGTTCAGTCAAAAATCCATGTCTCTCTTTCGGCAAACTTCTTCAGCTTCAGCTGCCAGTTAGCGGCTCCCTGGGAAGGCTTTTTGTCTACGAGTCTCAAGAGCCCTCTGCTGATGGATGTCGTCCCTCTCTTACATAGATTTTTTTTCACACACCGTCTGTCCCCCCTGTCAATCTGCTCCTGGATGGACTGAGCTGAACGCCTTTGCTGTCCTGCAGTTATTGCAACTTCTTCCTCAGCCCGTCTGAAGTCAAACGTAAACTTGCAATGTGGGACCTGGGAGGGTCTGTAGCTGCCTTGTGCCACAGGGGAGCTCAGCCCTGTGGGACCCTGTGGGCTTTCCCTGCTGGAAGCTCATGTCCAGCTGCATGGCCCTTCTATCCGCTTCCAAACTGCGTGTTCTTTCTAGGATGTTATTTTCTTATCCTCCGCTGACTAATATGCTTAAATTCAGCGGATCACATGTTATTTTCTATCTAAAGAGTTTGATCTGCAGTCTTTCTTTCTACACTTGTTTTCTTCTGATTAAATTCTCTGTTCTTACGGTTACTTCGCATCTCTTACCCCTTATTCTAACCTGCAATTACTACTGGTGTAACGTGTTGCTTGGTTTTCTCCAGATCTGCGGTAAAGGTGTCGAAACAGCGCTGTGGTGAGGACAATCTCCAGAGGAAAAATCGGAAGCGTTGTCCTGGATGGTGCTCGTAGTTCCTCTTTCCACCACAGCCATGGGTGAGCGTTAATGGGCGCCATCTCTTCTGCCAGTTGTGGCTGATCCTTGTTGGGGTCGCAGTAGTTGCCTCTCCTGGCTCTGATAGCACGGTTTAGACCGGAACTGCAAAAGGTTGCCGAGGTTTTTTAGTATCTTGGGTTCGTCTTTTGAATCCTGTTTGTGGTTTTTCTTTTCTTTTCTTTTTTTTTTTTCTTTTTTTTTTTTTTTTGGAATGTGAATCAAAAGCAGCGTGGCCAGCAGGTGGAGGGAGGTGATTCTGCCCCTCTACTCCCCTCTGGTGAGACCCCACCTGGAGTGTACTGCGTCCAGCTCTGGAGCCCTCAGCACAAGAAGGACATGGACCTGTTGGAGTGGGGTCAGAGGAGGCCACGAAGATGCTCAGAGGGCTGGAGCCCCTCTGCTGTGAGGACAGGCTGAGAGAGTTGGGGTTGTTCAGCCTGGAGAAGAGAAGGCTCCAGGGAGACCTTAGAGCCCCTTCCAGTCCCTAAAGGGGGCTACAGGAAGGATGGGGAGGGACTCTTTATCAGGGAGTGGAGCGTTAGGACAAGGGGTAATGGTTTTAAACTGAAAGAGGGGAGATTTAGATTGGATATTAGGAAGAAATTCTTTCCTGTGAGGGTGGTGAGGCACTGGAACAGGTTGCCCAGGGAGGCCGTGGATGCCCCATCCCTGGAGATGTTCAAGGCCAGGCTGGATGGGGCTTTGAGCGGCCTGGTCTGGTGGGAGGTGTCCCTGCCCAGGGCAGAGGGGTGGAACTGGGTGATCTTTAAGGTCCCTTCCAACCCAAACCATTCTATGATTTTCTCAACCTCAATTATTCTTGGGTGTCGTTTATGCAGCCTTGTGAGCTTCCAATAGTTGCTTTTTAGCGTTTCCACTAGTCACTAGTGTAATAGGAAATATTTGTAATCACTTTCAGACAGACGTATATCTGACTCTGTCCAGAACCTGATGAGAGCCTCTCCTATACAGTGATTCATATATATTTTTTTTTTTTAATTTTATTTTCTGTCAAGTATCAGATCTAGATCGTTGTTCAAGTTCTGCTTTCTTTGCTGCATTTCAAGCAGGGCCGTCCTTTTGTCCTTAAATCTACGGACACAGACTTTTAGCTGCTGGCTGATTCTCACTGCTGTCAGCATAAACTTTAGCGTAATGGCGTATATTGTTGTTAAAAGCTCCCACTTTTCCTCTGGGGGCGACGTGGGGATGAAGAGGGTTCTTCTGAGTAAATCCTGTGTCACGGTGGCTTGTCAGTTGTTGGTTTTGCCGGAGGGGATCGATTTTTTTGATAAAAGGGCACGGAAACTGTTTCGATTTGAAAATACGCCTGATAAGGCTGCTGAAAACCGGGTGTGGGCATCTTGTAGACTGGGTGAAGAGTGGGATAGAGAGGCAGGGAGACAAAACTGATGCCCCTTTTGTCCTTCTTATGTCCTCCTTTCCTGCCCATCTGTCCTTGCCCCATATTTTAGGAGAGCTCAGCCTTGTCCAAATACTGCCTCTCTAAGCCTTCTGGCAAAACAGATTCACGTCACTTATGTGCCTATCTACAGCAAATTGTCCCGCTGTTATTTTAAAAAGCCCTGCTAACATTGCACGGCACTTGAGCAGTAGGAAGCCAGCAGAGCACCAAGCCCGCGGGCATCACGATGTGTGACACGGCCCCGGCCCTGCTCGCCGCCGTCTTCCAGCGTGCATCATCTCAGTGATCTCTGAAGCTGGTGACAGGGGACACAGTGTGACAGCAGGACGCGCACAGCAAAGGGAGAGGTCTCTCAAAGCATGCTGTGCACCCAAAATGATCCTTTGATGGTAAAACAGCCCCGATCTTTGGCTTGCCACCACATGTGGTATTAGCAGGCTCTTGATCTGAGCATCTGAAAGAGAAGACGCAGGAGACGCGGCTGAACTGGCTTCCATTGGTTTCATTGTCTCTGCCTTCTCACCCGCCCAGGAAAAAAAGCATCTTTGTGAAAAAAGGAAGCGGTGGGTGAGAAATAAGTACGTTTCTGACATTTAAGGGAGGCTGCTACTGTGCCCACAATCCCACCAAGATAAGGTGTCGGCACCAAACTGTCAGTGTCAGAAAAAAACTTGAGCGAGGATCCTCTCCAGGCAAAGCTGTGTGCTCGGCGGCTTTTGACTTGCTTGTCAGCAATGCCTCCAACTTTGGGGAAGTCCCGGGCTTCAGCCCCTGCTCCGCCATTGTATTTTACAGCAGCCGAATGGGCCGCAGAGGCCATTAAAGAAACGGGAAGTCCCTGACGCCCGTGTCCGTGTTTCCAAGAGCCACGGGCACGATGTGCTTACTGCTCTGGGAGTGCAGGCGCTGACTGCAGGCACACCTCCTGCGGGGAGCCCAAGCAGGTGGTGGGTCCCCCCACATATGGCTCAGGTGCCCGTGGCGCTGGCAGGGCTGGGGTGCTGCCGCGGGAGGGATGGTGGGGAGACGCTTGCCCAAGCGTCCTGCTGCCTCCCTTTGGCTCCCTGTGCCTTGGAGGCATCTCTCTCTCTCCACGCCCAGCACTGGGCTGGGGTTCAGCAGGTGGCAGGGGATGTGCGGAGCTGAGCCCAGCCCTTTTGGAAACCCCCTCTTGTAGGAGTGGATGAAGATCCGTCCTCGGGCGGGCTGGGGAGCGCCATTCTGGGATGCAGAGGAGGACGGCGTGCGGGTAGGCATGACCAGGCTCAAGCTGCTGGAGCTGGATTTGTGTTGCTTTTGCGTCTTTTATGGCAGAAACCTAGAAGTGCGAGGAAGAGCCAGATGGGGTGCTGAAACCTCTCGTGCTGCGGATCACTGCTGCAGCAAAAGGCTGTGGTGAACATCTTCAAAAAGCAGTGGGGTGTCTGGTGGTGCAGGCAAGGCTTTGAGGACACGGCTGACTTACTGGTGTGGTTGGAGGCAAAGCTGAGCCCTTGCTTTGGAGAAACAAGCGTGCGTACGTTGTTAAAGTATGCCGTTCTCAGACCTCCGTTTTGCTGTTCAAGATCAAAGCCTGCTTGTTGGGATCACTTCCTTCAGCCACAGAGGAGACAAATCTCCAGTTTGGTCTTGTATTAAGCGTTTCCTTTTTTTAAACGCTACCCCATACAAATACACTCTTCAGTACAGGTCTGTAAAATGGAAGAGCGACCTGCTGTTTATAATCACTTGTGTGCGCCTCTAAATCTGTGGGAAAATCTCATTCCCACCACTCAGAAATCTGTGGTCAACGAGGAATGGAAATGTCCCTGTCTCTCCTCATTATGATTTGGTAATGAGCTCATATGAGTGCAGGTCTTTACAGCACAGCCTGAATTCTTGATCCTTTCTTGGAAGGCAAGAGAAATTCTACCAGGACAAGTAGCACAGTGTCTACCCCAGGCTTTAATCACGAGTTAGGCAGCCACGTTAGGTCCTGCTGCAGTGCTCAGCGTTGTCCTGAAGAGATGATAAAAAAGTCCTTACCTTTCTAAGGCTTCTTCAGGTTAGAATCATAGAATGGTTACAGTTGGAAGGGACCTTTTAAATCATTTAGTTCCAACCCCCTGCCCTGGGCAGGGACACCTCCCACCAGACCAGGCTGCTCAAAGCCCCATCCAGCCTGGCCTTGAACACCTCCAGGGATGGGGCAGCCACAGCTTCTCTGGGCAACCTGTTCCAGTGCCTCACCACCCTCACAGGAAAGAATTTCTTCCTAATATCTAATCTAAATTTCCCCTCTTTCAGTTTAAAAATGTTACCCCTCGTCCTATCGTTCCACTCCCTGATCCAGAGTCCCTCCCCATCCTTCCTGTAGGCCCCCTTCAGGGACTGGAAGAGGACTGTAGGACTGGAGATGGTATTTGCTAAGGTAAGAGGGGCAGCAGAAGCTGCCAGAAGAGCCCGCTTGTGGCCCAAGGTGCTGTGCATTTCCCACCTTACAGCATGCTGCTGGTTCAGCCTGGCCAGTGCCCTGCAGTGATTTGGTGTGGGTCATGGCAGTCCACTGAGTGGGCTCTACTTGGGCTGTTAATGCTGGGGCGGCTCTGCTGAGGCCACAGTGTGGACAATGTCCTCCCAGCCTCTTCTCGGTTAGCTTGGGTTTTACCCCAGTGGGATGGTGTCTGTGACCAGTGTTCTGTGACTCGGGATCCATGCCTTGTGGAGCAGCCAAGGAAAAGGTGGGATGCGCAACAGGCAGCAGTAGGTAATTTGCCCTGCGTTAATTTGTTCCTGGGGGTTGGAACTAGGTGATCTCTAAGGTCCCTTCCAACCCAAACCATTCTATGATTCTATGAAATGAGGCAATTACCCAGCACCTACAGCTACACTTGGGATCCGGTCTTCATCCTTTTGCCGAGAAGAGATAAAGAGCTGAGGACTCCTCCCCTCTTCTGCAGGACACCAGAGGTTTTATCATTCCTTTCGCTCTGCTTGTGGTCCAGGACACCGCAGTGGAAAAGCAGCTGCATCTGCCCGAGTGGGCTGCTGGAAAGGGTGGTTGGCTGGTGGGTGTGCGCTGGGCTGATTACTCAGCCCCTCGACTGGCAACACAGCCCTCGCGTGCCCCACAAGCACTTCGCCGCGGAGTCTACCTGCTTCCCGAGCCCGGCCGACGAGCGTGGTTTTGTGCGAGCACAGTCTGCCGCTGGGCTGGTCCCGCTGGTGTGCGTGCTGCCTCGGCGTGGGAGGAGCAGACGGGTGCCCCGAACTCGCAGCCGAGGGCGGAAGCTCTTTGGGGTTTGCTGTTGATGCTTGAGGCTTTCATAGAGTCGCAGCATCTGAGCTGGGTGTTCGCTGCCGGAGCGATGCAGGCGTATAAATGCAGAGCTGGGTCTTCCCCCAGGGCTCAGTCTGGGACAGCCCCGGCAGTTTTTGGCTGCCACATGGAAGATCACACCAAGCACGTCCAGCCCATCCCGCTCCCGGCCATGCAGCGGAACTTGAACTATGTGTACCCCCAGATCTTTTGGGTGGACGGCTGTGCCAACACAAGTACTTCCTGCCCCACGGCGCCTCCCGGCACTCCTTTCCCACCACCGGTGCCTGACCGGAGGAGAAAGCCAAGGGATAACAACAGGGAAAGGAGGAGCGTCGGCTTCCTGGTGATCTCCTTGCTGATCCTGCTGGCCCTCACTGGAGTGGGGCTGAGCATGTTTCAGATTTTCCACCTGGAGAAGCAACTGGCTGAACTTAGAGAGGTGAGGTCCACCTGGCTGGTCACAGGGGCTATGGGGGAGCAGGGCGGGGGGAAGAAAAACTTAAAATTGGGTCTGAGATGCTCAGGTGGTGCAAAACACCCCAAGGGGCAGGCTGGTGGCATTGAACTGTCTGCTACACCAGCGTAACTGGGGTTGCTTATTACTGTGGGGGGCTGCTCTATTGGTGACTGCTAGATCTGGATGTCTTCATGTTTCTGAGTGCTGCAAGGTCTCTCTCCCTGTAGATTTCTTAGTACTTTGCAGCTCCCCATGAGCACCCAGAATTAGTCACTCTCAAAGATAGTCTTTGGCTGCTTTAGATGATGCCCTTATGGTCTCACTCTGCTAAGACAGTGTGCCGCTCTTCTCTTTTTACAGTCCACCAGCACTGAACACATCCCTCCAGCTTTGGAGAAACTCATAGGTGAGTCGATGGAGGTTGAGGAGGAACTCCTCTGTGTCAGCGTGTGTTGAACGCTCCTGTCAAACTCTTCTGTCTCCTTCTCAGGGGGCAAAGGCAGGGTCGCAGCTCCATGCTCTGAAAGTGCTGATTTCACTTGCTTGGCTGGAAGAAGAGCTTTATCTCTGGGGTGTGGGGATGGGGTCCTGCACTCCACCTGCTGGGGTGCTTAGAGGTGTCAGCCACGGGTCCTGGGATGGCGCACGGGGTACTCTGCTGTCAACGTGAATTTCTGTCTGTCCTAATACATAGCAACAACATGGACAGAAGCAGGAGAACGGAGATGGGCGCTGCACGTGTTACTTCTTTCTCTCCTTAATCTGTTAAGATTTTTGGGAGGATGCAGAGGGTTTCGTTTTCTTTGAGGGTGGGGGATTCACTTGCACCCTTGAGAGCGCAACCTTTTCCTAAATTCTTTTGGTACAAAGTCTCACCGCAACCAAAGGTAGTTGAGAAGAGCCTGATGATATGTGGGTGGTTTTTTTTTCTTTTAGAAATGTCATTTCAGTGAAACTGAAACTTTCCACAAGAACCTGCCAATTTTTTTAAATTTCATCTAGGAAAAAACCAAAGAGTTTCAATCTGAATGGAAAAATTAAAAAATCATATTTTGAACTTCCAAACTATTATTTTACTCTTACATTCCATGTTAACGTCATCAGTGAGGATATCCCTTTTTAAAGATGGCCAAGTCAGAAGGAAAGTTTCAGCTCCGTTGACAATTTTTTGCGGGATCTGGAAAGTGTTTTATTTTTCCCTTGAGCATTTTTGTTAGTAGGGAAAGTTAATTTCATTTCAAGTTTGTTCTGATAAGGGAGTGAGAGCAGAGTTGGAATTAGCAAAACTTTCTGGAAAGGGCAGTCCTGCTTCCCATGAACTCCCACATCAATAGATTTTGTAATCTTTTGCTTAGGGAAACGGGAACCGTCACTTTAGGTGGATGCTCAGTGCTCTGATCACAAGCTACTTTAGCAGTAGCTGAACATAAGCCTTAAATAGTCCCCCTGAATTTCTTGAGGGGGGTGGATAAATAAAGCAAGCCAGGGAAATAGCGTAAAAGAGAAGGGTAGAGGAGAGGAACATTTAATTGTCTTGAGAAAAGAAAAGGCCGTTTCTAAAATTTGAGAAGGTGATGCTTGGAAGTAGATGCTGAGAAGAAAGGAAGGATGGAGTGGGGTGGGATCCAAATACTGAGTCACTGTAACTGGCCCATCTCTCCAAGGGGTACTGAGCCCTCCAGGGAAGGCAGAGTTTTCCCAGCGGTGCTCTGCCTCTCTGAGGACAAGGTCTGCCTGGCCAGGATGGTGTGTAGGATGTCTCAAGTGTCTTCTCTGATCAGCAGAGATACTTGGTACTCAGCAGACAGAAGTCCACTGCCATGGGTACGTCTGCCCTCGGCAGTGCTGGACTGGAAGGTGGCAATAGAACAGGCTCATCTATGACAGGACATGAGCAGTCACCTTGGCATGGGCCAGAGATGCTGGGTAAAGGGGAAATATTGTCCCTCTCCTACACCCTGAGTGAGAGGCCTCTGCTTGAGCTCACCAAATGAGCCATTTTAAGGTGAAATCTCTCCTTGCTCTTTCCCCTTGCTTTTGATCACATCTGGATCCTTTACTGCAACTCTTCCTTTTTAACTCCTTTTCTTGCCCTGCGTTGTTTGCCCGAGCACCTCCCTTCGTCGCTGCGCTGAGCCGTGGTGCTTATGTGCCCTGTGCTGCTCTGAATCTGCCCCATTTCAGCTTTGTGGTTGGCTCCCTTCTGCTCTCTGGGCTGGTTTCTCCACGGAGCACATTGCTAATGTCTTCCCTATTTTTGTGCAGGGCAGAAGGAGCAGTCAATGAAAAAGGAAGCGAGGAAGGCGGCGCACTTAACAGGTATGTGCTCAGGGGCCAGCGAGATGTGGGAGCCGGGGATAGGGCAGACGTGGTTGGGGTTGAGAGGGTGGCACGGTTGTAGTTGTGAGGAGCTCACAACAGGCTTTCCTATTTTCCTTTGGTAACGTGTGCTCTGGCAGCAGAAAGTTACCCCACGGCTAAAGTATTCCCCTCTTTTATGCTTTTCACTGAGGGCTCTGTTTTTTGGGGTTTGGTTTTTGGTTTGTACGCAGGATATGTGGGGCAGAAAGCTGTCAGAAGCAGCTGGCATTGAGCGAGGTGATGGTGAGAGCTCCCACCTGCGTGAGATCGAGCCAGACTTTCCATGCTGCAGACAAGGGCTTGAAGAACAGTCGACTTTTTGTGACATGAGGTGTGACTTGAGGAAAAAAACACACAACGGCTTGTACTTACCACACTGTTTCTCTTGTTTCGGCTTCCAGGGAACCCTGCCCAGCAGGACCTCCCTTTGGAGTGGGAACCCATCTCCGGCCATGCCTTCACCAATGGCATCCAGTACCGCGATCAAGGCCTGGTCATCAATGAGACTGGCCTGTACTTCGTGTACTCCAATGTGCTCTTCCGTGGCAGTGTCTGCAGCAGCCAGGTGTTGACCCATATCGTCTACAAGAAAAACCCCACCTCACCGGGGAGCTACGTGCTGATGGAGGACAAATGCATCAACTACTGTACGAGTCAGAAAACGTGGGCCCGGAAAAGCTACCTGGGGGCTTTATTCCAGCTCAGGAAGATGGACAGTTTGCATGTCAACGTCTCCAAAATTGCTCTGGTTAATTTTGAGGAATCCAAGACCTTCTTTGGCTTATTTAAGCTTTAAATGGAGCTGCTTAGAATGTGGCCAGCAGCCCTGCACACACACACTATGTGTACGTGAAGGGTGAGAGCTGCCTAAGTGGCAGTGGCCAAGCCAGGGTCTTGTACCATGAAGCCCACCAAGAAACCATGTTTTGGCCTTCAGCGAGAGAGGGCTCAAGCAACTGGTAAAGGCTTCAAAGCAGACCTCTGGGAAGCACCAGGGCTGTTCTGCATCAACCTGAAGAGAACGGCACAATTTCCCCCTCCAAAAAAACCCAACAAACTCAAAACATAGTGTGCCGAAGATCCCATTGAAACTCACTACTTGCTACCTGAGAAGACGCTGGTGCCAGGGGCATGGAGTCACAGCCCTGGTGAGCTTGGGCCAGCAGGTGTGCAGCGACAGCTGGCAGGTGTGGAGGAGGCTCCTCGAGCCAGGTCTGCGGGTGTCTGAGCCGTGCCATGCCATGCCACAGGCAGTGATGTGCGAACAAGAAGCAAGGAGACCTCAGCTACCTGCCCCAAGCCATGGCCAGGCACATGCCTGGGCACAGGCACCGGCCCACGAGCTGGTGATATGTTTATTTTGCGTTAAGTTATCAACTGTTCCCATCCCTGAAAATGTCCCCCAGTCCCTTTATTTAACTCATCCTGACTGCCTTGCAAGGAATATGCCAGAAGCTGCAATGCCCTGAAAAGGGGGTCCTGACCCTGGAGAGAAACCACGACCGTGCCGTGGTTGTGGGGTTGGTGGGAAGGCCACGTGTTCTGCTGACAGGACCTGAACAACAAGGCGATGGAGGACAGTGGGGCCTGAGATGAAAGCAGCGTCTCCAATCCCCTTCCTGCCCTTTTGACACATCAAGGTCCCCCATGGAGACCTGGTCCTCCCACTCCCTGCATGGTGCAGGCGGGCATGTGCTGGCCACCATCAACGATATGGCTTCAGCTGCCCCCGTTGTCATGGGATATTTTATGAGCAAAACACAGATGGTAAATAAAGGTATATTTTTCTAGTAATTGGCACTCTCTTCTCCTCATTTGGGGCAGCAGGCTTCTGCAATGGACAAAGCCCTGGAGGCCTCTGTGATCAGGGGCCAGCACCCTGCTCCTTCTCCAGCAGCATGGCAGAAATCTGGGAGCCTAACCCCACTTTGTTGTCTGCTTGGTGGGGTAGAGAGTCCCTGCCATGGAGGTTTGGGGCTCCAGCATCGAAACATCAGGATGTGGGGACCAGGGAGGTGTGGTGCGGGCAGCACAGACCAGACATCCCAAACCCTCTTTAGCCATCAGGAAGGGAACTGATCTCAAAACCCAGGCTTGAGCTTGAGTAGAGCCAGACACTTGCTGCTGAGCAGAAGTGCTGTTGTCCCTAAAGGTGTCGCGCTCCTACGTGTGCCCTCTGGCCCCAGCAGCACTTCCCACATGGCAGTCTGAAGGGCAAGGAAAGGAAGTGGCGTTTTGGTGTTAAAAAAACCACCACCCTTTGGCTTACTCTGGTATCTGGTCCATGGAACTCTTCGCCTGCACGGGTTAACCCTGGGGCTGTCTGCAGATTTCCACCAGGCAGTGGCACGGTTTTCCACGTTTGTTTTTTTTTTGTGACTGTGGTGCATCATCATTTTTGCCTGTGGTCCGGGCTTCTTGCAGCTCTGATGTCTGTCACAGTGGCTCTTTGGGCAGCCTGCAGCATTTATTTCCTTTTCCACGGTGCTGCTCTCGGCTTGGTGGTGTGTGGCCTGTGGTTTGCTGCTGCTTGCTTCAGGGAAACCTATTTCTTCGAAACTTGCAAGTGGACTGGCTATTGGTGCCACCAGCATGAAGTGAATGCCGCACCTCCCTGCTCATACGGCTGTTGCTGCACTCAGATATTTCCACTGCATCTCTCAGGATGGAAAATGCCTCAGATGTCAAAGTTTAGGGACCTTTTTGCTTGATAAATGCTTTCTCACTGTCCCCACCCCCTCCTAGCATCAGAGGGGCAAACCACATAGCGCAGGGATGGAGGTGTTGTATCCAGGCCCGCCAGGAAAGGCTGGAAGTTGCCTACCCTCTTCCGATTGCTGTATGTCCTGTGTTGTTTTCCTAGGGACCGGGCATCCAAGTGGTGAGCGGGCATCTGTACGTACACATGCTCGCAAGCTTGCAGCTGTTTCTGTAGCAAAACTCGCTGAGCACATCGCACGCTTCCTTTCCTCACAGGCGAGGAGCTCGGAGAGAGCCAGGGCATTCGGTGCCCAGAGGAAAGGCAGGCTGAAGTTCTGCTCTCTGCTAGCACTGTGGTGGTGAAGGGCTGGAAAGCCCCCAAAGGTTTCTGTAAGGCAGCAGACAGGAACTCATCTGGACTTCCCCATCCCTGGAGGTGTTCAAGGCCAGGCTGGATGGGGCTTTGAGCAGCCTGGTCTAGTGGGAGGTGTCCCCGGGCAGGGGGTTGGAACTAGGTGATCTTTAAGGTCTCCTCCAACCTGAACCATTCTGTGATTCTACGACTGCGAATGTTGTCAGCTCTGGGGCAAGATGCGGCAGTTGCTATTGCTGCATATCAGGAGGAGGCTGTTCGGTTTGTTGTTTTGCTTTAAATCTGAAATGCTAAAGACAATGCAGACCCCCATGTTTTGGAGACAGTAGTGCAGTGGCATGGACATTCGTGTTATAGATAGTGCTGGGATTTCCTGAGGTGGACATGGCTGGCTTATCCTTAAAGCTAGGTGCTGCTAGGCTTGCGGCTGTGACTGTGTTGAGTCAGCGGCGCGGCTGCCAGTAAGACACGTTTCTGCGTCACCATCCCTTTCTCAAATATCACTCTAAACTGCCCAAAGTGAACCTGCTACTTAGTTTGTGGGCTCTAAATAAAGATTCAAAGTAGGGTTGTGACACGATTATACAATTTCAAACCACAAAGAGTAATTCATAGACTGCTTGTGCCACTAAAGTAATCTCTTTAGCTAATGAGCCGTTCATTTAGCGAAGCACTTATTGTTACCATTAAATACTTAATGAATATGTAATGCTGCCATTATTAACAGCTCTTGGACTATATTTAAAATTATTTAATAAAAATATTCAAGTTATTGAAGTTTGTTTTGAAATTATCAAGTATTTTGTTCCCTCCCCAGCAAGGGAAGGGTGTCTGCACTAGAAAGGATATCCCAGGTCTAGCAGCAGGGCTGGCCATTGTGATGTTTTTTTTCTGTCTTGAGGAAAATAAGTGACTTTTACCTGCAGGTCATGTATCTGGATTGCAGTGGTCTGAGCTGTCCTCTCTTCTGATGGAGGAGGCTGGGCCACCTATGGAGGCACCCCAGGGTTTGGAGCACCAGGGCTCCAGAGAGACTTTCCTCTGTGGAGAACGTGGCTGACAAGAAGTGACAAGCCCAGATCATCTCCTGATAAGAGTTTTTTAGTCTGCTCCCACTGGCTTGGGGTCTTCTGCGGTTCATGTCCCTTCTTCCTAGGCACAGGCATACCTTCCTACGGGATCCAGCCTGAGGGACATGGCCAGCACTGAGCCAGCAAGCGCCTTGCAGGCACGCAAACAGCTCTTGTGGTCAGCTGAACCTTTTTCCCAGGAGATGCCTGTCCCTTTGTGTGTGCAGCTGGTCAAGTCAGGGCTCTGCATGACATAGAAACATTTGTGCTGCTACGTGGCCAAACACAGCGAGCTGCTTGATAGAGATATGGTCTCTTTTGTGGTTGATGCGTATCAAATGCTGCATCCTATTTACCTACCCCAGTGGAGGAGAGGGGAGGGAAGCATTCTAGGTCTTAAAGTCCTTGGGTAGGCTCCATGTGTACAGTGATCAAGGTGGCAGAAGGGACTGCATTATAGAAAGGACTGTATGGATAGGGTCACTGTTGCTTCTACAGCAAAAGCGCAGTGGAAGCAAAGGGCCGCCCAGTGAGCTCTGAGAGACGGAGTAGAAGCAGAGAGTGAGGCAGGATGAGCAATGAGCAGGGCTGGCGTGCAAGGGGTGCTGTTTCTCTCAGACCCATGGAGAGCCCTGCCAGCGCCTGCTGCAGCTCTGCTTTCCTCAGTGGAGAAATCCCAGTCAGGGAGGGAGGAATACCCCCTGGACATCTATGGCCAACACCCCTCATATCAACACTGCATATTGCATCCATGCCTCCTGGCTCTTTACCGGTCCATGGTCAGTCGTGTCGGGGAGGAAGGTGAGTGGTGCACAGCAAAGGCCTGAAGGTACCTGTAATGCAAAAGCAGAAGGAGCAGTTGCTGAACTCCAGCTGATCCCCAGCGTGTGCTGAGGCATCAGGGTGTCAGAGGCAAGAAACGGAGCCACAACGTGGACTGGCTCTCAGCAGGCTCGCTCGGATACACATCTTGGCTCAGAAACCTCACAGCTCAGTTGTAGTTAGCTGGAACTGTCACTGCTGAGACGCGTTATATGTGATGGTTTCTGTAGCCCTCCCAGGGTGAAGAGAGAGCGTGAGTAAGAAGGGAAGAAATGATATGTCTGAAGCCACTCAAATCCTGTGAGTTCAGGCAGCAACCTTCTATTTGATCTGACAAGTTCCGTTGTTGCTTTGGTTGCTTTTTGGGGGGTTGATTTTTTTTTTTTGTTTGTTTGCTTTTTCATTTACCTGAAGTCAGCCTTGGGCTTTCTAAGTTTCTATTACGATATCTTGTGGGTTTACTTCTTCCAGCCCATGGAGCTGTAAAAACTCGGCCAAATTTTACCAGGTTGGAAAGGAGCATTGTCTAGTGGTTCGAGAGGGGAGAAAAAGGGAAGGGAGGTAAACTTAAATATTGCTATTATTTTTCTAGGACACTGACATGTGCGCATATTACATCATGGTTTCTAAAGTGTAATTTTAGGCATGACTAAGTGACTGAGGTTTAACGTGAAAGAGAGGATGAGGTGAGTAAAGAGAGAGGAGGAGTTCTGATGCAAGGTGAGGTAAGTTGCATGTGAATTTCTTGTTGATTTTAATTAAAAAAAAAAAAAGAGAGAGAAGAAAAACTTGACAACTTGTTGCTGACTCATCTCTCAGGGTAACACGGAGAGTCAAATGTTCCGTTCCCTGCACGTGACCGAAGCCCTGACACAGGAGATGTGGGACTGCAGGCTGTGGTGCCCTGCAGGAGACTGCTGTCAGCGTCTGCAACGGTGTCTTCTGCCAGACAGACGTGTGAAGAGATGCTGAGTACCCTGGCCCTGTGGTGTGACCAGCAATTCTGCTTTTGATCCCAGTAGTAGGCACTGCTCTGGCTCGTTACCCCTGCCAGGACGCTGCCAGTCCTGTGAACAGGCATGTAAGGCTTTCTGGTGTGAAGACTCAAGGTTTTTTGAAAATAAGCTGCTCTTTCCTCTGGGTAGCAAAGAGACAAAAAGCTCTAGGTGGAACAGCAAACCCCAATGCGCTTTCCTCTGCCTCAGTTGGCTCACCGTTCCTCAGCACACTCTGTAGGACTCAGCCCTCTCTACAGAGAATCAGCTTCTCTTGCCCACTTACAAACCATCATAGAGATTTAAAATCTCTCTCTCTCTCTTTTTCCCTTACTCCACAACCAATTTCCTTCAACAGCAGTTGAAAAATCTCCTTGCCCAGTTTCCTTTTGTTGTTAGGTATTCCTCTGGTTCCCCTTTGTCCGGTCATTCTCGGGGAGTGAAAGCCGGCCGATCAGCTAATTCCCTGGGACGTTCATCTTGGAAACCTGCACTGGCCAGGGGAGCAGCTGGCCTTTTAAGCCATTTGAGCGACTATCAAAACTGGACTGTGTGCTCTCGTGAGCCCTGTGTTGGGGATGTGCATTTCTTCTGGTGTTGCTGATGAGGTTTATGTCAACACGGAGGAAAAAGATTTCAGAAAAAGGCATTGGAGAGGGAGATTTCTCTCTCCTAATTGAAACAGTCTACAAACTAGCTGTTCATGCTGGGGGTGTGATGCACATGAAGTTCCTTAAGCAGGGTGCGATCTGATTATGGCTGGTGTAATTCTCAGCTATCATGAGGTGAACCAAAAAACTGGTATAAGCTGCCTAGTCTCAGCGCAGGCTCCGAAGGACGTGCTGACCGAGTGGCTCACTACCATTCTCTGCATCCCCGCTCCCCGCTAAGGTTTCTGCATGGAGAACGGGTATCCAAGATTTGGCTTTCATTAACGTCCTGAAAGAGGAACTCCAAACAATACGCAATAATAAATAAGCAGCCTGAGTGTGCTGTTGCAGCCTTTGTGATTGTTCTCTGCTGACGTGGTCTGAAATTGGTACTGTGTGTCCCAGCCATCGAGCGGTCCTGCCAGGCTGGGTGCGGCTGTGCGTGTGCGCTGCTTTGCTGCTGAGAGCTAATTTTAAGGGTTGGACGTGGCAGGGAGTTGTTCTTGCTCAGCCAGCTACTGTCTGTTAGCAGAGCTGTGGCCATAGCAAACACGATTGTTTGGGTTTTTTTTGTCAGAGCCTTTGAAGTTTGGGGGTGGAGGGGCGTTCCTGCCTCCTGCTTGCAGCTGCGCCTGCTTGTTTATCTGAGCTGCCAAGGACTGGAGTGAGGAGTCTTGCGAGGGCTCCTCTGCCGCCCTGGTGTGTCAGTTTGCAGCGAGGGTAAGGGAATGACCGTTTTGAAGGTTTGCTCGAAACTCCCCACTCGCATCCTGTGGAGACCCTGCATGCTGGCTGGAGGATGTGACTCAGGCAAGGCTACCGAAGGAGAGAAGATAGTAATTTCTTCATCAAGCTCAAACCACCCTTAGGTACTGTCTCCCTGCCCTTGAAGTGCTTGTTTTGTCATTGTATGCATTTTATTCTGCACAGGGCGGAGTTTCAAGACATGGTGTGATCCATCTGTCAGACTATGGGTCCACATAGTCACTGAGTCTAGTGCCCTCCCAGCCACAGAATAAAGATGTCTCAGACCTGGCAGGGACTGTCTACGCGCTGCTACAAGGGAAGTACCAGTGCGATGCACGGGGCCTTGAGGCGTGTGACTTCCATTTTGATGCTAACGTAACTTGCTGCTCTGAAGTGGTCCCCACTCCCAGGGCGCACATAGGATGGAAAAGATACAGCGACGGTTTCCCAGCCTGGGATACAAGCCCAGGGGGGCCTATCCTCACTGCCTCCCCCGACGTGTATCAGTGCAATGACGGCTAGTGGCATTGAGCCTGCTTAGGATGCCAAGGAAAACCATGCCGCAGAACTCCCCCTCACTTCCTTATGTGCTAGAAAATGTCATTAGAAAGGCTTATAGGTGGAGGCTGTAGCAGAAGGCCTCTTGTGGGTCTTGCAATTTCTGTGGGTTTTGTAATTTCTACTTTGTTAGCTAACCAGACAGGCTGAGGAGAGAAACAGAAAGCATGAGAGAACCTGAAAATGGGCTTGGGACCTTGCACTGAGGGGCAGGGGCAAGCCTGTCCTGGCAGGGAACAGGGTATCAACAGCACCCATCCCTGCTGGCACCAGGCTCTTTGCCGAGGCCTGGTGGTGGCCAGAGGTGGCACCAGGCGCTGGGAGCTTCTGTCTCCATGCGCTGATTCCTCTGTCCTGTGGGACCCTGGCCTGAAAGGTCTAACCACTATTTCAGCCGGAATTGTTCCTCCCACCACCTTCATCTTCATGCAGACAAATTAAACAAGTAAGCAAAAATCCAGCCCTGCTGCTGGAGGGAGGTGGAAGATGCACTGAGGGGATGAAGTAAGAGAACATGGGGGCATGGCGATGGACTTCAAGGCTGCCATGCTCAAGACTGGTGGTTGGAACTGTTGAGGCTGAATGCAGAGCACACCAAAAGATGTACAACCACTGAATTCTTTAAAAAAAAACCAAAACCCTGAAATTGGCACTTGGTAGCAGTGCTTTCGTTTCTCTGTGTTTCAGCTCATTGCCTGTAAACCATGCTCAGCACCTAACTTTATAGGACACTGTGAAGAAAAGCTTGCTGACTTCTTTGCGGTGCTCATATTGGGGTTATGACCAGCATCAAAAGCGCATAAGGAAATGATGACAGCGGTGAGTCTCCCCCATCCACCAGCCCACAGCCAGATGAATCAGCACACTGAGCCCTCTGGAGAGAGAAAGATTGTAAGAATGAGGGATGCAGCTTAGAGAAAAGAAACCAATGTTTGTTGTCTTAAATCATTGACTTCCCAGGACCTCACTTAGACAGCAAGTGTTGCTTCTTTGTACAGCCTGCTTGGGAAGTTTTACCTCTTACTTGTGATCAAGTTACTCTCCTTCATTTTCTTGCAACTGTTTTCTAGTGATTTGTGCCCTTTGCAACCCTGGTACCATGGCTGAGCACTCTGCTTTTGCTCTGAGGGTGCGAAAACCTCTTGCAGAACCATTGAACTGCCTGTTTGCAGTACACTTCACATAATTGGTTTGGAAAATCAGTCTTTCTTTAACCGCTTTTACTCATCTCATTCTTTACTTCTAATTTCCTCTGTGAAAAAAAGAAAAGAGGAAAAAAAATAATGCTGCCCCCCATAGCCCTACTTTTAAAAAGTGCTATTTCCTGTGGTCTTGAAGAGCACATTGAACAGAGAAATGTGAACGTGAAGTGCCTTCGTGCTCTCTTGCTGAGTGTAAAAGGGAGCAGGTAGGCAGTGAAGCCCCGTGCTGATTTCCAGGAAACTCCCAGCCTTCCGTGGAAGTCAGGAGGGCAGTGTGTCTGTCGGGAATGCCTCTGTCCCCATGCCACTGCGCAGGGTCGTGGTCTCCAATGGCCCTGTCAGCACTGCAAATGTGTCTCCACTGGAGATGCAGATGGAAACACTGCTTTTTTTTTCCCCTGTCAGCCTCTCCACGTGCTGAATAGGGCTGGCAGATCACCTCCCTGGGGAGGCCAGGGCTGCTCCATGTTCAAAGTACTCAGGCTCCCACCTGGAATATGCAACAGAAGTAAGTGACACATTTTAAACTTGCTAGATGAGTATTCCACACACCTCTGAATGCTTCAACTTGAAATAATACTTGGTACTTGTGGTGGGTTGACTCTGGCCAGCTGCCCGATGGCCACCCAGCTGCTCTCTCATCCCCCCTTCTCAAGAGAATGGGGGAGAACACAAGATGGAAAGGCTCATGGTTGAGATAAAGACAGGGAGATCACCTACCAATCACTGTCACAGTCAAAATGGGCTCAATTTGGGGAAATTAATTTATTGTCTTTGTTTCTCACTATCTAAATCTCTTTCAATTATCAAAACAATACTTCCCCCCCACCCACCCCCCCGCCACTTTTTTTCCTGGGCTCAACCTCACGCCTTCATTCCCAACTCCTCTACCTGTCTCCCCTGAAGCGGTAGGGGGGGATGGGGAATGGGGGGGGCTGCCCTCACTCCGTAACAGCTCCCCTCTGCCGCTCCTCCCTCCTCACGCTTTTGCCCTTCCACGGGCCGCAGTCCTTCAGGATAACCCCGCTCCCACGTGCTCTCCGCAGGGCTGTGGGGGATCCCATCTGGAGCTGCCTCCCCCCTTCCTCTTCCTCCCCCATCCTCACTTGTTGCAGGGCTGTTTCTCACCCATTTTTTCCCCTCGCTCCTCACTGCCGGGCAGCATTTCCCCCTTTCTCAAAGGCGTTGTCACAGAGGCGCCACCAGCTTTGCCAGCTGGGGGTCCGTTCTTGAGGCAGCTGGAACCGGCTGGAACCGGCTGGAACCGGCTGCAGCCGGTGCGGGGCAGCCTCCAGCTCTCCTCACAGACACCTGCCTGGGCACCGGCGTCCGACGCCCGGCTCCGGGTAAGATGTGAAAGCCTTGGGAAGCGGCGGCGCAGCTCTGGAAAGGCGTTAATGAGAGGAAAGGTGTTAAAGTGCAGCCATGTAAGGTACTCGAGCTCTGGGACCTTCTCTGGGGCTGTGGCTTTGAGTGCGACGGAGCAACTCCCGGTGTCTGTCGCGGGAGGGGGGGGCAGCGCACAGAATGATCTGGAAATGGCTGTGGAGGTGAAAAGACAGGTACAGCAAAAGACTTGTAGACTCATAGAATCGTCTAGGTTGGAAAGGACCTTTAAGATTGTTGAGTCCAACCGTCAACCTCATTCTGACAAAAACCAACGCTAAACCATGTCCCTCAGCACCACATCTACCTGTCTTTTAGATACCTCCAGGGATGGTGATTCAACCATTTCCCTGGGCAGCCTGTTCCGATATTTGATAACCCTTTCTGTGAAGGGTTCCATCCTAAACCTCCCCTGGCGCAACTTGAGGCCTCAGGTCCTATCGCTTGTTACCTGGGAGAAGAGACCGACCCCCACCTCTCTACAACCTGCTTTCAGGCAGCTGCAGAGAGCAGTGTGAGAAGATGACTGTGGCTGGGACATTAGAAATTACCAGCTGCAGTCTGCTTGGGAAGATAGAGAGTAATTATTAATTAATAAGTCCTATCTATGTCTAGAGACAGATATTTCCCCCCCACCCCCAGCCCTTAAATGGAGCAAACCCAATCGTAATACATATTGCAGCCAGCTACGGAGCAGATAAAACTGTCAGCAATTTAGGCAGAACACTTGAAGTGTTTTGGTTTTACATTTGGAAGGAAATGGAGTATAATCATATCATAACCATGATGTAATACTTTTATTTGCAGTGGTAGCTCGTTCACTAATATCAAGCTTAAAACCAGAAAGCCATGAAGAACCTCTATTAGTTTTATGTTTCTGACTGGAGCTACCTTAGCTGCTGGAGTTAGGTTGAACCAAGTCTTTGCATGCGTGTTGAAGACGGGCCAGTAGTCCAATGTCTGTTAAAAATAAAATTGCCGGTGTGAACACAGAGCTAGTGGCTGGAAAGAAAAGCCTGAATAGAAACTAACAAATGCCTCTTTTTAGTAAGAGACAACTCAGAGCAAGGAGGGAAAACAAAACAGAAATAAAAAAGGTTTCCCCGCAGTGCTCCCCAGGGCCACCTTGTCCTTGCAGCCAGGACCTTGCCTCCAGCCACCGATGCATCCCTGCTGCCTGAGTGAGGTCTCTGTCTCCCCCAGGCTTGTCCTTGTTCCATAGGCTGACACCCAGCTCCCCCTGGGACTCCTTTCGCTGCCCTCCCCACAAAGTCTAGGGGCCCTTTCCCCAGGCAGGCTCAGCACCACCCTGAGAACGGGACAGGTTCCCACCTGACCTCCTCCTAAAAGCAGGTAAGAAATGGTGAACACACAAAGTTCCTTATATGATGCTTTTTGAGGAATTTAAGGTGTGAGTTTATGGAAGTCTAACAGCGGAGAGCAGCTGGTAAGCAGCAGGCGAGGCTCATCCCTCCCAAGGACAGAAGGATTTCAGAGTTGCTGCCTCCCTGACAAGAGTGGGGCAGAGCCATCAAGCATGGGGCAGTAAGCAAATAACTCTGGGCTGTCTTACTATCCTGCCCCAAGCTGGTGTCAAACACCCATGGCAAAGGGCCATGATGCCTGCCTGATGCACGCCCCATGTGCCAGAGGCACTTCCTCGGTGTGACACCCAAAAGAGCTGCAGCAGCTGTCTGAGGTGCAGAGTGGGAAGATGGCTGCAGCCAAGTGGAACACCGCCTCATGGAGCCCTGCTAGAAAGTACATTTCCCAGCTATTGCATATGGTCTTGTTGCCCCTTTTTCTGGCTTGATGTCCTGGGAATGCCCTGTCCACACATCCTGAGACCAAGCTCTTTCACGTCAGGGACGTGTAGGGGTTTGAGACCGCGCATATAAAAGCACGAGAGGCCTCATGTAAGCATGTGCTTTACTTACTGTTGGGCCTTCTTCATCACAGTCAGTTTCTCCTTTGAAATTTGAAAATTGAAATTTGAAAAAGGAGTTATTCCTTTTTCACCCAGAGCAACATATGTTTGATCCCCAGGCAGTATTTTCCCACGCAGCCTTTGCTTGCGACTGAAATCTGTAGCTGTGGTTTGCACTCTGCATTGTATTGTTCTTTGCTCTTTATTTTTGATTGCATTTTTTTGATGACTTTCCAGGTGATGTACGATTCTTATTCTTGTCTAGTTTGATGATTTATATCTTTCTCGTCAGCATTTAGTATGCTTTGATGTACAGTAGCGTCATGGCGGGGTGTGTGTGTGTGCATGCACATCTACAAGTGTTACTGAGGTCCTCTCAGCAATCTGTGATGACTCACATTTTTCATGTTATCCTTTTTGTTGTTTTTTCCTTCACCATTGTTAAAGTTTGCATGAACTCAAGTCTAGGATGTACTCTATTTTAAAGTTCCCTTCAAGGGAGATAGTCACTTAACATTAAGACATTAGAATAAGTAGCTGGCAATGCTAAGGATGAGAGGAGTGTGAGCTTCTCTGGAGATGGCAGTGCCTGTGGTAAGCAAAACATAGCTTAAATTGTGAACGTTGGCAGCCAATTGTGCATGTATGCATCTGGGTGAATGTCCGAAACAGAACTATTTTCCATCTACCGCTGTGCCTAAAGCTATTTTCAACATCTCTAAAGGCAACTTCTCTCCATGAAGCTGGTATGGCACATGGCTCTGTGCCCAGGCAGAGGAGGGCACAAGACTGGTGGTGAAGGGGGAGAAAATGATGGTGTGCAGAGCCGTTGCTTTCTCTGAAAGGCTGGTGAAGCTGAAGGGTGCAGGACAGGCTGCAAGCAGCAGTGGGGAACAACTTCTTGAGTCTGGGAGCATCTCCTGCTAGTGCACTCCAGCCCCCCTTGTGCTGGGACAGGAAGCATATGCAAAGAGTTACAAATGCCCCAAAAGAAGCACTGCTGATGAAGAAAATACAAGGCAGAGTAGCTAATATTGTATGGGCTGTTTATGCCGCCCAGAGGTGGCTACATTCCAGTGTTGGAGGGAGGGAAGAGCTGGTCTGTAAAAATACTTCAGGCACCTTGTAAGCAAGGTTATAGCATCTTTCTCTTTTGCCACATAACTTTGCTTTGCTGGCATGAGGTGGGACCTGGAAGCTGAGGAAGATGAACACCACAGTGGCTGTGTTTGCAAGATTTCGGTAGTGAAGTGACTTGGGTGAGCAGCCAGGAGATGTGTTTGGGAGGATAGGACACCTGGGTGCCATGGCAAGTGCTGGGGAGTGGGAAATGCCCTGATCTCCTTGCCTGGAGGTGGGAGCTGTGTAAGGGCGGGTATGGGGGCTGACAACACAGAAGAGGGAACTATACTGGGGCCCCTCAAGCTCTGCTTGGATGAGCAGAGAGCTCACCCTTTCACTTCATAAGGAAATTAGATTCACAAATACAATCTTCTTTGTCTCAGAGCCTGGTATCTTGGGGACATTGGGCTGAACTGACTCTCGGTGTGCAGTTTGTGTGCGAGGGCATGGTTACAGGGACATTTTCAGCTGAAGGGGAGCAGAGAAGAGGACAGATGTGGCCACACTAACCCTGCAGTAAAGGAGGAAGCTGAAACAAGGTCTGGGGCTAGGGGCCTGGGGGGAAGATCAGGATTTGGACAGACATTGACGGGGGTCTCCGTGCTGAATGAAGTCACAGATCTTCCAACCACATGACAAAGTTCTTTGGTGGCACAAGGAAAGCTGAACAACAGGTCCTAGCTGTAGGTAGGGCAGCTCCAGGCTCCAGCTCCCTGGCACATGCACCACTAACATTCAGCTAAGCCAGTGTCCCTCTGTCCTGTCTGTGTTTCTTGGCTCTGCCGCGCAGTGCTGCCAGGCGGACTTGTGGTCTGTGATGTTAGCACCCTCACCTGCCAGGGCAGTGTGGCATTGTGAGAGAGTGGTGAGACAGCAAGACCCACAGGTGAGTCATAAATATTTGCATTCTGAAAATGACTCTTCTACTGGGATGGGTGAATCACATCTGGTGGTGGTGAGGGCTTGTGGGGGAGATAAGGTCCTTTCTTTCCATGAAGGGCAGTGGAGTCTTCTCTGGCCTGGGTGCTCTGGCACCATGGCCTGTGCTAAGCTGAGGACCTTTTGGAAACTTCTTCCTCCCCACTGTTGAGCAGGGTGCCCACCAAATCCCACAGCAGTGCCCCTTCCCTGTGACCAGGTGAATGCTTGGGGTGGCATTGAGGGTGTGCAGCGGTGCCACCTGGCAACCACGTGCTGGTCTCCCCCTGTGCTGCTGCAGGTTGGCGTATTGCCTGCTCTGGAGAGGTCCTGTGTTTCCTGCAGGGCCATGGTGACCACCCATGCTGTCCTCCCTCACGGGTGGGAGGTGATGCTCAGATGTTTCCATGATGCTTGGTGGTGGTGGTGAGTGCAGGAAGTGCTAATGGTCTATGCTGTGAGGACACCTTCTTCCCTGAGATTTCTGGTTTTAGCATGGGGTGGGTTGTGGGTCCCTGAGCAGGGATAGCACTAGTGTCTGGCTGGCTGGCAGGCTTGCCATGGGTTTATCTTAATCCCAGAAATGAGGCTTGCCCTGTGGCTGGGAGACAAAGGTGATGGGTTGTGGCTACAGGATGAGGCATTTCCATGAGTATGCATTCTCTGCAAAACTTGCAGCCTCCCTTGGAGAGCCGTAGGAAGAGATTCTGGCTCCACGCAGGCCAGGAACTCGGGGGCTGGAACTACAAGGTGGGTTAACACATGCCAGCCCCCTGCCCGGCTTGTTAGCCCTGCCTGGTGCTCCAGAGAGCCCTTCCCACCTTCTTATCTTATGGTTCAACGCCAGCTCCCGGCTCAGCCCCAAGCTAGAATTGTGTCTGCACCCAAGGTGATACTCTCAAGCAGGAAAACTCCTCCAGCAGGGAGGGAGGAGGAGAGGATGTGCAGGAGGGGGCTGAACAGCTCCTCACCTTTCCAGACACCTTTGGGGTGACAGGTTTGTTCCACCTGTAGGTGCTTGCAGTGGGCCGTCCTCTGTGACGCCTCTCTGCCACCTGGAAAGAAGCGTAACAGTAGCGATAGTGATAAACAGCTCGGGGTTTACTAGAACAGCAGATACAAACAGAAAATGTTTCCTCTTTACTTTGTGTAAACACAGCTACAGGAAATCAAGCTACCTTGGGCAGGAAGCAGAGGTTACTGAGGACAGGGACAGGACAGCCAGCAGAGTTTTGCATGCTTCTGACAGCAGTCTTGATCCACTGCTCCTCCAAAGACTTGTCACCTTTTTAATTTTCTGATGGGCCACAGGAGTCTCAAAGGGCTTTGCTGAGGGGGAGCAGCGATGTCAGGCCTGTAGCTTGAGGGACAATCTACCTTGCTGTGCATCCGCGCCTCCCAGCTATGGCTGGATGAGCGCTCTCAGGAAACGCTCTGCAGGGAAGGAGCTAAAGTCAGGACAGCTTATGAACTGCTGTGATGAAATAGATGGAGGCCTTGAAGACTGGGGCAGGGAGGTTTAAAGGGCACAATTTAAATGAACACCCTGCTTTAGACATGTAAATTTGCAGACTCGATAGTATGTAACTTCTGGATTTCTGGATGAAGATACCAAATGTAACTGTGTCAAAGTAGGTTTTGGCAAAACCATACCTGGGTTGCTTTGAGAATGTTGAGTGGGTAGCTGAGTTCAGAGTAATCTTAAAAGTAAAATCCTCAGGAGACTCAAAAGTAGATTAAGATCCAAATAAGCATCTGGCTGAGTCCAAAGAAGTTAGAGATGGCTATTGCCAGTACTCAATTATTGAGAGCATTTGCCAGCTAGACAATGTTACTTCCAGCCAAAGCCCTGCAGAGCTTTAGAAACAAGGTAGAATTAAACCTCTTAGGGACTGGAGCTTTCCCAGTTCTTTTGAAGATTTGCCACGTGGGTCTCTTGGGACCAGTGTGGGCTGACTGTGATATGAAGTGTATCAAACTGAAAGTTTTAGGTTGGCTCATGAGCAAAGTGCTCAGTATTGATGTGAAAGCAAAGGGCCTGAATGCACAGAAAAGGCATCCTACGATATCTCTTCACTGGATGTAGTTTGCAGCCTTCCATTGCTCTTCCTCTGCCATTAATAACCTGTTTAACTGAGATGTCCTTACCCAGAGATGGGCCACTGCTGTCTTCATTGCTAAGCGTGCAAAAAAATGTCCCAAAGTCAAACACACGTAACAAAACTGTCATAGGCTTGGAAAAAACTATATTATTTGGGTAAGCAGGAGTTGCTGTGAGAAGCGGAAAGAAGTGGGAGGAGAAATCAACTCCCTCAGTTAATAAGAAGTTGCTCATTGATTTCTGTCCTGGCCTAGGGACTCATGTCTAAGAGTCTGAACAAGTTGCGTGGGAAAACGTGTGCTAACTTTGAATCCTTGGAAGAGAGGGAAATTCCAGAGACTGGAAGCATACCAGTAATATGTGACAGTAAGTGTAACAATGACCAAAGAGCCAACAGCAAACCTGAGAGAATACTGGGGACCTTAGCAGGGCCCAATCCTAGCCCAGTCAACAGAGAAGAGGTGAAGCTGTCTCCATAGTTTGAATGGCTCACAGGTATCATCTGGAACTGCTTTATTGTCTGCAGGTTTGGCTTGTAGGTGCTTTTAATTTCAAGCCGGGTCTGCAGTCCTTAAGGGTTTTGGACTGTTTCTAAAGGGACAGCAAAAAGATAATGAAAGGCAGTTTAAATTCCTTAGAGGGCCTCCAGATCAGTGATGTGACTGATCAAATTCCCCCTGCAAAAATGTGGGAATGGGCAAGTAACAGCAGAACAGAGAATGGGTGGGCCCCAGGAGGTGACCTACACCTGGGTGCACAACTGCCACTCAGTCATTTGTCAGTACAAACCCCAGCTCAAGGGTTGCAACCCTCTGGTATGATACAAAACCACTTTCTTGGATGGAGTGACCGTGGAGAGGCCTCTAGGATTTTCCTGGGCAAGCAACTCCTTGTGGCTCCCCCGTGGCAGGTAGCAGAAAAGTCTTTGAGCTGGAACAGACAGACAGAGGAGCAGGGACCAAGTGGTGAGTGACTTTCATTCCTCCTACCTCCTAGCCAACTTCTGCAGCATTTACTTTTTAGTGAGACTGCAACTTAAATCATAGTGTTTAAGGAATTGCTGAGAAGAAATTAATTTCTGGCTCATAACTACTGTTCTTGAGGAAAAAATACAGAAAGCTTTTTCCTTTACTGGAGAAAGGCCTGAGATCCACTGGTGGAAAGCAGCCTCACCTGAGTGAAAATAAAGCACCTGGTTTGCACAGGGAGGGGTGATTAACCTGAGGAATTCTGATTTGAGGCATCCTTACACCTGTGTGGAGAACAAGGTTCAACCAAAGGTTAATTGCCCTGATTGGGCAAATTACTTAAAGCAGGGTAAAGGGGAGCTGGGGCTGTTTTTGTTGTGCTGTGCTGGCTGGGGGGTAAGGCTCTGTGATCTTCTTCTATCTTTGTGCTTTGAACTCTGCAGCTTAATGTTCTGGTCTAGGGTATTACTACTGACTTGAGTTTTGCTGTCTGCGTTTGAAAGTGGTCTGGCTTTGTGTTAATTAAGCTCTGTTAGCTGAGAAAATGCTTCAAAAGGAGGAGCTTGGATTCTTAATAATCCACCAAATATTTGTTTTTGGTAGAGAGGCTGGGGGGGCCTTTGGCCTGACTCAGGAGCTGGTGCAGTGCTGTGTGGTTATCGCATCCTTAGCGTAACTGCTCAGAACCCTATCTCTAGTGATACAGAGGCTAGATAGACTGAAGGCAGCAAAATTCAATAAGGACTGTTCTAATTCCATCCTATGTCACTGATACCTGGGCTGCAGAAGGATTTGTGTGTGTTGGCTCTTAAAATCTCAAGTCTTGTCTATACTGCCTAGCTGCAAAAGCAATAAAAGTTGTCCCTCGCTGACCTTGGCTAATGTACAGCTCTGTATCACCCTAATTACAGGCCCCCTTGTGTTTCCCCTTAGGAGTGGGTGCCTCTGAAGCCCTTGGGACTGCAGTCACAAGAATGTTCTTCTGTGGTTATAAACCAAAATGTGAACCTTAAATCCTGCATGTGTTTTTCACACAGGAAAATGCAGTCAAAGGAGAGAGAGTGAGACTTGGCTAACCATCAGTTGCACAGGGATCAAAAAGTGTTTACAAGAAAGGAAACCACCTGTGAAATCAGCCTTGATGATTTTACCTGACCAGAACTGCGCTCCCTTCCTGCACCTCTGAGCACTGGCTCTCCCTCAGATTGCTGCCTGACATATAAAGGCTGAGTGACTAAACAGGCACGTGTGAGGCTGCCCCCCAACCGGAGTGTTCCCAGCTCTCCTGCCGTAAACCAGCTGGTGCAGACTGGGATGTGCTGGAGTGTAACGGAGCAACTGCAGGCACTGGATGGCGCTGGCTGTGGACGCTGCAGTGTGAGGTAAGGTACGGAGAGGGACTCTGCAGCCTCTTACGGTGTGGAGGGATTCCTGGCGCAAGGCTGGGTTGGCTTTTCTGCACGGTGTGTGTTTGAGTCTAGGAGCAGCGCTGGGGGACGTCTCTAGGCAGTTTGACTCAAGCTCTCTCAGGCAGTGTTTGATGAGAAGCAGTGTGGTATAAATGCTTCCCCTCTGAAAGGTGATCTGGTGAGATAAGGTACCATCAGTAGGTATTTCCATTAGACATAAAAGAAAACAACCCCTTTTCCACCACCACACTGGTTCCATGCTCCGGTGGAGGGAGAGCAGCTCTACCCACTCAGTCCTCCTGCCTCGTCTGAAGACCAGCGCTGACCTGGGGTCTAGCAGCCAAGGGGCCATTCGCTCTAACCCAGGACTTCTCTGTATTCTGGTAGCCTGCACAGAAAACAGAGCAGCAGCAGGCTTCAGACAAAACGGTGCGTATGGTGCTCCAGAGTTAGCTGGCAGCAGTCCCTGTATAAAGAGTCTTTTAAAGTCATTTCACTTTGCAGTCGTCTTGCCCTGTTGTGCCTCAGCTGAGGTGCACTGAAATGCAGAAATCTCTCCATCGCTTATTTTCATTTTGTTTGTAAACTATCATGTATTCCCCCCTGGTTTGTTTGGATGCCAAAGGCTAAGCATCTTCCTGCAAGGGCCCTCCAAGCTGTGCCCAGAGTGGGGCCCTCCTGCTGTAGTGCCTATGTAAACTGCACTGGTCCAGTGAGGCTGGAAGGTGGAATGGGAGGCCTCCTTCCGTATGTCCCTGGGAAGGTTTTGGAAAGGTTTTGATCATACCTCCTTCCTTGCAGTGCTCCCCCCATGCTGTAATGCCTCAAGCTCTCATCCATGCTGAAGTGATTTGCGCTGCTTCTGAGATGTGGCAATCAGAGAGTTTTGTCTCAGAGTTGTTTGTTGGTTTTTTTTCATGTATGAAATGAGCTGCTTTTAATTAAGCAGGAGAAATACCACCTCTCTTTTCCAACCCCTTTTGTCCTCCTCTAAACTTCCTTCTCAGGCAAAAGCATTGCAACTGCCCAGGCTTACTCATTTGGCCTTTTGCCAAGGGATGCATGTTTGTCACCAGGTTTGGGACAACATGATGTTTCCTATTTCCCAGCTATCAGGAGACTGTTCTTTTAAATACGTGTTTGAAAGCCGTGTTGCTGGCTTACTTTCTCATGATGGCTGGTAAAGGGAGTTGGTTTCTCGAATCCTTTGCAAAATCATCCCCGAAGATACAAGATCTTTGCACTAGCTGGAACTCTGTTGTTAGGCCAAAAATATTCCTGTAATGCCTCTTCCTTCGAGGTTTTACATCATGTTTCTGATCTTAGTGCGTTTCTTTGTAGAATGGCAATTCTGTGAGTGCTGCTTCTGGTGAAAATGCTGCCACTCAGCCTGGGTGCGTAGACGGTGGGTATGCAGAGGAGTAGTGAGGGTGGCCAGCGCAATGGAGCACAGCCCCTGTTAGCTCTCATGTGCCTTGTTTTTTTTTTTTACCACGTGTATGGTTTTGTTCTGGGTGGTGTGAGAGGTGCATTGATACGTTGGGTAGGGGAGAGGTCTGTGTTTACCAATTGCAACTACTGGGCTATCCTGGGAAGAGTTACTTGCTCTTCGCAAATGCTTAGTCTCCAGCAGTCACAGAGCAAGGAGGAGCTGATGAGGAGACCCTTGTCTGTGGGTGTGTGGAGGAGCAAGTGGGAAAGCTGTGACTGAAAGGAGATATGGCCATTTTCTCTCCCCATGTGGGAACTGTATCTTACACCTGGGTGCAGCCCAGCAGGGAGCAGAGCTGTGCCCTGGGAGGGTAAAGATGCGGAGAAGGGCTGTGCCAGCCGACATGAGCCAGTTCCTGCAGCTGTCTCTCACCCTGCCCTCTGAAGGGGCATGTGTCAGGTGGGGCCAGTCCCTCTGCTGTTGGTTCTGCTTCTGAGTGGGGGCTGGCATCAAGACCATGGGGGAATGAATGTTGTCCCCCCCAGCAAGCCAGCAGCTCATTTGGATGGCATTGCCTGCCTGCCCAGTGCTTGCTGTCACCTCGCTGCCCAAAGTGGCAGTTGGCGTAAGAAATCTCCCCGATTCATGCTGCCCTGGGCTGAAGGCTGCAAAGAGGGAAAGACTGGTATCGGGTGAAGCCTCTGGAGGAACATATGGAGAGGGATTCCTGGGTGTTAGGCAGAGAGAAAGGGCAATAAGTATGTGTGGAGGCAGAGCAGAAATGCTGATGGCAGGGCAGCATGGCACGGAGCAGACCAAAGGGCCTTGAACTCTGGGATGTATGCACTGTGTTTGTCAGCCCTGGTGCAGGGGAGGAGAGAGGTGCAAGCAGTTCTGCATGCTGATGTGACGAATGTCATACATACCCAAATAAGTAGGAAAAATACTATCCTCCTGGTGATTCTGCCTACCCCCATAATCACTTACATCTGCATTGTTTTTACCCTGCCCACGCATTTCGGCTGCTCCAATAAGCACATGAAGAAACCACCCTCCCACTCCTGAGTGACTCACACTGTCACCCCTTCAGGAAACCAAGAGATAATCTAGTTACAGTTGATAACAGCAGCTTCTCCTTTGCTTCACAGGTGGTGGGACACCTCTCAAACGCTGCTTGCAGCAGCTCCAGGGGCATCCCCACCTCCTCAAATTCAAATGTGCTCTGGAGATCAAAGAGCTGAGCTCCTCAGCTGCAGCCTGAGACTGGGTCACCTTTGCACGGAGCAGACGGGGACTCCTCCTGGGGGTGGCTTTTCTCTTCCCTGCTTTGCACCATGCTGCCCTTTGAGGCTGCCTGCTTCTCTGCCCTGCTCTGTCCTGTATTCCGGCCCTTTCCTCTGCAGCTGCTGTGTGTAGCGCACTGTCACACATGGGATGGTGTCACAGTGTTTCTGTGCAGAATAAGGCAAGGATGCTCTAGGAAGAGCCTAATGGGGGAAGTTCAGACCAGGGTGGGAAGAGCAGGGCCTGCAGGAGCAATGGGAAGGCTGTCTTTCTCCATTATGGAATTATGTTTGCTTTAAATCAGAACTTCAGAAAACGAAGACAGTTTATGGGCATGGAGTCTAGTGCACACACTGCTGCCAGGTCAGTCCTAATATATCACGACTCTCTCTTGCTTTTTCCCTGGGAGATTTCTGCTTTGTTTGGCAAAACAGTGGGCATTCAGGATTTCTCTTGTCTCCCTCCTGGATACCTAGCTGGTGACCTTGTGGCTTTCTGATTGTAAACTGTCTGAACCCCTACTGGTGTGAACCTTCAGACACTCCAATCTGCTCCCCACACCATCCTGTGTAAGTGACTGAAATAAGAGTGAATTTACTATCTTCAGGATATCCTGGGGGTGGAGACAGGCTATCCTCCTCTCAAAGTGGAAGGGTAGAAACACAAATAAATTGAGGCTGAAACTGACAGGTTTGGGTACTCTAAAGCATCTGATGGGGTGATGTGTATATTACTTTTAAGCAAGATCTGTCATTATTCAGCATTCAGCTATTACACAACAACCAGCTCCGTGGCAGCTCAGCACGACCTCTTCATCCCACCAGGGGATGGCTGCCTAAAGTCACAGTGGTGGTGATGGGGGACAAGGTTGAGAACATTGATGCCTGGGGCGTGCCCTGCAGGACACAGCTTTCTCAGCTTGCACTATCCCTATGAGTATTAAGCTGTGTATTGGGGACCTTACAAGTATGCTGGGCCACAGAGGGAAATACAAAGTGTTTAACGCTGTCAGGCTGCAGGCTCATGCTCTGGTCCTCTGAGAAAGTCCCTGCATGACATGGCTACCCGTGGGAGAGCAGACAAGCGCACTGCGTTGGATCGGTAAGCGATGCCTTTGGTCATGCCACCCTGGTGGGCTGTGCTTGCTGAAATATCCCTTTACAGGTGCAACACTAGGTTTCCTGTCATCCCCCTGTGCTTTTTATTTTGGAGTGGGGAAGATTTGTGTTGGCAAGACAATGCTTTGGCAACTCTCTCTGTTGTCTTTTCTGGTGTGGAGAGGTGGGAAGGCTTTTTACCAGACTTGCATCGTACAGATTGTATGCTTCCTATAAGGACTGACCTCTCAAAAATTTCCAGAGCACTGGATTGATCTGGAAGTATTTGGTTTGTGGCATGGGCTCCCTAAATGACCTTATTTAACGGGAAGATTTTTGGGGCATGCTGATTCCTTACGTGCATGTGCAGTGTCCGACACAGGGACGCCTTGGTTTCACTTTGACAATGCAAACAAGTCATGGTGCTGCTGCATGGTGGCACTGATGGAATTTGAGCACAGACTGCTAGATGTCTGTATAAATCAGGCTTTAATAAGCAGCGGTCCCAGCTGTGGTTTATGAATTTATTGGCTTACAAACAGCAGAGATGGAGCACAGATTCATAAACTGCAGTCTCATGCAGAGAGCACAGAAGGGTGGCAGCGAAGGAGGGCTCAGAGGTGGATCCTGCAGCATGGAGTGGGATGGCACATGACAAGGAGGTGGCTTGCAGGAGTCTGAGGCCAGGTTAATGCTACAAACTCACAGCACTCTGGCAGGATATGCTCTGCCGTTGTGGTAAGAGCTCCCAGCAAGGAGCCCCTGCAACCCCAGTGAAATCTGTCCCTTGCCAAGTTTATTTTGTTTAATAGCAAAAGAGAAGCTTTTGCTCTCTGCCTGCAGCAAATCCTTCCAGTTGCGGGCTTGACACCGCCTCTGTGTCACGGTTCAGTCTCCGCTGTGCGAGAAGTCAGTACAGTTGTGCTTCCACTGGGAAGAAAGTGCTTTCTCAGCCTGCACTTTCCCTAGGAGATGGGTATTAAGCTGTGTTTCAAGAATCTTTGAAGTATGCTGGGCCACAGAGGGAAATGCAAACTTTTTAAAGCTCTGGGTTCAGGTGGCACTCTCCACACCATCCTGGCAGCTGGCTGTCTCTGAGCATAGTGACTGCTTCAAGCAAGGGCTCACAGGTCTCTTTGGAAAGAGAGGTCCGAGTGGTGAGGAGGAGCCATACTCCCTCTTCCCTCAGCGCTGGCAGAGCAGCCTTTGTCTCTGCTCCTCAGATCCTCAGGTGTTGGTTCAACCTGTGTCCCACCCCAGAAAGTTGCGTTCCCCTGCCAAAGCAGCTTGCTTTGCTTTACCTTTGCTGCCAGTACCAGAGAACGGCTGCCCACCTGCCTGCTGGGGTGGAGGTAGAGGAGGAAGAGGGTCTGCCGGTGCTTGTCCTCTCGCACAATTCCCCTAAAACCACTAGAGGGCAGGGAAGGTCTGTGAAAGAGCAGAGTGGCCTCAACCTGCTGGAAAGAGCTCATCTGTCCCGGGAGTGAGACCTTGCACCTGAGGATGGATCCTGCTTTCGGCTTCCTGAAGTGATTCTGGGGCAGGCTGGGCTTGCTGCAGGAGCCTGGTATAGGAGCAGTCCCTTGCTCCCCAAATCCCATCCCCTCTTGCTCTGCTCCCCTACCACCTCCCCACATCTACATAGACCCTACTCTGCTTCATTCCTTGTTCCAGCTCCACCAGCCCAGGCTGGAGTGCTGCCTTAGCCTGCTTGGGATGTGCAGCCCTGCCATAGAAATTCAGGAGACTGCTCCGAGGGACAAGCAGTCTCCATGCATGGTGCCACCTGGCTTTTGATGTCTCTGACAGATGGGGAATCGGAGGGTTCAGTGGCTGAGCTTGAGTGCAAGCCCCTGAACCGCAAAATGCACAAGGATTGTGCAAGGCAGAAATTACTTCAGTGTAATAACGGAAGAGCAGCACATCCCCTTCATGCTGGCTATGAGGAGAAGCAATAGGAAGTGGCAGCATGCAAAGGGACTGTGTCCCCTTACAGCAGATCATGGGTTAGCCCAGTGCAAGGGGTCCCCATGGTGGTGGTGGGGGATGGAATGGGTGATGGGGAGCTGGCCACAGCTTTGCCTGGGCCTGCCTGAGTGACACTGGAGCTCTGGGAGCACAACAAGGCTAAGGGGAAGGTGGAGCTATGGGAAACCACTTACTGCATGTGTCGTGCTCCCTGAGTCAAGGGACTTCATTAGGATGTGGTTGTAGGCTCTTGCTGGCTGGGAGTGCGACCTGGTCAGAGCTGTGGGTGTTTCCGCAGTTCCCAGGAATGCGGAGGCACTCTCTGAAGACGTGTGTTGGACCCACGCTCCACTCCTTCCGGCACTGACTAGCGGAGCTCAGGGTAAAACAGCCAGCAGCAGAGTGGGCTGCAGCTGGCAGATGAGGCAGAGGAAGCTGGGGTACTGCACGTGGGTCTTGGACCCATAGCACAGGGTGTATATGAGGAAAGGGGGTAATGGGGCAAAGCTGTCCCTCTCTCCTGCCCTTACCTTTAAAAGAATGTCTCTGGCTTTTCTTGAAGGAAGCTTGGGCTTTCAGGATGACCCTGCCTACAGATATCTGTGCCCAATTAGGGTATTGCTCAATGGTGTTTATTCCAGGGCCAGCATTTGTAGAGTATGAAGCAAGCAGACCATGTGTCTCTTGGAGCCTTGCTTTTTTTCTTTCCTTTTTTTTTCTTTAATTCCAGTTAGCAAGGCAATCTAGTGAAATTAGTTTGGACAGATAGTCTCCAAACTGATTGTGTTAAACCATTGGACAAACTCTGATTACCCTTTGAGGAAACCCAAGGATTCACACTTCAGAGAAGACACCACTGCTTGTTCCTCTGTGCTCTTCACTGTTGCACTTGTTTTTGAATCCAGCAGACACGCTTGCCAGCTTGTGTGAGGAATGGGAAGGGGACTGTATTTCTTTCCTAGGAAAGAAAATATACACACTTGCCTTTTTGACACAGCTGGGAACAGAGCATGGAGCCCTGTGAAGGCCAGGGCAAAGGCTCAGCTGGTTACCTTGCAGCTGGGCTGTGTCAAACCAGGAGCTTGCATTTTGTGCTGACAGTGTGGATACACGTATCCTCTAGCAGCCTGGTCACATAAAGTTTTATAACTTTTTTTCAAAGTTCTATGGATAGATGTATTTGGGACTGAGTAATAGCCAGTCAGGCTTTTAAATCTCTAAACCCTGGATTTAATCTCAAGCTACACAGATGTATGGCTAATACTGTTTGAGCTGTCTGGAAGTACAAGACCACTTTCTGTATCCAAAACTAAGGGCAAGAAAAATGGCACCTTCTTCTACAGTCTCCTAACTGGCTAGAGGCAGAAATAGGTTGCAGCTGCCTCCAGGCAGTGCTTGGTGCAGCCTTTGGAAAGGCGTGAACTGAGGCTTGCTCAGCTGTGAATCTCTGCACAGGATACTGCTGGCAGAATATCACAAAAGCACTGAGAGTCTGCAACACAGCAGCCTTCTCTGGGAGCTGCCAGTCTGGGGCCTCCTCGGAGCAGCCGATGGAGAAAACAGCTTCAGTTTTGTAGATGCTCTGGGACAGGAATGCCCTCTTCCAGCACTGAAATTGGTGGGTTCTCCAATAGGTTGTACAATGAGCAGGCCAGGATTTGTTTCTTGCTGAGCAGAACTGTGACCTGACTTGTGCACTTGGTCAGTCAGAGAAGGTCAGAAGCATACGATGCTTTTGCCAAGTGCCCCCTCCTTTTTCAGATTTGTATCTATCCTTCCCTTTGAACTTTCTTCTTTGTGTCCAGCACATTAGCCTCTGTTTTATTACCCATGACTGATCCGGATGCGCTTCCAGCTTGTGAAGGGAGAAAAAGCCAGTAGGAGAAGACAGAACATGGAGAGGAAATAGGGGGCAGCTAAGAGCACAGCAAAGAGCCAAGGAGGGGAAATAAGTATGCAGTGCCCTGACAGAGATGTATTTTCTTATTCCCAACTGAGGAGATTTTTTCAGTAACTACTAAATGAGCAAGCTGGTGCCATGGTAATCGGGGACACATTTGACAGCAACAGTGTCAGCAATTGCAATCATTGATTGGTGTTTGCAGTTACTGCTTCCAGCTGTGGCTTTTCCATCTGGTTTCTGATTCATGACTGATTTCCTGTCTTTGGATTGGGGGTCCCATCTCAACGTGCACCCTATTTTGTAACACTTTTGCTAATCTTTTGGCTGCTGCCTCTGTAGCAGAGTGCTGTGCAGTTGCCTCTGTCCTGTTTCTCCTCAACAAGCAAATTCTTGGCAACACGTATGTTGCTGCCAGGTGGGACTTATTCCTATGTCCTGACCTCATCACTGTGACAGTGACAGTCTTGTTGGAGATGTTGGGAGTGGCCTCAAGGAGACCATCCAGACTCACAGTGACTTGCTGCAAACCCAGTCTTGTTCTACCTTATGTGAGTGAGGTGACCTCCATGTGGAGAAGATGATGACAAGAGAAAATACTTCTTAGAGGGTTAAGGAGGGATAAGGAGGTGGGAGAACTTGCATCTACCAGCTGACCTTGTGAGGCCTTCCCAACTCTGTTAATAAAAGTTGTGTGACTAGCCTCTAAGCTTGGGTTAACACCCAGCTCCTGACAAGGCTTGTTTCTACCACTGTGAAATTATGGGTTCCGAACCAGCCATGGATGTGAAAACTTTAACAACACTAGTAAGATGAGTCAAAACTTCCAACACCCAGTGCCCTGTGCTGAGTGGCTCTAACACTTCTGAAACATGATGCTGAGCAAGTCTGGATGTGCTCCTATCTGAAGGCCAGATTGGGTGGGACTTTGAGAAACCTGGTCTAGTGGAAGGTGTCCCTGCCCAGGGCAGGGGGTTGGAACTAGATGATCTTTAAGGTCCCTTCCAAACCAAACTATTCTATGAAGGCAGCTGCTTATTTGGCTGGCAGCTTTCTATTGACAAGCTTGGAAACTTATTTCTTCATCCCAGAAAAGTCTTGCTCTAAGGGAGAACCAGCTGAAATTCCCCATGACCCAAACACTGTAGCCATTTCTTTGCCAGTCTGATGGATTCGCTCTTTTGCTGTTCAGACAGTTCTTTCAGTGCCTAAAAATGCAGGATTCCTCTGAGCATCCTTTATTCAAGCAAGCTCCGAGCTGTAGCTTCTCCCACCATATGAGCTGGCTGACTGGCTCTGATGTGGTTTGTGGTTACATGTAACATTGCTCATGCGGCCCTCCTGTGCTTTTGATTTTCTGAATCACCAGTGAGTGCACTTTCACAAGCAAGTGTCAGCCTTGCTCAGGACGTGTGTGCAAATACCATGGAAAGGCACTGGGAGGGTCAGCTTCTTCCAACGTGACGCGCAGGGTCCCTGTGCCTACTGGAGGTGTGGGTGTGCAGTCTCCAGGTGCTGCTGCAGCAGGCACTGCGGAGCCCCGTACTACTCCTCAGCCCCAGGAGACACCCTATGAGGTACACTCTTTGTACTGAGCTGCTGTGGACTCTAGCCGCCCACCAATATGATGAAGTTCCCCAGGGTTAGACAGTATTCACTGGAGAGCAAGAAGTTATTGGAGGGCTCCAGTCTCATTGCTCGCTTGCCAAATTATCACCTGCCCATTGACAATTTGATGCAATGCTTGAATCTTGAAAGATTCAAGTCCTGGTGTTGAGCTGCTGCAGTGTGGCAGTGGAAGACATTTGCTCTGCTGGTGCTCGTGCTGTGTGTCTTAAGCAAATAAAGAGCAGACACTAGTAGCAGACACAAGCTGCCGTGCCAATGACAAAGAGGCCAGGCATGATGCTGCCATTGGAACGTTATGCTAAATCAGTGCATTTTCTGCTAAAAGATCGCAAAGAAAATGTCTGAAATTAAACTTGGCAGGAGCATTGGTTTCTCTGAGTTGCAAGTCAGACACACGTCTGTGTCAGATCTTGGGTCCAGTTGGTGCTGGTGTAGTTTGGAGCTACCATACTGTTGCTGGTCCAAACCCTGTGATGTTTCACACAGACACAGGATGTCTCGTTGTATTAGGCTGTACTAGAGCTAGACACTGCAAGGAGCTGAGCTCAGCATATATGCAGAGAAGTATCATGAATCACACAGGCCTAGGAGTGGCATCTCTGTTGACTTAGCAGGATGATAATGAAAAACGTGACACAGCTGATGAGCCAAGATGCTGTTTATAGAAGAAGATACCTAAGAATGGAACTGGTGCACGACAGGGTCCTCCTACAACACTTACAGTAACTTGCAGGTTGTGTGAATCTGTCTGGTGTACGCATGCTGTCTTAACCGTATCTTCAGCGCTCTGCTTGAATGCTGCTGAGCTTACCGCAATAAGTTAGAAAGCCAGCTAAACCACAAAGAAGAGCCTTCAACAAGGTCTGACCCCATTAATCAGCAAAGCAAGGTCCCCCCACCTCTGCTGAACCATATCATAGCTAGAGATATAGCACACTGTGTTGGTAATGGCACCCAGTGTTGGTAATAGTAGTAGATGTGCAGGATGTTTGAGCAGTAGTGGGAGGGTGATAAGAAAGAGGGTGCCCTTAATGAGAAGATGACTGCAGCTCTGCTCCAAAATGGCACCAAAGGAAACAACTGCTCAGTGAGAGGCATAAACAGAAGGAATCATGCAGCTGGAGGTGAGAAATAGAAACTGGTTGTTGAAGTCACACAGGCTTGAGACTCAATCCGAGAAGCGCTTTCTTATGAAAACAGGAATGCAATTAAAGCCCTTGTTAGAGAGGTGAATGTTTTACAATGTAAAGATTCTGAGAGAATTCCCATAAAAACTCTTGCCTTGGGGTTTTGTCTCTTTTAATTCCTTGTTGCTACTTCTGTCCCAAATAATGTGAGAAAATACTGCCCCTTGGAGAGGACATAATGCTAGCAATAAAACCCAGTTTCTGATACTACCCTGACAGTTGGAAAACAAACCAGAGGATACTGCAAGCATCATTATGAGTCTCTTTAGTTCAACAGCTTTTCTGCAAAGGAAGTGACATTTTCCTACGGTGTTTTCCTACTGAGGTGGAGTTCGTGATCCTCTACTGTTTTTTTTTGTTGGTTTGGGTTTTTTTAAAAGAAAAAAAAAAAGCCCTAATAGGCAAATTAGCCAAATCTTTGTAGCATATCCAGGATGAAATCCAAATGTGTGCTACTCGGATTGCTGAGTTTTTTCTGTAGTGTTTTCTTATGTTGCTAATTTTGGGTAAGTCAAGCACATGTGAATCTCTTACAAATAGAAATTTTAAGATTGTGCTTGCATTCTGGCCATATAGATAGGTGCCCTACACTCTTACTGGTGGCTTTGATTAGGAAGTGCAGGGACTTTGCGTGCCTACAGATCACGTTTTTGGTCTGAGTCTTCTGGGACACGGGCCTGAGTGGTGTTCAGATCAACCTCTCAGGCAGGGCCTGGCCCATTTCCTTTTATCGTGTTGTGCAATGATGCATTTAACTTCCAATATCAAAGACTGGAGGTGCTGTGCAGCTGCCTGAGAAAGGTCACCGAAAGCCAGAGGAGTTTCACAAAAAACATAGATGAATAGTTGACTTGGATTCGCTGAAACGAACAAAACTCTTCTCTCTTTCTTTTAGAATTATCTGTTTTTTGTGAAACTTGCTGGTTTTGCTGTGACCTTTATCTTTTACTCAGACTGTTTTTGCGTGCACATGGGGAAGGACTTAAATATAGATAGAGTTCACATCCTGTGGCAATCCTGTCACCAATGGCTCCCCTTGCCAGCCTCTGCTGTCATTGGTGCCACTGAGTGGGAGGCTTACAGCTGTCAGTGATGGGTGATGCTTCAATTCAGCATCTGACTTTGGCAGCCTGGCAATATTCCTGCCTGTCTGGGTTGCCTCGGGCTGTGCTAAGCCATAGGTGTGCTCTGGAGGTCGTATCCAGAATCCTTCCCTTCATCCAAGCAGAGTGGTGAGGAAAGAGACCCCTTCTGTGATTTGATGCTGTTAGGATGAAGTTTTTCTTGCCCACCACTGACCAATAAAGAGTCCTAGAAGGCAAAAAAAGAGCTTTGGCGTCTATGAGTGGCAGTGTCCAAGGCTGTTCATCAGCCTGGCCTGAATTTGGAAGATTTTGCTGGCATTTCTGGTATCCAGCTACGGTGCCAGGCAGACATGCTGTTAGTGTGGCTCCTGTATCCTTTTCTTGTAGCACAGTTTATCTTTTCTGTATGTAACCAACTAGGTAAAATAGATGCTTGATATCCAATGAGGTGTCAAGAAGGTGCCAGTGTAGAACAGAGAGCAATATGAGGTTGTGATGCCCTAGATATTTTTGGGGAGGGGTGATATTTGAGGTAACAGGTCACAGCCTCAGGTGACTTTAGGATGCTATTAATAGCCTGTCAAGTGTAACCCTTGCTTTGAAACCAGCAACTATTGGTTGTGGCAGCTGATGGTCTCTACGTGGGTTGGTGGTTCCCACAGACACCACCGAAACCAGTGCTCTTGTCTTGCCACTGCCATCTCAAGAGAGGCTGGGGAGCACGGTGGAGCCCCAGTGACACTGTACTGCAGATAGGAGGGAATGGTCTGTTTAGCTGGATTGTTTTTCTGACACACCTGCCTCCCTTCGAGAAATCGCATTTATACATGAGTTGTGCATGAATAAGCCTGCAACAAAGAAAGAAACTTTCTCAGGGTGGAGTGCCCTGTCCGTCAGCGAAAAGATGTCCCAGTGCTGCAGGGTGGGCAATGGTAGGTGGCCTTGGTTCTGCCCAGACAGTATGACTTTTTTGAGTGGTCTCTTGTTTAAGTGTTTTGAGGGCTGGTGATGACTGGAGATGAGGGGGTTCCCCAGTTGTGGCTATCTTAGCCCATGGGGCTTGCTTGCTCTTTGACTGCAGTGGTAGCCTAGAGCTCTGAAATACTAATCGCCTAATCAGTCTGCATGATGTGATTGGGTGGATCAAGTCTAAATGCATGTGAACATCCATCTTTGTTTGCTGTAGCTTTGAAACCAGGCAGGAAGCTGGGAGGAGAAGGCTGATCTTGACGAAAATGTGAGTTTGGGAGCCTCTGGTAATATTTTCAGAAGCCTGTAAAGAATGTACAGCCTAAATTCCCAAATAAATCCGAAGAAGTATCTTTAAACTTATGCCTTCTGTCTCATTTGCAGTTACAGGAACAGCAGCTGGGCTCCTGCATCATTTTGAAGCTCAATGACTCCATTAGGAGTCAGTTAGAGCTGACCGCAAATAAGTAATTCCTTAAATGAGAACAAGTATCTAAAGCGGTTTTGTCTATCCATCTTAAGTAGTTGAAGTTCACAACTTAAATCTCACCAGCATAACTTGCTCTTCCCCTTCACCCAGCTGGACATCACTAAATATGTAAGTCCCCAGAAAATTACTCCTTGTCAGAAAAGATGGGGATTGCTAAAAGGTGCATTACAAGTTGGTCTGTTGGGAGACCAAATACTAAAATGAGTCCAAGTTTCGTCCAATACCAAAATTGGAGACACTGAGATGGATGGAGGTGAGTAGTACTCCTTATATATTATTTCCATTAATTCCTCTGGATCAAGAACCTGGTGCTGGTTAACAAAATGTACTTTGGTACATTTTGTACCAGGTAGGTACGAAGGTAGGAAGGTAGGAAGCAACTTCAGCATAGAGAAGGGCGAGAATATCATACCAGGAATGCTGAAACCAGAGTAGTATAGATTTCAGCCATTCAGAAATGGGTTGAAACTCGTCAGTATAGTGTGCAAGGGCGCTCAGTGACTAATAACAAAAACCTATTCTTAAGCAGGGACTTCATCAGTTAGAAAATACTGAGAAGGAGAAAGATGTCAGTGTACTGGCTGATCACAGGATGACTATGAACCATCAATATGATGTTCTTGTGAAAAAGGCAAATTTAGTGTGAGGATCCACCAGGTGAGTTGTGATGGATCCTAGTCCCCCCTGTGTGGTGCAGGTGTGAAGAATGACAATGTAGATGTCCAAGAATGCTGGGTGTTTATTACACAAGATCATTTTGAAAGGAAGCCTACAAGAAGACTAAGCAAAATGAAAGAATTCAATATTTGGAAGGGACAGGAGCCTAAACTGAAGGATATTGCTGTCAGAATAAGAAAACTATGAGAAATGGTGATGCTTACGTGTTAGATGGTTTTCTAATCATCAGGTTCTAGAATATCCTCCTCCTAGAAATCAAAGTGTCAAGAAATCTAGTCTTTCCCTAAAATGCCATGCTACAGTGAACTAAATGACAGGGCCATAATAGCACAGGATTGGTTTTGATAGTCCGTAAGCCTTCATCCAGTTCAGTGCTCCCAGACAAACTGATTAAACCGCTGCAAGTTTTGTCGATAGTTTGTGAGCACAAAGTTAATCAGTGGAAGCCAGTTTGCTGAAAATGTATGGGAGCAGGCATTTGTAGCTGGGTTTTACTACAGAATTTTGCAGAGATTTAAACTAAGCTTTTCCAAGCTGTGTGTTCACAAGCCCCAGGTTTGCTGAGGCAAGCTAAGCCAAGATAGATCAAGGGAACACCAACTTCAGGATAGTGGCCTGTACACGTTCACACTGACAGAAGTACATGATTTGAAAGCTTGTTACTAGATGAGAGAGCTGTGATTTCCCTCTGTTGGTAAGGGCTATGATGAAAAAAATAAGATACTCAAAGAATTCTTGTCTGGGTGGGGTCATTAAAAACTAGAGAGAGATTTGGAAAGGAAAGGTGGTGCTTGATCATCCACGTATGCTTGGGGTGGTATGTAGCTGCTGCAACCTTTCTCTGAACTGGTGCTCCTGCAGCCATGCTCCAAGGCAAAGCCTATGTCCTTATCATCATAATTGCTCTTACACTAGGAAGATGTCCACTGACTTGTCAATACAGACTTAAAATACTTTTTGCTTGTATTGCTAGCTCCACACAATGGTGGTTTCACTTCTGTATTTTAACAGTGGTGTAATTTAAATAGGAAGAGTCATATCTGCTGGAGGAAAAAACCTTTTTTCCTCAGAGCCAAAAGGGGTTTGTGTGGTTTTGTTTGGGTCAGCTTGGCAGGATCAAAAAGTCAGCAGGCAGCCCTAGAAAAATTAAATTTACATGTGATGCGTGTTCTACTGTGGTACCATGCAGGGCTTGGGGATGTCGCTTCCTCCTGCTGCTGTGTGCCAGCACGCTGAGCTGAGGAGCACAGCACCCTCAGGTTGCACCTGCTCCGCACATATACATCAAATCCAGGGGTTTGGTCGCTCTCACCCTAAACCCCTGGGTGCCTCCATGGTCTGTTTCCCTAAATTGGGAGCAGAAGAGGGGCTGTATTGAGTCAGAGGGCAGCCTGCAGCAGATGACTGTGGCAGAGTGTAAGAATGAGAGTGAGCAGGTGGTAGATCTCCGCAGCTCCCTCCGTGATCCGCTTTGCAGCTTCTACCTTAGGCTTTGAACCTTTGTTACATTCCATGCTGGCCCATTATCAACCAAGCTAAGTACTTTCCTGTTAAGGAGGTGTCTCTTCTTACCCATTTAGTATGTGCTATAGTACTGATCTGAGGGTGTCTCTAGTTAATGGCTTTTTAGGACACAGTCCAGGAGCTTGCTCTGTTTGTGTGGCACTAATGCAGCACCTAAAATTTCTCCTGATGGCTGGGGGGTTTCAGAATGAGAGATGTGAGTGCTTTTTCCAGCAAACCGTGTACAAGCAGTGCAGTGCTAGACCACTGCTGCCTCTTGCAGCAACATCGGGAGCCCTCACGGAGAGAAGCATCCGGTTCCCATCAGCACTGTGTCACCTAACTTCTGCCAGGAGCCCATCTACTGTGCCTGGTCCCACAAATGGATACCAAAGGCTTAAAGTAATCTCCACTAAGGCTCCAGTTGTTGCTGAATCTGTTGCAGCTTGGATGGAATTAGAAATGGTGGAAATTTTCTACAAAAACATCTCTAGTAATGTGGAGTTAGTAACGTGGAGTTAAGAGGCACTGTTCACTCCTGCTTATGGATATTAAGATTGCAACCCAAAGTACTTGTTTCAAAGCATTAGCTTATATCTAGCAGGCTGTCCCGTAGCAAACCCACCTTTTTGATCATCAGCTTTTGTGTTTCCTGCTTATTCTGTGAATTGCTCCGAACTCCCTGGTAGCAGCTCATTCTCATATTGCTGCTTTCTGCTGAGTTTATTTTCCATGGATGTCTTTTCCAGCCTCACGTGATTCCACTGTGGCCACTCTCTGGAAAGAATACCAAGCTCAGATGAGAGCGTCAGAGGTTCCTGATGAAGCAGGACTGACGTCCCCACCTTTCTGCTTACTGGGAATGGTTTGGGGTGCAAAAGGCAGTCGGGGCAGCTGGACAAGCTGGAAGCTCCCAGCAGCTCTCCAGGGCTGATTTCCTTGCTTTGGTTCCTCCCGCACTCAAGTACCACCTGGCAAAACAAGGAGAAGCTGCTAGAGCAGACTGGGAACAGTTTATCTGTGTCCTTGCTTTTAATTGAAGTGCAAAGCAGTGGGTATCCAGACCTGGCTTCTCTTTGTGTTCGAGTGGTACTGTTGTTTGAAGAGACTGGAAGCTGCTGTTCTGAACGTAGCTGGAAAGAACTGAGCTGTTTTGTGTTTTAGCAACAGGGGATATTTCTTTCCTGGAGCCATAGAGGCATGCGTCAGGGGTTCAGTGGTGGATAGGTCACACTGAAATATCTTTTAAACAGAAATCCCCAGTTGGAGAAGTTAAACTTTGCGGGTTTTATTCTTTTCCCACTTGCATCCTCCTTTCTGAGAGGTAACTTTGCTTAGTTCATTGGAGTTACTCTAACCCACCTTAACGTGAGTAAAATCAGGAGGTTTTCTAAACGCAGCTCTTTGTGTGTAGCAACTGTCATGTATCAAGCTTACTCCTAAAGGCACTGGTTTTAAAAGAACCACTGGAAAGTTTAGGATTTCACTTTGACTCGCTCTATTCTTCTTTTTATGTGAACATCACTAAGACTCTCCTTTCTTGATACAGTTTTGAGCCAACGGGAGCTGGGATAGCCCCTTTGGTGGGGCAGTGTGTTTGAATTTCATAGGAACAGACTCCAAGGTGAGATAGTTATTTAACTCAATAGCCTGTGTGTTCGTTTTTTCCCAGGAGAATGCTTATAAGCCAAAGTAAAGTTAGACCTTGTGTTTTCCCCATGCAGATACTGAAGTGATCCAGACACCTGACTTGTAATATAAAGACTGACTTTCCAGTAAGAATTCATATGTTGTTGAAGTTTGTCTGAAAATTGAGCGCAGGAAATTCTTTGGGTCAGAAAAAGTTGATTTTTTTTTTTTTCCTGTAAAGTCTAAACAGGTCAGACTTCCTTTAGCAAAAGAGCATGCGTTATTAGAGATAAAGAAATTGAAGTGGGTACAGCTTTAACATCAAACCAAGAAACATACCGAAACACAGACTTAGCCAACATACTGAAACTTAGATTTGGTTTAGTATTAAAATTGTACCCGCTTCAATTTCTTTATCTCTAATAAGCTAGACCACATCATTAATATCAAGTCACATGGAATTTTCTAGCGGTGCTGTTTGAGCAGAGCCTTGGTTTCATATCATGATGAGTATGAGAAACATACTGAAACTTAGACTTTATCAGAAGATAATTAAACAGTCGTCTTTATTTACTGTAAGGCGTCTATGTTTTCTCTTCTGCCAAAGAGAAAAACTATTTGGACTACCAGCACTTGCTTATGTAAGTGGAAGGTAGGTGGGTCTTTATCTGGAAATGGTAATTGCCAACTTCAGCTGGGTAATTCTGATCAAGGAGGTAGTTTGGGCCAGCAATACTGAGGGTTTTGACAGATGAGCCTGTGACTAATTGCAGCACTTTCTGGCATTGCCACCACAACCTCTCATGGCTCCCTTAGCTTGAACTGTCACTGGAAGTCTTCTTAACCTATATCCTGTGCTGAGAAGTGGAGCCCTGAGCTCAGGTGCCTCTTTGTGTCTGCTCCTGGGAGAACAACTCCTTCACCTGCCCCAAAGTCTCGCTCTGTATGTGAGAGCTGGCCCTTGCTGCCTGTGCTTGGGTGGGCTCTGCAGGGCTGCTCATCTTTAGCATTGTGTAAAGAGGCTGCAATGCTCCCAGGAGAGAAGGCTGGCTTGGGAGCTCAGCAAATCCAACACAAATCTAACACCCTCTCTGTGCCTCAATTTCCTGAGAGACAGGGACAGTAAAGCTTACCTTCCTATTAATAGTTGTATGAGGGTAAATTTGGAGAAAAGTAATGAATGAGAAATGTCTGTAGGTTCTACATGTGACACTTCATGCGAATCAATGCATTGTTGTTTTGCAATGGGCTTTGTGTCACCCTCTGCTTGGAAACTTTTTGCTGAAATTGACAGCCCTGGTAGGGAGAACTCTCTGTTTCTCTGTAAGGAAACTACAGGATGAGGCTCCATCACCCCCTTCCTTGCCAGCATGCAAGCCTGATTGAGCTGGAGTTTGCCACGGCACTTAGCAAGGCTGGCACTTAGGACAGGCTAAGTAAGGACATACTTGTGTAACAGACCAGTGTGGTAAAAAGCTGTTCTCTCAAAGCAGCACTGTCCCCAGGCATTTTGGTGCGAGGACCCCGGCGGCATGGCTGTTACTGCACCAGGAGAAAGGCTATGCAAGAAGGGCAGGGAATGCAGGAGAGTCCACTTGCTTACTGTGCTCTCTGCCTCTTCCTCTGCACCAGTCCAAGGCTGGCTGTGCCATGCTGTCTGGCAGGGCTGGGGCCTGGTGCTTGGACGTGACAGGGCAGGGTGACACAGGGTGTCTGTGATGGTCCCTGGGCACAGAGCTCGTTTTGTCTTCACCTCTGGCAGGCTTTTCCATCATTGCTCATTCTGCAGACAAGGCGCAAGGGCAGTTTGGTCCCTGTATACTGTGCAGGCTCTTGATTTCCCAACCGTGGCCAGCAGCAAAAGGCACTGCAGTGGATGGGTCACGCAGGTGATGGATGGGTGGCATCTTCCACCTGCATGGAACAGAGGTACTTAGCTGGAGTGAAGCAGCTTGTGGCACATGGGAGTCAGACTTGGTCTCCATGTGAAGATACTGAAGCATTCATGGAGCTGCCAGTGTCTGAGTAGTGCTATTCTTGAGAAGGGGTCTTGCATCTGAGGAAAGACATCCCTACTCCCCAGGCCTGCCCTGGGCTGTGCTGACACAGGGAAGCTCTCACTGGCTTGGAGGCACAGTCACCTGCTTCTACATTCATCAGTCTTGCAGTCAAGGTGCCCCTGTCCCTTCAGGACAGTTCTCACTAGATCAAAAATCATACTTAGGAAATCAAAAAACAATTAGAAGCCTGAGCACACAGCCCGGACTCGCATCCAAACCCTACACTCACTAGTCTTGTAGTCACAATGCCCCTGTCCTTACAGGACAGGTCTCACTAGACCAAAAACCATACTTAAGAAATCCAAAACCAATAATAAGTCTTAGCTTAGCACGTAGCCTGGATTCGCGTCCAAACCCGATGTGGAGATTGCATATGCATATTTTGAATTAGTCATTCCAGAGTGTGCACTGGTATTTGCTTTCCTCCCACAAGAACCATGGGTGGTTTTAAAGGATTTAATCTGCCTCTTGGGCTTTGGCTGCAGGAATAAGTGCTGACAAATACAGCTTGCCCAGCTCTTTGTGGTCTCATTCATAGCATTACTGACACCTCTTCTTCCAGTGTGGTTCAAAGCTCCTCGAGCAGTGACACTGGAGCACCGGCAGTGGGATCTAGCGCTCCCTTTGTGGCACTGAGAACAGAGCACTGGAAGAAGGTGTCTGCTGGTGCCAGGAAGAAATGACTCCGGAGAAGTGCCTGGGCTGCAGTCAACCTGGGCCTGCAATGGGTGAGATATGCAGACTGACATTCAAACTGCTGGTGGCAAAGGGAAAATAGCCTGTGGCAGTTGTGCGAGTGAAAGAGGATCTAGACTCCCTCCGTATGCATGTGAAGGCCTTTATTTGGCTTCTTGCCCAAGAAATACATGATTTTCAATCCCTGATAGTTAACTCCTGCAATTATCAATTATTGGTTAGCGAGGCCATGAAGTGCGTGTCACATGGTAGGGAAAGCTTGGCTCAGGTTTCCCAGGCTGTAGAATATTTCATGGGGAAGATTTGCTCTCTGCAATTTGCTCCTGACAGATGCACTACCTGCCTATGCACCCTCTGAGGGATTTGAGACCTGGCAGCTCTGCCTCCAGCTGGGCAGCGAGTCCAGCTGCTATTTCAATTTATCTGTATTTTTAACTATACTTTTGTAATTTAGATTGATCTTTTATCTATATAGGTAGATCTTTATTTACCTGTATGTATTAATTGAGCAGCCTTTTGACATTTACAGATAATGTTCTGTGTAGACACAGACCCATGGCCCTCTCCATGCCTCTGGCAGAAGGGCAGAGTGGTGCTGGCACAGCTCCAGTGAGAGCTGGGGCTCTGGTTTGTCCCTCCTCAGCCTCTCAAGCTGGGCTCAGGCACAGCCTGGGCACATCCCAGTCACCTACTGGGGGAGCTCTGGGGCAGATCTACCCCACACAGCAGAGCTGCGGCTCCCTCCCACTGCTGCCCTGATTATAGCTCTTCCTGCAAACTGCCAAACAGAGAATGGTGCTAAAGCTGCGGTGACCATTCTGGCACCATTCGCCGGGTTTCCAGAACAGCTCAGAATTTTCCAGTAGCTCGATTTTTTTATTTTTTTTTTAATTGGTGTGTGAGTAAATCTTGGTTATTGCAGAGCACTTGAAGATGACCTTCACATCCTAAGAGTTTGCTCTGTGTAGGCAGACTCTTCCCCTCTCAGGAGGTGGTTAGGGTAGTGACGCTGTGTCTGTGGTGTTGTGGTTCAGGATACGTTGGCCTTTGACTCTTAAGCGGTCAGAGGTCGACATCCTGTGTAGACAGAGCAAATATTTCCTGCAATGATCTCTTCTGTTCCAGCCAGCAGAGATGCTGGGGCTCCTGTTGTGTTTGCATTTGATTATGCTGCCATTCCCCAAGGTGATTTGGGGTTGCGTGCAGGTCAGGCGGAACTGAGACAAAAGCAATGCCTTGAAAAGTCACAGTAATCGCACTGATGGCTTTGCCAAAATCGGCACACAAATCACCTTTAAATCAAAATCAACTTCTGGTTTTGATGTACGGCAAGATAAGCCAAATGGCTTTGAAAATGGACAGTTTGCTTCTGTTTTATTGCCTGTGTTAAAATGTTTATGACTTAGCTTCCTTCTACAACACATCCAGCTTCCTCTGTACAATTGGTTTCCTCTTGATTTCTTGTCGACGCCAAAAATAACTGTGAAAATTATACTGCTTTGCCTCTAGGATTTCCCGACTAATTCTGGAAACAATACTGATTGGAGTGTAATGTTGTCTTGGACTGTATATGTGGAAGAGAAAACATGTATGAGTGAAAACTAAAGCATTTCCTCCAGCTTCTCTCTTTAGCATCAGGAAAGGGAATGCTGCTTTACTTTAGGACTCGGATCTTGCGTTCTTTTCCAATGTGTAATTCCCTAGGCAAGCTAAGTTGTTTTGTTGCTGTCTTTTTAATTTGCCAGTACCCTTCAGATATGTTCTACTGCAGCAGAGCTGTGCTGTTTATTAGGGCTCTGGACTTGCCAGCTGTTCTCCAGCCTAAACACACATGAACTCTGCTACTCATCAAACCTGCTACCCTGTGTTGTTAATGCTGGTGATGGGGAAATATATGCCCAGACTATGGCACATCGCAGAGCTCTGCGCCTTGCTTTTTTTATCTGCTGGGCGTTCTTCCTAGTGCCTCATAGAAGAACTCATTCTCCTTCCATGACATCTCTGTGCAGAAATCTTTTTCACTTGCTATCCTACGTGGGTGAGAAAACTCCTGGATCTCTCTGTTTGCCACTTTTCGTTTGCAGCTCAGACAATGCAGAATTTCCGTGCAAAGAAGCAGACTACAACAGGGCTGTGAGCTTTGTGTGATCCGTAGCTGCTAGCGTGTTTCATGAGGGATGCAAACCTCTGGCGTTGTTCCCTATCCCAAACCACCAAGCTGGCAGTCTTTGACCTCTACAAGTCAGTTGCAAATTTGCTTGGAGCACGCAAGTGAGCCTGTCGGTCTTATCATGATGGCTATACAGTCAGTACTTATTGGCATGACTTAGCTGTGAGCAGGAAGTATCGCAAGTGTGCCAGACATAATAGCTGGTTTTCCAGGAATGGGAATCCCCAGCTGCACAGGACCTAATAACAGATGCTCACAGTTGGCACCAGAGTACAAGCAGGAGGATGTACTTACTGCCCAGCAGGCTGCTCCCTATCTTCCCGCAGGTCTTCCTTAATAGCAGAGGTTCACAAACACCAACAGGGGAGCGACTGGAAAAATGCAGGATTCTGGAGTGCTAAGAGGGTCTAGCTGGGACAAGGTTAGACCTTGTTTCTCCTAGAGACATTGCAATGAGTAGGGTATCTCTGTTAGTTCCATTCTTGGGGGTGGGAGTCTCTCCTTCCAGATATGGCTCAATAAGCAGCGTACCTGCCGTCAGACCACTGGCAATGGAAGACTGAATTCTGTGATTAGGAATAGTTGAAAGATGGTGGTATATATCCCGGGCCAGCTGTTTCCTGTCGTGTTTTTTGGATGATGTTGGGGACCTCTGATTCCTGAGCCTGGTTGTTAAACTTTGCAGTCCTCGTGTGATTAATTTTTTCAGGTGGAGTAACCTCCAGAGGGTAGTGCTTAAAATCCTGGGAGTCTGGCTAGAATGAGCACAAGTACCATGTCCTTGCAGTTTAGGGAGAGGTGGAAATCGCTTTCAGTTAGGTCTGCACCTTGATTGGGATTGTAACTGTGTTTATTCATTAGCTGTTGGTGCTAATTCCTTCTCTTTAGGCTTTCTGAAAGTATGAATGAAAAGGAAATTGGTAATAGTGCAATTATGAAATAATTTAATGAGGATTTTGACTTTTCTAACATTCTACCACTACTTTTGTTATCTGTTAGCATATGTGTGGGTTTTTTTCCTAGTGAAGCACTTCCCTTGGAAATGAGTAACAAAAATCCCCAAATAGTTGCAAAGCAAAGGCAGTTGTATCAGCCTGTCCATTAACAGACAGGGTGCCAGAGGATGAGAATAAGGCAAATGAAATTTGTTACCAATCACTGCAAAGCAATGTGTGTGGGAAATAAGAGCTTGGTCTAGGGATATATGTTGACATTGCAAATAGCTCTTGCCTCTCGGGAAGGCTGTTGGAATGATTGCGGATGGCTTGCTGAAAACCTCACCCCAGCTCTTAGTTGGAACAGAAAAGGCAAACAAACAGAGAGCTCAGAGCAAAGTGAAAAATAAATCCGTATCGCACCCACATCTGCAATGCTGATGGCCGTTTCAGCCAGTTTACCTGAGAAACTCGAAGGTAGAGCTATGGGAATTGCAGAGATGGGCAACTAGGATGATGAGCTTTCATATGCAAGGTGGCTACAGAAAGCTTATTGTTTAGAAAGAGGGAATTGTGAGGAGATGTGCTGGAGACTGGTGCATTTATCGACAGAGAAATGAAATATGTTTCACTCACGACTGCTTGTAGTACAAGTGTAGGGGTGTACGGTGAAATTATTCAGCAGCAGGTAAGTCAAAGGAAGCAGTGTTTTCACAACACATAATCTGCAATGAATTGCTACAGGATATTTTAGAGGCTAGAAATATACCTGGTCATAGGGGTTAGATACATTTGTGGAAAGTAGGTCCATGTCCTACTGTTAAAGACCTCAGCTCAGGAAGTCAGCAGATTTTGCTTACTGGGAGGTGTAAAGGGGGGGTCCCATACTGTGCACGCACCTTTTTATATTCTTCCTGAAGACTCCACTTTTTACCACTATCAGAAACAAGATATTGGGCTAGATGGAATAACTCTCCTGGATGAAGACCACTGCAAGCATGTGTAAAAATTGAGAGCATTGTGTTGGACAGTGACATTGTGTGGACAGCTTTGAAGGGAAGTCTTGGATTCTTGGGAGAAGGTGTTTTACCACCAGGTACTGCTACCTCTCTTCTCCTGCACGCACTTCGTACTGTGCCCCAGGAAATACTAGCAAAGGTTACACAAGCTTTACCTATAAAGGTTAATGAAAAATCAAGACAACGGTCTTGCACGTGCATTAACAGACGGAGGCCTCCAGGGAAAAAAGAGACAGTCTTCCAACCTGCTCCCTGTTCTACTTCATGGCATCAAGTGTGGAGCGTGAACACTGAGATCTAGAAGCAGAGATCTCAGAGGAGAGTAACTGAGTAGAGCTGAGCACCTGTTCAGAATAAACCATAAGACTTTTTTTAACAGCTGCTGCCTGTTAGTAGGAATTACCTGCTAATCAGCCTGCAGCTTTCCTAATGTCACAGGTTTTGCAGACATTTCTCTCTGAGAGGATCCCTTGTAATGCTCAGTTGTTTTCTGTTCTTCATCTTCATGCTTGGATTGCGCAGGGCGTATGTGGGCAGAATGAGAGGAAGGAAGGAAAAGGAAGCCTCACAAAGTTTTTGTGGTTTCACCCACAAGAGAAGCCAGATTTCCCCTATTTGCATGCTGTCCTCCCCTCTTTGGGATAATAGCTGCCCTTCTCACAAAGAGAAGGTGGGTATTCGCTGGTCGCGTGAGCTTTCCCTTCAAGCCTGTGCTGTGAATTTGCACCTGGTCTTGGAAGGTGGGGTTAGTCTGCTGTTAACTTTTCATATATTAATGGCTTATGGAGAGTGTATCTTTTTGTTGTGTGAGCTTCCTAAGAAAGGGTTGAAGGTCTGTCAGGAATGTGTGATTAAATTGGGGATTGCATTGTTTCAGGATGTTGTAGGGCACTAATACATTAAGAAATGGATCTGACACACGAAGGTTGTGAGGTTCTTAACCCAATGAATCCTGATTAAACGTCGTGTTAGGAAAAACCTCAGCAACAGTTTGCTACTTGAGCTCAGAAGATATGCAGAAGGATGACTCTACATGTATCCTGATATTCCTTCCAAACCATTCGGTGCTACCTACTCCTAGAAGCAGACTTCTCAACTACCCTTTACTGTCTGATCTTGTGCAGCCATTCTTATGCATGTGTAAATACAGTTGTCAGCAGTGTATAGGTGTTTGCAAATACATGTTATCTCCCCTTCCGACTAGGAGACTGTTATATGGAAAGATGAATGCTTTACTAGTGTGATGGCCAAGACAACAGTGTAGATCCTCACTACAGTAAAGCAGGTGTGCAGGAAGACATACTGACATCTGCCATTCCCAACTGTGGTTTTTTGTGCCAAGGTGGGACACTTGACTCAGTCCTACACTTCACAGCAATGTATTTGATGTTTGACTCCACTGCTCTGTTTGAAGGTAGCTTCTGGGAGTTCTTCACCCTCCAAGTGGACTCCTGTCACTCAGACTACTCAGACCAAAGTGAAAACGGGATGCTGGTGTGTTCAGCCAGCCAGCAATGCACAAATTACAGAGTCTCCGGCTCTCACAGAGGTGGATGGAGCAGCATAGGGAGTCAAGGAAGCTGCATATGAGATGAAAAGTTATATGCCAAGCTGAAGTCTTTAAATTGAAAGGGCGAGAAAGTATACTTGTGAAGGAAAGCTGTTTAGATTTTAGCCAAATGATCAGTGTTTGCAACCTCCAAAGCGCGTCCAGAGTGGTGTGCAGGGTTATATGCTCTCTCAATTATTGTGTGACTTTGCTAGTAGAGGATCTGTTGCCTCCTAGATGTGTATAATAGCGTTGAAATGTGGCTGATTATGTGGCTTGAATATTTCTACTTGATGCCATACACATAAGTTTTGCAGTGATACTGAAGAGTCCTGGCTTGTTCATCCCACCTGTCTACTGAACTCAGGTAGCTGACATGTTTTGTCCTTTTCCAGTTTCCCACACATTGCAATTGCATGGGATATTTGCAATATGAATTTGCATTTACAGCATGAAACACAAAGTAGCCTTCTATTTTAACATCTCTGCTCTTCACTTCGCTGCCTAGCATTTCCACTTAACCAGGTACGCTTGTAGTTGTCAAGTTACAAGTAAAAAAGCTGGTGATAATGAAGTTGCTCTCAACGTACCTAGAGCTGTGCTGATTCACTCTGTAGAGAATCTGACCTTTTATTAGTGGATTTCTGATGACTTGACCCTGTACTTGTGTTGCGATGTAGAAAGTAATCTGACTTGGATTCTTCTGCAATGACTTCTGCTTCCCATCACCACTGTAAAAACGCTATCTTCTTGAGTTTCCAGGGGTGAATTGCGGAATCAAGACCTGGGAAACTTTCGTTCTGTCCACCACTGTACTAAAGGACTTGAGTTACACCACTTAGCTACATCTTTCCAAGACCGTCACATTTATCCGCTTTATATGCATGCAAGTGCTTTTTTTTATGTGAGTTGGGTACGGCGGTTCAAAGCAGGAAGTGCAAATTGTCACAATCTGTATCAGGGAACGAACTGATGGCATTAGATCAGAGTGAGGGGGAAAGTAAGAAAGCAGGAGAGAAGCTGAGTGAGCCTGATTCTTCATCCTTTTTGCTCTGGTGAGAATCAGGGACATGTCCACTGAAAACAATAATGCTGCTTAATTGACATGAGAGAAGTATCTCTAGTATGAAAGAAATTAGATCAGATTGGCCTTGAAGATCATCTGCAGTAAAGGCACTTGTGAAGCCCTCCTTGATGTGTGATCAATATATTCCACCCACCTCAGGATCAATTTATTAGTACACAGTGTATTAAAGCTTCTTCTGAAATTAACTCTGACGTTTAGATTTTTTGATCTTGGAGAGAGAGGAGTAGTGTGGCTGAGAGCAAGTTATCCCACAGGAGTGTGGTTCTGTAACTGCCAGACAAAACTTGTGGTGTTCTGCTTGTTGTCGCCTTGGGGGCCTGATGGTTCTCCTCCTTTAGCTTCACATTTTTGCGGTTTTATTTTCTATTTCAGGAGCATTCCTGCTTACTTACTGGAGGAAGAAGCTAACAGTTATTTCTCTCACTTGTTTGTTCTTTTCATCAGTGTTGCCAGCACAAATATTTATGAAGATATATTTGAACATGTGCAGTTGTTCTTTGAGAGTCATCCCAATCTTTAATTTCTCCTCTTTTCTGCTGCTGCTAACAGGCAATCACATGTTGATTCTGCAGCAGATTTAACCTCTTGGCTTTCTGTTCAGACCTCTCTTGACCTTGAGGCTTGAAGCTTTGGTCTGCTATGTTGCACCTACCCAAGTATCCTTTGCTTCCAGGTGTGTGATCTGACTGCTGTGCCCATCTAAATGGGCTCAGGACCTCCATCATTAATTCCGAGCCTGCAGAAAATTGTCTTAGGTTTTCTAGTCCTCTGATAACTATACAGGATAACTGGTCTGAGCACCTGAAAAAGCAGGAATTTTTTTTTATAGTTCTAGCTCTCTTCTATTCCAAACACACTGGTGTCCATCAGCTATGGCACTTCAAGACAAGCTCAGTTTTGTATTACATTGGATGATAGTCAGTGTGAGTGAAACTGTTGAAGCATTTAGAATTTATGCCTTGCTTAATCTCATCTTGACCAGCAAGTACGTGCCTTCTAGGAAACCACGGACTAAGCAACATCTTGGTGGTAACAAGAAAGGAATGACCTTTAGGAAGTAACAGTGTGTCCTCTTTAGAGGAGCATTGACACCCTCAGGCCATGTCAGAGACCTTGTCCCACCACTCACACCCCAACGGGACCTTTTGTCAGGTTGTTGTATGGGAGAGGAAGAGATGGGGATGGAGGGAAACCCCCTCTCCCAGTGGTGTGACTTAGCGTTATTATCGTGGTTGTATGTACTGTGCCCGAGACCAATGTCAGAGTAATATGCTGCTGAGTAATATGCAGAGTGCCACTTGGGTTTGTAGAGCCAGTAGTCAAGGACCATGGCTGGGGCTGTGCACTACACGTATTTGTCTGAGCTCACTGTGGGACTTGGAGACTGGAATTTCCCTCGTGCACTTTGCTCAGAGGGTGAGGGAGCCCTGGCAGGGTTAAAGCAAGACAGCCCCCCTCCACCCCCATTCTAGCACAGGCGCTTCCTGCAAAGCCAGCCCTGGTGCTGCAGGTTTGCAGAATGCATCTGGGCTATGATGCGGGTGACACTGAGATAAAAAATTCCGCTGGAGGTATTTGCTTGAGCCCTCTGCAGCAGAACTGCAGATTTACTCAGCTGCACAGGGTGCCCTTCCCGTCTATGCCTTTGTTGTAAAAGACCCACATGTGGACACTGAAAATGTGTGATAATATTGTTGGATCATGACACCACAGGCTGTAAGGATACAGGCACTTGAAAACTAACCCTTCCATTTCTCCTTGTCTTTAAATACCTCAGCAGCAAGGTAAAGAGACACAACACATCCTGAAAGGAAGTGGAGATGTTCCATAGTGTTCTCTCAGCTTGGTGTTGGGTGCTTCCCAAGTTATCCTGCCTCCCAGTGCTTACTCTTACAGCTCCCTGGGCAGTAACGAGATTGGGAAGGAGTTCAGGGCACAGGGCCAGCAGACTTGTCCTTGAAGGTTTGTAGCTGTAAGAGTGGTAATAAGAAGAGAATTTTCCACTCTGATAAATGGAATCAAGTCAGGAAAACAGAGAGCTTTATTTTTTTTTGAGTATGACAGTTCAACAGGATTGCAACTAGTATTTTATAACTTTTTGCTGCTGCTCGTTGACTTCTCAACAAACTTTTTGATCAAAATCCATCTCTGTCTCTGAACATACTGTCTGAATTCAGTGTGCCAAAATCGCTAAAGCACTTTTCTGCAGAAGCGAATCTTGGTTTTCTATGAAACGGTGGTTTCGTTGCACATGAACTATTACAGTTTTGGGTCAGACTTATTTTTTATAAAGTTCCATTTGCTCCAGCGGCTTTCAATCAGCACGAATGTGGTTTAACTTCTTTGCCATCAATGATATTTTCTGCCTTTGGGATAATAATTAAAATCACAGAACAGTCTTTAAGCGATCCCTTCCAACGTGAACCATTCTGTGAAAACTACCTTGGTTGACGCTTACCTTCAGTGAAAGGGTAGCAAAGTTAGACCCTCAAGGGTATCAGTGGTCAATCCCCAGGTCACCAGGGTAGCTGGTGCTCTTGGACCCTGAAAGGTGAGAAGTCAGTAATAGTAGCTTTGTAGCTATCCTCTTGTCTGAACAATGAATTCCTCTGCTTACTCAGATACAAATTACTGGGGCAAAGTGCTGTCATAGTTATTTCCTTAATCAGAGTGAGCAGAACTATTTGGGTTTTTTGGTGTATGCTCTGATGCCTGTGCATCAGTCTGAAGGCAAAGGAGACAATCAGGACTTTGGAACCTATTTTGAAGTTAGTAGCAATGGGGAATAAATAATATGATTATCTCTAACATCTCCCGCTTTCCACACTGGGTTGATCTTGAGTAGTTGAGTATCCCACAGCTTCTGAGAAGACAGAGTTTCTACACGTTAGAGGATAAGAAGAAATCACCTTTTCTCTGCAGCAGCTGATTACTGCATTTTACAATTTTTCAGCTAATTCTCTGAATCAAACATCAAGGTAGGACTAAACTGTGCATCTTTGCTGGGTTCTGTGAGGCAGCATGAAGGAGGAAGTGATCTATGACGCAGGAGAATTGCTTCATGTTTGAGGGGTGTCCACCATCACTTGTTGGGAGTTTATTCTTCACAAAAATAGGAACATTTTTTTTCACCGATGGTTTGACTTCTTGGAAAGTGGTAGAGGTGCAGCTGGTTCCTTTTCTTATTAACAACAGCTGAGGTCTCTGCTGGAAAACCCTATTTTCAGTTGTCTAAAACTTGAATCATCTTAACTATTTGAGCTAAAATTTAATATTGTGTCTTGCCCTGCAGCAGAGCTTTCCCAGGAAACTGGGACCCAACAACCTAGTGGTGTCCAGGCCTAGGTGGATTTTGTGGATAGCAAGTGCCAAAGCAGAGCTGTCCAAAGGGTAAAAGGGGAGCAGTGGGAGGGGATCGCAACCAGATGGGTCCTGAACTCTTGCATTATAACGGGATTGTCTGGCCTTGTCTGTGTGGTGTGGCCCTTCCATTTTTCTGTAGACTCTTGGGAGGGAGCCGCCTGCAGCCTAGTTCTTGTGTCTGGCAGTGCTGGTCATCGGCATTCTTCCCAGAAAAGTATTTTCTGGCTTTTTTTGGACAAGCCACCGCCATCAGTAGTGTGCTATCCAGTCTGTCCACCTCCAAACCATATTGTTCCTTCCCTGTTATTATGTCTGTCTGCATCCCACAGGGTTGTGAGGCTTGTAAGGTTCCCTGCTGTTGTATAGTGACAATTATAGAAAATCCTCTGAAGAGTCATTACCCCTTTTAGTGGAAACTTTAAATGGTGTGTGTTAATAAGACTAGGGTTGTATATTAGACAATGGGTAGGGAACAAATGCCAACAAACACTCAGGAAATGATCATTTGGCTATCCTGTGTATGATGACATGATGATGCTTAGGGGAAAACACTATTTTTAGGGTAATAGATAGCTATAACATGAGTGCATAAAAGGAAGACAAACTGAAGTGGCAGAGGCAAACTTATTTCAAGTGTTTCCTGAATCTTGCCTCACTAATAATTTCTCCATGTGGTTTTATTTTTGTCGTACACTTCATAAAGGGTAACTAACAACTTTTGCCATAGTCTGTCTTGTCTTTATAAAAATAAAAGCTTATAAAGCTTCTAGTTGAAAGAACAGTTCCTCTGCTTTGTGCTATTTTATCCAGTTTGTTAGAAAAGCAACAGATATTCTAAATAAGCATCATGGTTCTGGGATGAGACTTTTCCTGGTCTGAACTCAGAAGAAAAAAAGGCTTTTAGGAGCCGGCTTAGTTGGACACAATGTTCAACAGGCTTCCCACTCTTATTTTCAGATTTTGACACAACCTCCATTCTTCCTCTGCTCAGCAGCACAGGATTCCCTCAAGTGAGAGATAGGGAGCTTTTCCTCTTGGACCAGCTCTCAGCCCGTGCTGCTTGAATCTCTGAAAAGCACTGCCACTTCAGTAAGCAGTGGTGACAACAGGAGCGTCCTTTACGGAAGTTCCCTCTTTTCAGTTTAGCGATGTCAAGCAATCTCATTTCCCTTCTGAGGTTGGGTAATTCTTGGGTTGCCACTTTCTCCAACTTTCCCATGATGCCTGCAATTGGTTAGCTCAGATCTTTGGTACAATGTGCAAAACATCACAATTGCTGAAGAAAGGTTTGTACGGAAATCTTCAGCAAACACTTGTAGGACAGGGAAGGGTCCAGATGCCTCCACAGTCTGTCTTGTTCCCCTCACAACGGGGAATGCTTTAGTAGACAGAAGATGCATCAACTTGTTAGCAGTGACCTGGCTGTTTCGGGTGAGCTATCACTTTGCAGTTGTGCTTCTTGGCACCTGAGCCCTGACAAGTTGCCTGTTTTATAGAATCATTGAATCACTGAATGGTTCGGGTTGGAAGGGACCTTAAAGACCATCTAGTTCCAACCTCCCTGCCCTGGGCAGGGACACCTCCCACCCGACCAGGCTGCTCAAAGCCCCATCCAGCCTGGCCTTGGACACCTCCAGGGATGGGGCATTGACAACTTCCCTGGGCAACCTGTTCCAGTGCCCCACCACCCCCACAGGAAAGAATTTCTTCCTGATATCCAATCTAAATCTCCCCTCTTTCAGTTTGAAACTGTTGCCCTTCATCCTATCATTCCACTTCCTGATAAAGAGTCCCTCCCCATCCTTCCTGTAGCCCCCTTTAGGGACTGGAAGGGGCTCTAAGGTCTCCCTGGAGCCTTCTCTCCTCCAGGCTGAACAACCCCAACTCTCTCAGCCTGTCCTCACAGCAGAGGGGCTCCAGCCCTCGGATCGTCTTCGTGGCCCTCCTCTGGACCCATTCAAACAGGTCCGTGTCCTTCTTGTGCTGAGGACTTCAGAGCTGCACACAGTACTCCCATGAGTGAGCCCTGTCCAAAGCACTAGTCCCTACACTTCTAAATTCTGTGGATCACTTCTGTGGATGACCTGGTGCTTCCCTCAAAGGCAGTCACTGTGGGCAGTTCTAAGGAGGAGAGATCAGCCTCCCTAATGTAATTCTTCTGCCTGTTGCTGGTTCTTCCATAGAGCACAGTTCACAGCTGCTACAGCCGAGTCACCTCTTGCTGCACTAATTGCTGTCTCCTGGCAGTCTGCTTTTGTCCTCATCTCCATTTGCTAATGCATTCAACTGCAAATTCATTTGAATATACATCAAAAATTCAACTGCTGCTGTGAAAAGCCTTTTTTGTTTGACTGCCTTGTCACACCAGAGGCAAATCCTCCATGTAAAAGGACAACACACTAAATAAACTCAGCGAAGAGAAGAATCTATCCTGGCATATATACATACTTTACACTTTTTCCACCCCCATAAGTCACGGTTCTTTTCTACTCCAAGAGAGCAGCAACCCGTGTCCAAAGGCTGTATATTTGGGGGAAGTGAGTAGGAACATCCCGTCACTCCAAGAATGAAGCTTCTCTCATTCTGCATGCTTTGAGTAAAGAAATTCAAAATGGCTTTATAAGTTAGTCAAGATAATTGGAAGGAGCAGAGGAACTGTTCCTTACTGTGCATTAGGCCTACTGACATCAGGCCTACTCACGGCCTCTGGGGTGAAATTCAAAAACCCTAACACCCACAACAGTCATGCAATTTCCTCTGGTCCAGGACCAATGACCCTTTTTTAATGGAGAAATAATGATTATTATGATCATTGCTTATTATAGTCAATTGTGAATAATGCTGCTTATTGCGACAAACCAGGCAAAGTATTTTGGCTGTTATGTATGTGGAAATTATTGCAGACCTACGTCGCAATTGTTTTTCATGCTGGGCTATTTTGGCAATGTCATCTTCTAAATAGTTTGTATTCTAAATAAAAACCCAAAAATGCAATAATGGCTTTCTTCTGATAAATTTACAGGGGGGAGGAAGTTTTAGGAAAGCAGAGATGGATTAAATGGATTAGATGGACAAAATAAAAAACATTGCCCATGGACTCGAGCCTTTTTCTACACGTAAAATAGGTTTATTTTTTGGCTTCATGTTGGTCTTTGGTCAGCAAACAGACAGAAAACTCTTCTTTATTCCTTTCTGCCCTGCCCATCAAAAACTTTGCAAATAGTTGAGAACTACCTAGCCCCATCAGGTGTTGGGTTAGGATGTGCCATGCCTGTTTTAGGAATATGGCCTCCCATATTGCTTTTAACCATTTTTCATCTCGTAACTCATTGCTAAACAGTGCAGTGCAGTATTCCGACACTTTTTAAATTCTTTTATAGTCTGGTAAACTTTCTTTGACTCAGCTGCTTTTGATGTAGCTTCTTCTATGATTCATTAGTGGAAATAGGTTTCACTCACGTTTTATTTAGGGCACTGACTCTCAGCATATACTTGGAGTACTAGCTCTAAGGAAGAGAATTCATTCTGTAATAAGCTCAGTGAGCCTCCAAATTCACCCTCATGGAGGGAAATACAGATGAGAACTGGTGATGTGCAAAAAATATTAGGAGGCCTCAGATATTGCTCATCTTTAAAGCTTTATGCTATTTTGACGCCTGGTTTGGACAAAGAGAATGATAGCGGGGGTGGGGAGCAAACCTGAAAATATCCAGAATATATTTGTTTAGCAAGGCTCCAAAGGATGTGGCCTCAGCAGGATGGGCTTTTTGTAATTCTCCTAACCTTTCCCAAATGCAGATTTTTAAGATTCATCATTGTTTTAAAAAAAGGATTTAGTAGCTTAAACATCAAAAAGAATACAACAAAAAGGTATTTTGTTTGAAGAATAATTTAGAGTAGTTTTGTCTGGAATGAAGACATTAAGTTTTATCAGAGTGTGGCTAGTCATTGAGGCAAATAACATAGAAAGGAGCTGACTCTGTTGTCATTTTAAGACTTTAAACCAAAGCATATCACTTTCTAGAGAAAAAACTTAGATTAAACCATAAAACTAGAGCTTAATGGAGGAATTAGGTAGCCTATGGTTATATGACATTGGGATAATGTCATTTAATGTCTCAATTCGGTCATCTGACTGTAAATTCTTCTAATAACATGCTTACACAACCATATTTCCCAGCCTTAATGGTTTGGTAACATCATATACAGTAATCTGTGAGTTTCCACTGACTTGACTGTGTTTTGGCCTCTTGTCCTTTTGTGTACATTTCGGGTGCTACTCATTTAGCATAGGTATCAGAGCTGCTATTACTCGTTTGAATTCCTCACTATAATGACTTTAAGCACTGTGGTTTGCATTTGGCAAGGGCATGCTGGCAGGCCGTGTTGTGAATACGATCTACAGTCATTCTGAAAATCATGTACTTCCTCCTTTCTTAAGCACGAAGACAATTCTTCATGTTCTCATTTGAAGCTCAATATGGAGTGACTCTTCTGTCATTTGCCGTGAGTGGACTATATATTGTCTCGCGGTGACTTTCAAGATGAAGCCCCAGAAAGCAGGGCACTCGGAGATTGGCAGGCTTCCCTCTGATTTAGCAATCGGTGTTTAGGAGGTAGGACAGTTGCAGCAATTTGAAGTCTTAGCAGTTTTTTTATGGATCACTTACTGTAGCGTGTGGGTAGTCTGCCAAGCCCAATGTGGACAGATACCTCTGGTAGGGGGTTAATCTGTCTGAGTGCTCAGCATTTACATTTCAGAATTCCCTGCCTTTGCCATGGTATTTATTGTTCTTTGAATCAGCACAGCAATTTTCCGAGAAATACTCCTAGAACTGCTGAAACATTAACAGAACTATTAACAGAAGCAGTTCTACAATTTTCAGTAGTGGCCACAGCACTTATCTTTAAGGTGGCCATAAGAAAGAGATAATTTTAACATTTTATATATATTATAGCACTCCATCAGGCACTTCCCTCTTCCCCATGGTCAGTTTTTATCTTTGTCCTTTTAGCTTGTTGGCTTATAACAGCAGAGAATTGCACACATAGTCAAAAGCGAACAGGCACGGTGAACTGTAAAAGGTGGCTGTTGGGGCTGAGCTGGTCAGCAGTTATGTGGCAGCCACAAATGGCAGGGAGTCTCTGGTGCCCTGTGCCACCAGGCTAACTTGGTTGCATTGGCCCTGACTTTGATCTGAGCAAGGAGAGAGCTTCTTCTCATGTCCAAATTGGCTGCTCCTAATGCATTGAAACAGACGTAGTTAGAGATCTTTTCTGTAGTGACCTCTGGTCTAAACTTGCAAACTCCTCGGCTTGAACCACGACCTTTTATTTTTGCATATTATTTTAACATCCCAGCCACATTTATGTGCATCCCTACTTACACCTCAGACTAGTGTTTCTTTCAGTTTCAGGAGTCGCAAATTTGACACAGAATCTGTCACTGCCATCTACTAAAGCAGATGGCAACAAATATGGGTTTTAATCTGACTGTTACATAGACTTGTTGCATTAGCTGGGGTGCTACAGGGGGGAGGAGAGGAAGGAAGTGGGGAGGGAGGAGATGGGACAGGGCAGCGGGGAAAGAGTGGGGAAAAATACACGAAGTAGTAATGTTTGACATTTGTCATGGTAATTTTCCTTTTAATTGAATAGTTCATTTACCAAACTTCCTTTCTTCTTTGTGGCTATGTAAAATCCCCATTCTGTGCCCCTGGTGGCAACACTCACTGTTCAGCTGCATCTGTGATACTGAGAGGCAAGTATGCTGCTTCAACAGTAGGGATTCTTTCAGCTGTGATGTGGGATGCAGTGATTCAGCAGGGAAATCAGTGCAGCTGCATCAGCTCTGCAGTATGGCAGTCTGGCAAGGTAAAGAATGCTTTGGTTTTAGCAACCTTTTTGGGGAGCAGCATCACCTGGCAGTGTCAGCAGTGATGAAACCAGCAACAAGGTTTTCAGAGTCAGGGAGATATTTTCCTGTTTTCCCCTTCGCATTTTTTTTTGTAGTATAAGGAGGTGTAAGGTGGGTGTTGATCTCTTCTCCCAAGTAACAAGTGATAGAACAAGAGGAATTGGCCTCAAGTTGTGCCAGGGTAGGTTTAGATTGGATATTAGGAAAGATTCCTTCACCGAAAGGGTTGTCAAGCATTGGAACAGGCTGCCCAGGGACGTGGTTGAGTCACCATCCCTGGGAGGTATTTAAAAGATGGGTAGATATGGTGCTTAGGGACACGGTTTAGTGGTGGTTATGGCAGTGTTAGATTAATGGTTGGACTCAATGATCTTAAAGGTCTTTTCCAACCTAAATGATTCTATGACGTATTTATTTACAAGCATGCCCATACTACACAATGCATTATGTGTGGCTGCCTGCTGTACCTGGTCATTCAACTCATGTCCACTTCATTTTGATTCAAATGGTGTCTGGTCCCTGAAGAAAATGCCTATACCTCCTTGGGAATTGAGCTTTGCGCCTTGTAGGGATCGAGCGGTGCATCCGCAGTGCAGACACCCAGCACCAGGCAGTGGAAACGTTCCCACCTCTGAGCTGCGGGGACCTGCACGGCATTATGGGAAAGTATCAAGTCAAACCCACCAGCTGTGCATGAGACCACGTGTTCCGACTGTTGTTCTGATGATCTTGGGCTGCTGGGCTTAAAACAAATGTAACTGCGCTATTACTTGTTTCCCTGTAGTTTTGCTAGTGGGTCTGGTCCAAGTAATTTTTTTCTCTCTCTTTCAGTTTCCGGGGTGTTAAAATTTGTTCATTCCACTGGATAGATACAGGGAGGTTATTAAAAGCTTGTAATGCATTTTTAGATTATTGGCTGGAAGATGAAAGGGCAATGGAAAATATTTTGTCAATTATTTCACTGTGACAGCAGAAGAAGCAGGTGAATGGGTTTGTACGTGTATCCAAGTATATGTGTGTCTGGACTGAATCAAGCACACGGTCTGCCTACCCCAGGTTATCATCTTCATCTTTAACCACCACAAATTGCCTTAGAGAAAAGTGAAAGAAACCTTAGTGAAACTGTTGCATTCTGCAGGAAGATTGTTTTTCGTTGTTCTTAGCCTGAAGTTAATGTTTGTCATGGAGAAGGAGTATCTAGATCTCTTGCGGAGTTTCAGTTTTAAATCCTTGATATAGATCCTCATTCTACAGTAAATCTTACATCATTCTTTTCAGCTTGCCAAGACCTTGTAGTCTGTGGCACTGGTGGCAGTGTGTCCATGAGGAATCGAGTAGTAGGTAGACAGGAGCTGTGGCCTCATGAGGAGTATTGTGGGACTTTGGCCTGCTGTGTCACTGTGTCTAAGTGCTGCTATTTAGCTAGAAATCTTCTTCACTTGCAGAGGACACTTTGTGCTTTTTTACAGGTGTTGCTCATGTCTTACCTGACTTTCTTAAACTGCAGTTAATAAAGCAAAACCAACACCAATATAAAAAAAAAAAAACCAAACAAAAAAACCCAACCCTGAGTATCTAAAATAAATCAGTGGTCAACATGAAGGACTCTGGGAAGTGCTGTATTTTTTGAAGGCTGTGGCTGCCTCATTGCTCCACAATGGAGGACTTCCTTGAGCAGCGGCACAGTCTTTAAGTGATCTAAGTGGAAATAAATAAACTGAAAGTTGAGCTCAAGTCTCAAAAGCAGAGGGCTTTTTGTCCTTGCTAGACATTCAAGCTGAAATGACAGCTTCATTCTGTGTAATCTTGATTTTTGAAGAGGCTGACATGAGATGAAAGGAGGTCCAAGAGCTAGTAAGATTCAGTCCTGTGCTGAATTAACCACAGACGTACGCAGACCCTTCACTGCCAGGCAGATATCTTGACTGCTTGGATTTCTATCCAACTCTTCTTGTGTACAGCTCAAGACCCTGCTTCTCTGGCACCTGATGCCTGATATTGCACTTGTATCTGTGCAAAATGGATTGTTCTGGACCTGTTGGGATGCTGTCTGGGTTAGGTCCCTGTAACAGCGCCCAGATCAGAATTACCTGGCTGTTTGGTGGCAGCACGCCTGCATGATTTTTCCTATGGTAAAAGTCTCATGGGTAAAACTCCAAAGCAGTTATTAGCACACCTTGCCATGCTCTTCCCACATAGAATACAATTTTCAGGAACACAGGAATCACTCAGGAGTGCTATAAAGTCAGTGCAGGTCAAGGCTGAGAAGGCTGCCGCCTCTGTCAGCTTCTCTATGTCCTCAGGCCTCACTTTCCACCTTGGTCAGGCAGAAGAAACAACTTTGGAACAGGGAGCTGTTGTTTGACATCTGTAAGGCAGGTTGGGAAGGGTGACCTGGGGAGTTGATGTCTGAAAAGGATGTGATACATAAGGTTTTGTGTAACTAATGTGTTCAACAACTCACTATGGAGTTCCTACTGAAATGGCCTGTGCAGTCACAGGGAACTTCCCTGGGACTTGCCACACATGTGCTGGTACAGTCCTGTCTGATGTGGATGCCCATCTCCAGTGTGTAATAAGAAACTTTCCCAGATTGCACCGATGATGCAGTAGCAGATTTAAAGCAGTACTCCCTCAAAGCATCTCAAAGTGAGTAAGGAAAACACCCGAAAAGAAAGAGATGGCTGCTGCAACACTGACACTTGGGGACAACCTTCTGTTGACTTTTTTGTAAAGCATGAATTGGGAAATGTGACCTTTCTCCTTTGCACGCATTTCTCATGGTATACGCTTCTGTGTGATTTTTGCTTTGTGTGACCCAGATAGGACCGTGGTACACATGTTTAACATTTATTATGGTCTTATTGACAGCTAGACTTATTGTGAGCCAGATTTCACTGTCACAGATAAACAAAGCTTCATGCCGTTTAGCAGTGTCCATTTGATATAAAGCAGCTGGGGATCCAGCCTGTCACTTCCATGTGTTTGTGTTGTTTTGGTTTGTTGTTTGTAGATGTGTTGCAGGTTATCCCTAATCTTGATATGTAGCTTGGCACTTCCTAAACTGGACAAGGCCAGGCTTGCCTTAGAGGAAAGTGGTGGAGAAAAGAATCACAGAATGGTTCAGGTTGGAAGGGACCTTAAAGATCATCCAGTCCCACCCCCCTGCCCTGGGCAGGGACACCTCCCACCAGACCAGGCTGCTCAAAGCCCCATCCAGCCTGGCCTTGAACACCTCCAGGGATGGGGCAGCCACAGCTTCTCTGGGCAACCTGTTGCAGTGTGTGACCACCCTCATAGTGAAAAATTTCTTCCTAATATCTAATCTAAATCTCCCCTCTTTCAGTTGAAACCATTACCCCTCATCCTATTGCTACAGTTCTTGATAAAGAGTCCCTCCCCATCTCTCCTGTAGGCCCCCTCTAGGTACTGGAAGGGGCTCTAAGGTCTCCCTGGAGCCTTCTCTTCTCCAGGCTGAACACCCCCAACTCTCTCAGCCTGTCCTCACAGCAGAGGGGCTCCAGCCCTCTGATCATTTTCATGGCCCTCCTCTGGTCCCACTCCAACAAGTCCATGTCCTTCTTGTGCTGAGGGCTCCAGAGCTGCATGTGATACTCCAAGTGGGGTCTCACAAGAGCAAGAGGAGTAGAGGGGCAGAATCACCTCCCTTGACCTGCTGGCCATGCTGCTTTTGATGCAGCCCAGGGTGTGGCTGGCTTTCTGGGCTGTGAGCGCACTTTTTTTTTTTTTTGAGGGTGAAGGGAAGAGACAGGGAAGATGCTTGCACCTCTGGGAGGAAGGGAAGATGCTAACTCCTCTGGGAGCCAGGAGATTAGGGTATGGGTGTTGAGGTGGGCCAGAGAGGGACTATAGCGATAGATACGCCTATTACTTGCAAGGAAAGACAAGGGAGCATTCAGGGGGACCAACACTGCTGCAGAGGGGAAAATATGGAGCCCAGCGTAGATCTGAAAACTGTTACTGAAAACTGCTTTACTTCTTTCAGGCTACATGTCTGACCTCATTAAGGGAGCTGCCAAATCTGTGCTGCCTAGATGTCAGAATTTGGCTATGGTTTAGAAAGAGAAGGAGCAGGAAAGGGGATTGTGATGACTAGAAAGAAAATGTAGTGGGAGAAAAGGCAGGGAGAGTGCAGTTCAATTCCACTGCATTTCTAGAAAGCCAGTTTGGTCTCTAAGCAGAACATCTTCGTTAAGTTCTACATTGCTGGTAACTACCAACAGGTAGCAAACAGCTGGGAACACGCAAGCAGCCTAGTAAGATGAATATGGATGCTTTGCCATATATCCTTAACCTTTACAGTGTAATTACTGATGGCACTGTCCCCCTTCCCAGAAACAGAGGACTCTTTGGTGGTGATGAACCCGGGGCAAGAGGAAGTTACTCTGGAGCTGGATCACGAGGACCACAGTAGGGGGCTATGATTTCTTCTGATACTTGCAAGTTCGATTGGCAAAAAGGTCATGCTGCACCTTTGCTTTGAAAGGTGTAGCATTTTTTCCTCTTCAGGGGATGCTTGGAGTTCACTGAGATACATCTGTGAGAGATGTAATAGTTATTTTCGGGCTCTTCCATGACTGCTTGCCCATACAGGGGATACTGAGCCACTCCTTTTCCTGCCATTGGGTTAGAAAAGGTGGCAGCTCCAGCCCCAGCATGTTGAGGATGCTACAGGTGTGTGTGTGATGTGCATGTGTCTAATCCATGAACTATGGAAAGGGAAGAGCATGTTCCTAATTCCTTCCTGTGACACTGCACCTGCCTAATGTTCTGGTTGCTGCCTCGATGCAGTCCTGCTGACATTAGCAGGAGTTTTGGTGTGCATGGCAAATCTTTATTGGAGTATTTTCACTGCCAAGCAACAGAATTTCATTTCTTCTCTGTACTTTTTATCCCGCAGACGGATGAAAAGAACACAGGGATTTTTTTTCTTCTTAATGCTGGTATCATTTAGTGGCACTAAGATTCAGATGGGATGAATCATTAGCAAACAGGAGGAGGAATTCCTGTGGGGAAGGTGCAGTGCAGGGGACACTTGGTAAAATTCTCAGGTTGTGTTAATCAGAATACAAGACTAAGAAATTATAATGATCGTTCCTTATTGCATTGGGCCATAGTGCACCAGTTCAGCAAAAGAGCTAAGTCTGTGCTTAACTGCAAATGTGCAAAAGTTCCTTTTGAATCTAGTGAGTGTTTAGAGCTGTCCTACTCATGGCTGGTTTTCCCTGAGTTTGTGCTATTGCCTAATCTTCATGGCAGTGATAGTGGAAGGGCTTTTTAGGCATATTTGGTGATGGGTGCCCAAGTGAGAACACTTGAAATGGAGCTCATTTCCAAAGTGCTGAGTGATGGACCTTTGGAAAGTCAGCTTCACTGTGGTGTCTCCAGCAGAGACAAGTGGAAACTGAAATATTCGTATGCACTAATGACTTTTGAAAACTCTGCTGAAATAATTTGTAGTAGCCAAAGATAATTCCAAGGGAAGTCCAGCAAAACTGATAAGTCCCTTCCAGAGGGGTTGAGGGGCAGTAGTGCTTGCACCTTGTTAGATGGTTCATTTGGAAGGTGGATATGTAACTGCTGCATCTTAGAGTTGCATGGACTATTGGCTGGTGACAACCAAACTGGTACAAACTGTTTTATAACCAGTCGCTCCCTCTCTCTGAATAAGAAAATTTGTTTTTATTTTATGACTTGCAGAGTGGTTATTGTTTTATCTCTGATGAACTCGATGGCTCTCACATGGCCACATGACTCCAAAGCAGAATATCATTGTGGCTTCAAGTTTCAGGCAAGGCTTCATGTTTACTGGTGCTACCAAGCTTTCCCGTCTGGGGATATTCTTACTTCTGGTAGCTGTCTGGGAGCATGAGGGAGGAGATGGCTGTTTGGGTATGTGGCAGGAGCAGATAGGGATGCATCATTCTTCCTCGCCTTCCTGTGTCAGGTGATACATGGTTGATCTTCCTTCCTCTTCCTTGAAAGTGAGGGAATGTTTTGAGCAGGTTACTTTAAGGGACAGTCCCACCTCTCTGCTGATGAGCTATTAATTGCATGCCATTACATGTGGTTAGTATGGTCTAGGAGAGGGAGTCCTGCTATCCTTGCCACAGCTCTTTCTCCTCATACGGATTCTCAGAAAGAAGAAGAAGAAAAAAAAAAAAAAGTAAAAATCCCCCTAACCTTGGAAACTCCCGTTACTGAACCTCTTTTCTCCCTCCCAGGACCTGTCCCAATTCTGTGAACTAATGAAACTATCCACCTGAGAGTTGCACATCCCTTAGTCAGACTGCAATACCGCCTGAGGTTTGCAGAACTACTCTAAATGAGCAAATACTTATTCTTGAAATCAGCCCCAAGACTGTGAAAAAAACACCCTCCGTTTTATTGCTCTGCCAGACTTCTTATAGACGAGACACTCTCTTAATGCGGAAAGCAAAATTATATTGTCTCTTCACTTCCCTTATTCCTGCAGTTTCAGAGTTTACATGCCCTCTCTGAAACATCACTTTTGCTTGACACAAATTACTCTTGTGAAGCAGTTCTCTTAGCAACATGGTTAGCTTGACTTCTGCTTTTTTACTCCGAGTTATTGCATCCTCCTACTTATCCCACTCTTTGCTTGGTCAGTGTACGTCTTTGCTGTCATTTGTGTGGCAATGTCTTTGGATCCAGCACTGGCATCTTTGTTGCTTGCTGGTTTTGTGCTGATACCTTGCTGCTTTTGACCTGCTGCTGTTTCTTCCTATCAATTGACATTGTTGACATGGAATCAGTGACCAATCTATGCCTTACTGCTGATGGCAATGCTTTTTGTTACTTCTGCCCTTTTGCTAACAAGAAAGACTAAAGAGATGCCCTCATCTGTCACCTTCCCCTGCTATGGGGGCAAGGGGGGCAGAGAGCTGGGGAGGGGAGCTCCTTGCTTTGGTGTGGATGTTCAAGGGTGCCAACAAGAAAAGTAGCAATGGGAAGGCAGACTTGCAACTCATCAGGTTCTGAATAAATGTAGGTTTATAACTACATTTTGTTGTTGTTCAAAGTTCTCCTTTCTGCCCAGCCACCACAGTATGATTAAAATCCCAGGGAACACAAAGGACTCTCCCTTTTAAAGCAGGCCTCTTCCTATCAGTGTATTTTCAGTACATGCTGTCTCCCTCCCGGACCATGTACCTGATGGGGCTTTCAGTCCCCTTGGCAGCCTCCAGTCTTCCCTGCCCTCCTGTCAGGTACAGCTTCCAGAGACATGACAATGCTTGCTTTTTGTCTATCTGAGTCTCACTGTTACTGGTTGTTCCCCTCCACCCCCCAATCTTCCCCATTGTGGTATTTATGCTCTGCCACATGTAGATGTTACAGGGAGAAAGCTAAGTGATAAAGGCAAGCTTGACATGCAATGGTGATCCCCAAACCAGTGAACACTAATATGTAAAGAATATAGTGCCTTGCTCAAATAGGGTAGACCAGGCTGCTCTGCCAACCCTGAGGAGTTTCCCACTGTGGTAGAGAGCAGTTTCAAACTGCCTTAGAGCTGAGCTGGCACTGGAGTCACAATGAAGTCTGTGTTTTCTCTTGTCTTCTAGTCTACCACTCATTTGGTTACATCCCCTGGGTGTCTGTGTTGTCCTAGGTCCCTTAGCAAATGCTGCCTTTGGGAAAAGGGGAAAAACAGCCACTGCCGTTGGGTCCAGAAGGGTTTTGGTGAATCCCCATGGGCATTCGGTGCTTGCTCTCACCACCATCTCCTATGCAGACCTGTTGGAGAGGGGATGGGTGGGGCTGGCAGAGTTGGGTGGGAGCTCAGCTGTGAAGAACTGCTGGTAACACCCCCTCTCTTCAAGACAACGCAGTAAACAGGTTTAGTCCAGTTAATTTTGTAACTAAGGTTGAATTTCAGTCGGGCTGTGTTAATTGGATGGAATGCTTCTAGGTCATGGTTTGAAACAAACAGCTACTAACTTGGCAAGGCAAAACTCTCTAATAAGAAATAATATGTCAGATCCAGCTTGTCTTCACTGTTGGAGAAAGGACACCCTTTTTATTCTGAAATCCTCATATTTCAAAGTATACTGCTCCCCTGTGGATGAGGCAAATATTTCTGCAATTAAATTCTAACTGTATATAACAGTAAAACCAGAAATACCTTAATCAAAATCTTATTCTAAAATCACAAATGTGGAGATAAAGTCTGGGGCAAAGTTTTAACTTCAGCTCTTCCTTCTTGGTTGTCAATGTAATTTGGAAGTTGGTAGTAGAGGACTGAAGTCTGAGCTGAGGAAACGTGGAGGCTTTGGTTTGCACATCTTCCTTTATGCAAGCCCTTTTCCTCTGCGGAGCTTCTGCATGTTATCTTTGGGTGCAAGCTTTAGCCCTAACTACTGGAGAACAGAAGCTACCCTTAAGAGCACAAGATAAGCAGGGAAGTACTTGCATAGACCTTAGGACTCTCCTCTGGGGGCCCTGAAGAACAGTTATTTTATAGCCATCGGAAAAAAAAAGTGCTCGAATAAGAAAGGGCTGTTGACCTTACAGTATCACCCCTACGAAATCTGACATTTCTACAGCTGTAGCCAATGGCCTGAGGCAAAAAGCTTTTTAGATCTGAGTGCTTGGTTGTGATGTGTACTTTGATCATATCAGGTTTCAAATTAACTTGGAGGCCAGTTCTAGGTTGCTCCCAAAGGGCTCTCATGTCATCAGGATCAAAGGAAACCACAGGATGTGTGGTACAGAATAACCTCATCTTGGAAAAGTAAACCTAACAGCCTAAAAATATGTATTAAACTGATTCCACTTTGTAAATATGTGTTAATATGATGGCCTACTGAAGTGATTGAGCTGAAGCTCTAGAGTCAAACACTGAAAAATTGTCCAAGCTAGAGCATTAAGCATTTTCTGTTCCAGGATTAATGCTAATAGCCTGTGCCCCACCATCTTCATGAATAAGGAACTACTGGCAAAACCTACAGATACATTTCTAAAAGTAGATGGGAGCAAATAAGTATAAACTTGGGGGGTGGGGGGGTAAATCACCTTATTTCAGTAAGGAGGAAAGACACAAAGGTCCTGGCTACACTGAGTAATTAGTGCTAAAATAACTAACTTTTTTGGAAGGAGGCTGGCAATGAACCCTGCAAGGAGGAGACAGTATGACTGGTGAAAAAAAAGGGCTATAATTCTATGGCAGCTCTAACAGCTTTGTCTGTGGCTGGAGGAAAGGCTGGGTTTTGGAGAGGGACCACCTGGTTAATCCCTGGAGTCATTTGCCTGAGAGCACAGCTGAGGAGCCTGAAAAGGTCACAGTAGCAAAGGGCACTGGAGCCAGTGAATGAGTTTCCAAGAGGAGAAAACCATGGTAAATGCCTTGAGTTAGGAGGTTTTGTTAATGAAAAGCGAGATATGAACTAAGCATATCCCCTTCATGGACTAAAGAGGACAACCATGTTTTTCCATGAGTCTGGCCCACATGCCTAAGGCAGAAGTGGGAGGAGAGAGTTGGATACAGCTGGGAAGCGTGGGGATCCCTGGGTGTGTGCTTTCAGGGGTGAAGGGAAGTTGATTTAGCATATCTCATGCATCTGGCCTCCCAAATAGCATTCCTGGGCAGAAAAAGAGATCGTATCCATGGAAACAGTGCATGGCCACCCCAAAATTCAGCATTTCTGTCTTGAAAATTAATGATGGGTATGGTACGTTTGGAAGGTGACCCTGCACAATCAGTTCCTGTGCTGTAATTTCTCTATTCCTGTTTCCAGCTTCTCTGAAATAAGTTTTCACTGCCAAGACATACAGTTATCTGGACTTCATTTTCTGTTGATAAGGAGCATTGTATAGACCTCCTGAAGCCTAGCTGTCACATCATTCCTCTAGTAGAGGTGATGCTGCTCTGTAAAGCCAGCGTTGGGTCATTGCTGGACAGATAACTCCATCCTTAGATCAAGTCCTGCTCCCTCCACTGTGCTGCGAAAAGGGATAACACCATGAACATCTTTAAGGTGCTGGACTGTCTAGTGCATGTGGCAGGAGAAGAGTGGGGCTCGTAGGTGTACTTGGCTCTTTGGTACAGCAGAGATGGCATCTCTGTAGATGGGGCCCTGGGGAGACTTCTCCGTCTCTACAGCTTCAGCTTTCACTGTTGGTGTGCATTCAGCCCTGGTGCTGGCCAAGCGCTAGCATCATGCGAGCGCAAGGTTTTTGAATAATGTGAAGTTGTCTGCTAGTTGATATTTACCCATCTTTTTTCAGTTTGTTCCCAGTAAGTCTTTTTTCCCCCGACTAATAGGTGGTGCCATCTGACAGAGAATGTCCTCTGCAGGCCCCACTGAATGGCAGAACAGGAAGGACTTAGCTGAAAAAGCCAACGCAGCGTTACCGCTGGTCGTACTGGTGTGGCTGTGGTGGGAATGCAGCAGGCAGCCCCTCAGTGGCTGCCTGGCTGCAGCCTCAGCCAAGTCAGATGCAGGGACAATCTAAAAGGACAGGATACTGCAGTCTGATTCAGTCCCTGAGGCTCAGTGACATACTGCAGACCCCAAAATCTTCCTCTGTAAATTGGCTGTAGATATGATTGGTATTTTCCCGCTAGAGGGCAGTTTTATCATGCATGCGTTTTCATAGCTGGCTAATCTCATTCAACAGAGTCTTTGTTTAAGACCAACAGAAATTGAGATGAAAGCTGTGGTCATCATTAATTTATTTCAGGAGCTACCAAGTGGAAATACACCACTCGGTATAAAGTAGGTATCGAGGAACAATTTTTTAAGTGCATCATGTTTCTTTGGGAGCAAGCACGCAGCAGATATGTCACAGTTGCATGGAAATGAGTGAGTGTGACTGGAACATGTGTTCCGCACCGAGAACGGGCACACAGCTCCTGGATGCTTCTTCTGGTAAAAGCAGAGATATAGCAGGTTTGTGTCATGAAGTTGAATGTAGCAGTCAGGTTTTAATTTTTTTTTTCACCAATATAGTCTGAAGCTTTACAAAGAAAATCAAAAGAATCCTCTAAGACTCTAATTCTCAATGGAAAAGATAAATGCTCCTTACTAGGACATTAGCAGTCCTGGAGGTTTTGTTTCCCAGATGAATAATAATAATATACCAATAGGTATGAATATTTCAGAAAGCAAAGTGAAGAACAATGATTTCAGTCTCACTTAATCTAGACCTCAGAGGCAGCCTGTGGATCTTTCTGCACCATGAGGCGAGGTTGTGTTGGGAATATCACACTCAGTTCGGCTGATGATATGTGAGAGGATGTGAGTTGAGTTTCTCAGCTAGTGAGAAACAAGACATCAATCATTACCCTGTCCTGTAACTCATTGAGACAAGTTTGGTCATGTTTCTCCCAAACTCTGAAATTGGACTTGTTTTTTTCTGCTCCCCCCAAGTGGAAACATCCAGGGTTTTGCCTTTCTGAGATCTGAGCTAATGTTGTGAGGAATGACAAATGATGACCTTGCTGAGAAGCTTTGCAGACAATGTGTCTTGCTTGGGTTTTTTTGTCTAGTTGTACTTGCCCGGGCCATTTGTCCCTGAGCCAGGCACAGCGTCTGGAAAGAGCGGCTGAAGGCATGTCTCATGTCTCCTTTTCTCTCTAGGGCTTCCCCTCTGAAGCCTTTCCAGCAAAGCCAAGTTCTGATTCAGCCATTATGATAGTGACGGGTTTGTAATTCTGTGTTGCCCTTTCCCCCGCCTAGCAGGAAGTGGGTTCCCCAGTAGATAAGCTCAATGTGGACTAGATTCCCTTCAGTGCCTGGCCTAGCTCCACTCCCTCACTTTGTGTTTTGGAGAGACCGTAGTGCCTTTTGGCTCACAGATTCCTTCTCAGCCTTTGTGGAAGCTGCCTGTGCTTGCCCAAAGCCAATAGTGCTGGGTCATGGCACCAGGCCCATGCTCTAGAGGCAGGACAACTGCATAGTGAGGAGCATTGTACCAAGCAGTCACAATGTGAGCAGGTAAAACACAAATACTTTTGTTTCCCGATGGCTGCCTGGTGCATCAAATATAAAAAGCTATGCAAACTCACTTAGGGTATTCACAGCATACCTGAGAAGTTACATTATATGGACTCTGCAGGTGGATGCTCTTGATAGCCTGCAAGGCTGTGCTCTCTCTTATCTGTGTCTTGCTTGCTTGTATTGGGAGCTCTGGTTGCGATGCTCCTTCCTCGTATTGCCCGCCAGAGTTTCTCTCTGCATAATTCATCCTTCCAGGACAGTACAAGCATGTCTGGGGCGTAAGCAGAATGGTTTCCTTGGGTAGGCCATGTGGGGCTTCACCCATGCAGTGCTGAGTGAAGCTCTTGTCCTCAAACTGTCTGACCAGGCCAGATTACGTTTCCATCTATCTCTTCCTTGATGCTATCCCCTCCTGGTAGCGTGGGTGCAATTCCTCCTCTGATAATTCTGAAAGTCATAGGAGAATAGAGAAGATCAGGCCGGTGTTACAGGCTGTCAGATTGTGTCCAAGCCAAGACCTTGATGGGTCTCCTTCTGTTCAAGGGAGATGTCCAAAGAAGCTGTCCCCTCTTGTGCAGAAAGATCCCTGTCTCCATGAGAGAACATAGCTCTGTCTTCAGCCTTTCCACCCTTGTGTGTTTGATCTTGCATGGTCAACTAGGCTTCTGTGATGGGCTTAACACGTTGTTTTGGGATCTCGTGCTGCTTGTTTGTTTTTCTGATTGCCTCATTTTCTAAGTGTTTCCAGACAAGCTGTAGGCTGGTTCCTGTTAACTTGTTCATTCTTTGTCCACCTCCTCTCATCTGCTTCTCCCCTTTCTCAAGTTTCCCATGAGAAACTATATTGCTCTTAGGTTCCTTGTTCTTTTTTGCTCTTTTTTTGTCCAAGAAGTTTTCTCTGTGCAAATGTCTGTCCACAGTCCTTTCCTTTTCTGAAGTGGTAAAGCTGCACTGACCCAGGCCTATGAGAAGTATACTAGCAGCATTCTGCCTTCTTCAACAGTCAGGAGTGTTAAGTCTTCTGTGGGGTTTGAATAGAAATGTATGGGCAAAATAGTATGTATATACCATTTTGTGGACCCCGAAACACTGGGATTTCCTTAAAAAAAAAACAAAACAAACCCCATATATTTTCTTCTTTCTTAATAATGCATTTTGAAATTTTTGTTTTGATGTCTGGTCTTTTAGATTGTACTTGCTTCAACCAGTTTTCTGGAGTTTTGCTGTATCATGAGAGTATCTCCAATTCTAGCAGCTGGGACTTAAAACATATATTTATTTCAGACATAGTGAAATTTGCGATCAGCTTGCTAGAGTTGGTAACACAGATTCTTCCCTACCTATTCAGCAAAAACAGATGTTAGAAATAAGCTTTACAATCTTGCACCAGTTCCTGCACCGCTTAATGGAGTATTTTGTTTGTGTTCCACTCAAATTCCTTGCCTATCATCACTACATGTCTCCCCAGGTTTTGTTTGTCCTCTCCTTAGCCTTTTTGTTATCCATAGCAGGTGTTAGGTGTTTAGGACCTTGTGTTCTCCTTCTGCAGTTTTCTCCTCAAATGTTGCAGATGTGTAGGTAAAGTTTTCTGGTTGCTCTGGTCAACAGTGGTTTGTAATGATAATCTTTCTTGATGACTTTCTTATGACTGGGTCCCAAGTCTAAGACTACAGTCTTAAAGACAGTAGTGGAAAACTCAATTAATTGTGGTTGTCTATAGAGCATGTGCTGCTGCTGTCCATTTCTGCCATGCTGTCGTCAGTTAAATCCAGCTCATGCTCTTGCTGCCTGAAATTACTGCTCCTCAGGGATAGGGAATGGTTAGGACCACATTCCTTTGATTCTTTAGGGCCACTACTGTGTGGTAAGGATTTGAGATGATTTTCTTGAGCAGAATGGTTTATTTAGGAGTATCCTTAGTCTGTCCTGTGTATGGGTTACAGGCTGTCTCTGAAATAGAGCTGGAGCCCACTAGTCAGGCCAGTGTTGGTAGAAGGAACATTGTTGGGTTCTACAACCTGCTCTTCACCTCTGTGGTCTTATTCCAGCCTTGCTCTTATTCCAACACTTAGACTTTGTTGCTAGTTGATGCTTTTTGTTCTGATTCCTCAAAACCTGAAAATATTGAACTATACTTAAATATTGAACTATACTTAATCTCTACATAAAACAGAATAATAGCTGTTCCATTTTGTTTTGGGTTTTTTTTTTAAACATATGAGCGGGCAGAGGCACAGTGACTCATTCTGACTCAACTGAGGTTTTTCAGAAGGGGGGAAGGCAGAATGAAGGCTGAAACCTGTCTCACCTTCTCATTGGTTTGTGTGGAAGATCAGAGGACTGTACTGACATTTTTTGAGAACTTTCTGTGTGAACCCTAGCACCCCAAACCATCCAGGCTAGCCTCAAGCTTCCTTCTCAGGCTGGCATAGTCTCCTACCAGTCTGGTTTTCTGTAGCAAGTAGGTGCAGTGAGCTATGTGGCTTTGCACTCCCACTGCCGGAGCAGGAGCTCCCTGTAATAACTGGTGTGGCTGCAGGGTCTATGTCCTAGCTGGATAATGCTGCCTTTGGTTGGAAGTAATTTTTTTTCTTGAACGTCAGAAGGTGTTTGATTTTTCTCTACTCTTCTTCTGCGCTTGTTGAGTTGTCCTTGCCAAGGTGGCCTAGGACTTTGCCACCCACAGCTTCCTGGTTCTGGGAGAGTGGCAGCATTGGGATAAATCTTCTCACATCACAGCTTGTCACTTAGCTCCTATGTTCAACCCCATCTCCTTCAACATCACAACTACGGAAAATGATATGGGTGGTGCAGGGGAAAGAGACTTTATCTTTCAGTTTGCACAACAAGAAGTTCCAGGAATAGTCTGGAAGGTCTCAATCTCTGCAATTATGGTGAACTTTCCTAACTACTGTATATACGGGATATCCTTTAATTCAGTTGCTACCCATCGCACCTAAAAGTTTTTAACTAGATTGAAATGCTTTAGTTCTTCTGACTCATGGTTTTTCTTCTGAAAGGAGAATATTTCCAGTGGTATTTCCACTTAGCTGGAAGCATTGAGGGACTATGGAAAAATAATTTGTGACTAATTTCACTTGTTGGCTCTTCTATCACACATTCCTCTCCTCTCTTGAGCACTGGGACTTGGGAGGGGTGTGGTGGGGTGGTGGTGCTTCTCTGGGCTTAGAACTGAGAGCTTTGCAATTTTGCCAGGAGGAGGTGGATTGCCTGTGTCTGCTCCCCAACCTACCATCTTGCCAACAAACCAAATCACAGGCTCTTGTTTGCTCCTGTTTCTTGCTAACAAAACAAATCATAGAATCATCTAGGTTGGAAGGGACCTTTAAGATCATTGAGTTCAACCACAAACCAAACACAGCCAAAACTGCCACTAAACCATGTCTCTAAGCACCATGTCTTCCCATCTTTTAAATATCTCCAGGGATGGTGATGCAACCATTTCCCTGGACAGCCTGTTCCAATGTTTGATAACCCTTTCGGAGAAGAATTTTTTTCCTAATATCCATCCTAAACATCCCCTGGCACAACTTCCTGTTTTGTCTTATCACTTGTTATTTGGGAGAAGAGACTGACCCCCACCTCGCTACAACCTCCTTTCAGGGAGTTGTAGAGGCGCTTGTTTCCTCCTGTTTTAGCTCCATGTTTGCAGCATCCTCATTCACTTGAATGGGGCAATCTGGCCGGCCTGATGGTTTTGAAATTTGATTTGCCTGCAAATGCAGGCGTTGCTTTAGCCAGTTTTATGTCCTAGGATGGATAAGCCATGTTCTCAGCTTGTGCTAATTAGCACAGTTTGAATTCACAATTATAAAGTTACAACCTCAACACCTGTAATCATGTAAAAGTACCTCCTCTGATTTTCAGACGCAGGCACACTTAAGAGATCAGATCTGTCACTTTGTCAGCAAGTGGTCTAGCCACTGAGTTGTCACACAGAAGATGGGCACCACTGCTGTTCTGCTCTCCCTTTAATCTTAGATTATGCCTCTGCCCAGAGCAAAACCATCAGCAAGTGAGTGTTGGCTTTAAAAACTCCATTAATTTATTGAAAGAAAAAGGAAAGAGTAAAAGTAAAAAGTCCTGATAGTCTTTAATGATGTAGCCCAGCAGTCCTGTAGGTTTTAGTCCAAATAAGACTGCAGGACTGTGTCCTAATTGGAAAAGCTGCTTGTGATTCAGCGGAAGAGGAGGATGAAGTTGCACCGTCAGGTGCATTGTCAGTTTGGAAGGCTTTGTCTGCTTCTGGCCCATCAGTATAGCATAAGTATAGCATTCCTGTCTAGACAGGCAATTGTTTCACTTCTTGCTGTTACTGGAATAAACACATTCCAGAACCGCTTCTATTAAAAACTAAAATCTGTTGATTGCCTTGATTAGTAAACCCCAGGATAGTTTTCTCATTCTTTTCCAGAGAAAGGTCAGAGAGGTTCAGGTGGGTTCAAAGAGGCCATGCCTTGTTTGTTTTATGTCTGGTTGCCCATAGCAATGACTTGCAAAATCACATAAGCTGAACAAAATTCTGAATTTCCAAATGGAGACTAAACTCCAAAATGTTCTTCTTAGATTGAAATGTATAAGGAAAAAGAATGCGTTTCAAAACGTTGAGATATTTTGATGTTCCCCCAGATCAAAATAGTTTGGTTTAAAAATCTGAGTTTATGGAGTTGTGCATTTTCTTCTAGTTCACTATTAAGTGCATTTTTTCCAAGAGCATATTACCTCCTGAGTCTTAGAGCTCCTGAGCGCGCTGCTGCCATTTTAACCATTGACACGGTCCGTCTTGGGGGATTTTATCTCCAAGCCAAAATGACTGATTTTGGCTCCTGCAGCATTATACACCGCTTGATTCAATTAGTAATTTATTTAGCATTACAAGAAATACAGTCCTCCAAAGAGCCTAGTGAGAGTAACTTCCTCCAGACCGTCAGGGAAGCGTAGCTCTGCTTTGCCTGATATTGCCTGGAAATGGAACAGCTGCGTCACAGTTCAACAAAGTGAAATATTAAGTTAGAAATGAGTGACCCGACCATAATTTTCCTCACACAAATTTGAAATAAAATAAAAAAAAAGAAATTAAAAAAATAAAAAGAGCATTTGATTTTGTGGAAACTTCAGTTCCTGTGTGAAAATTGTATTGCCATTATGTCCTATCCAAACATAACAAGGAACATGTTTTTTCTCCTTTAAAGAAAGCAAAACAAACCAAAAATTGTAAATGCTCAGTACAGTGCTGAATCACTGCAACTAATGCATCACCTTCTGAATGTCACCTGCCACTTGCCTGCTTTTCTGCATCTTTCTCTGTTCCTCTAATTGTATGGGCTGAAATACTGACCCTACTCGAGTTAGTACCAAAACTTCCACTGATTTCCTTTCAGAGAATAGATTTTACCTGTTCTCTGTTTTGGTAGTGGCAGGTGTAATGAAATAAATCTTAGTTGTCATAAAACAACTGTGCAGCTTTTAAGTTGCTGTGTAACTCTAGTTTCGATCCTCCTGTGTTTCACTGGTTCTGAGAGAGAAAGTCTAGTTGCCTAGGGAGTCCTAAAAATAAATCTGAGACTTGTTCCGTATTTTATACTGTAAATTTGTAATACTCCTATTGAAACTGTGTTAAGGAACCTCATATCTCATGGGCGCCTACCCTAGTAATAGAAACACTTCGGTTGTGTTGTAGCATTGCTGGTAGGTGTTCTGGAGATTTGGTGTTCAGGAATTGGTGTGTGGTTATGCCAATTTGATTTCAGGGTTGTCTGTGAAACGACACTTCTGCTTTCCCTCCTTGTCAGTTTATCACTGGCGGGTGAATGTTGTCAAATAAATGGATGTGGTGGGCAGTGTGAAGTGGAAATGGGGAGACTGGCTCCGTTCGCCTGGGGCAACAGGAGGCAGCGTACACTAAACTAGCTGTTTGGATTCTCACTGCTCCCTACAGTCTGTCCTAAAGTCTGACAGATCCCCACCTGTGTAAACAAAGCGTAACCTGCCTGTAGACCTGGCAGTGGGAATGTGATATCCCTTAGGAAGGGGAAGACCTAGCTGAGATTTCTAGTATTTCGCTCACATGCTTTACACACCTACAGTTTTCTGGCATTTTCCTCCTACACGTAAGAAACTTTGTTCCGTGGTTTGAGATTTTGCCCAAGCCCCTGCAGCTGCAAAACACAGTTTGTTTGTGCATCAGTCTCACAGCAGCCCCTGGGAGCTGGGCTTCGGGAAATGGAGTGAGGTGCTCCACCTTATTTGGAAAACTTCCTTCTGCCATTGAGTGACTCATATTAATCCTTCTGTCTCCAAACTGGAAAGAACATCTCCGTATTGTGAAGAGAACAGAAATAATAAAGGCTTGTCAAATGTTTTGGGCTCTTTAGACCTCAGGAGTAACCAAGACCCAAAGCCTTGCCTTCAGAGGCCCTCAGGGTTACTACTGAAGTTGATGTAACCTGAGGAACAGCCCAGTCCCTGCAGAGTGGGCAGCAAGGCACGCGAGTTGTTAGTCCTACTTCTCAATTGTTGAAGTTTCCTCCAAGTTTGTATTGCTTAGGCAGATATTCCTGGTCTGAACTGCTGCATGAGATTGAATAATTTTGCAAAACTCCTACCCTGAAAAATATTTTGGCTTCATTCACAGAAAATTAGCCTTTTGGCGCTCCATGTTCTCGTGACTGTTCAGCTCTTGGTGTCCATATTAACCTTTCTGCAGACAGCTGAGTTCACGCCACATGCTGTATAATGACCTTCCCAAGAGCTCCTGCTGTATTTTTTCTGAGGTCTCTTGTGCTTAATCTTCCATCTCTCCTTGTTTTCTCTCTTTCAGACCTGTTGGCCTTTCTGAAATACAGTCTACTGAACACCTGACAGTCCACACTCTCCTCCCAGGTAAGATACCAGATGGTGTTAACTCTCCAGTAGCAACAATGAAAACTGGTATTCAGATATCTGCTGGAGCTTTCAAAAACCCCAAAGGGCTGGATGTTTTTTCTAGTGAAACTAGCTGTTTTCAGGAAAATAGGTTTGTATTTGCATGTGTGTAAGAGGAGACACCTCTCTTCTCTGGGAGGTAGATGCTTTTTCTTGCCATAATGGAGTCATGAGAAAATGAGAGTTCAAGCTGGGTGAAGAACTATGCTTAGTAAGGGAATGAGCAAATGTATTTACCAAATGCAGAAAAAATAGGAAAATGTACAATGTTCATATAGGGGCTTCTGCAAGCCCCCTACCCACACAGCATCACAGCAAATCTTACCTGGCCCCTGATTCTGCCCCTGAGAGCAGCTGATGGAAAATGGTTTCAGAAGAGAGCAGCATACGCACTGTTTTACTTTCAGCAATCTGATTTACGATGTGTGTGCCATGTTTATGGGCATAATATTTACAGAGTTTAGGAGACTGCGTTACGTTGTCCAATGCTTTTTCAAACCTGCTTGTAGTTTTGGCCTTTGCAGTTTTCCATGGGAGCTTCCACAGTCTGTGTAGAAGTATGCTGTAAGGCACGAAACATTTATTTTTGTTTCTTATAAACCTGCTGCCTAAAAATGTTGTTGCCCCTAGGTTTTGTGCAATGAGAAATAAATAATCCTCTTCTTCTTACCACTTATAACTGTATGTCTGCTACTGTCTGCTCCTCCTCTAGTAAAGTTTTCCGAGCTGAAAAATCCTTCTTTGCCTAATCTCTACTTAACTTCTAAGTCTTTACTTTTTCACCTGGCCCCTCTCTTTGCCTTTCTAATTCTAGTGTATCTTCCCTAAGTTATTTCCTAATGCTCATAAGCGCTGAGTTTGCGTCTTCAGAGTGTTCTGCACAAGGACATTGAGTTCTGCTCCCCAACTAATTTAGTAACTATTAGCATGTGTATATATTGGCAGGTTTTCTTCGCCAGTTGTATTACATAGCACTTACTAATTTTTGAATTTTGTCTGTCGGTTTTCTGTTCACTTACCCTGGACCACAAGAGCGCTCTGTGACTCTTCCCAGTCACCTTCAGATTTCAGTATTGGGAATATTTAAGCAAACTTTATCATCTTACCCTTCGCCCTGAATTTCATTTATCTGTAATGTGAGGAGCACAGGTTTCACTGTTGAAGTCAGAAAAACAATGTGTCTTGAAACTATTTGCAAGTATGCGGGGGAAGACATTTTTAAACTTCGTCCCTATGTGTCTTATTTTGTTGCTAGTGTCTGTTCAGATCCATCTACAATGAAATCCCAAACTAGGTTTTTGGTACGGGTAAATGAATCTCGAACATTCACAAATACCTCTGCTTATTTGTCAGTGATAAAGACTTCTTATTTCTGAAACCACATACGCATTCCTGGTATTAGTAGGGGGATTAGCAATTCCTAGACTTTTTCCTGGTCTTTCATCTTTTGCCGGGAAATGATGTGAAACAAGAATACTTTCTATGTAAATGCTTAAATGTCTTCAGTTAGTTGTCAGTCTGCCAAAGTTGCACTAGCTTCAGCTGCTCGGTTCACCTCCTGTTTGGAACTGCAGGGAGTGTTCCTTGCTGATCAGGTTGTTACCTCTGCGGTTCCTGCACTGATCAAGGTTTTCTCTTTGCCCCTCGAGTGCCCGTTTGAATTTGGCAGGGAAACTGTGTAGTTTTCAGGAATGCACACTCTTGCAATGGAAGGAAGAAAAGAAACCAAAGCCCGCCAGATTAGGAGGGATCTGTCTGCGTCTCCTTAGCAGGAAGGGTTCTTGTTTGGCAGCCAAATGCTGTGAATGTGTCTATGTCTGAAGTGATTCTGTCTCCGTGTCTGGGCTGTGGGTTCCATTTCTCTTTTGCATCCAAGGAATTTTCCTGTTTACAGAACCAAGAGGCAAGAAGTTGCCTTGGCATTTCAATGCTGCTAGCTTCTGAGTAAAAAAAGGAAAATCCTACAGAGGCAAGTAGGATAAAATGCACAGCAGAGGGGTAGTATATTGATGGTGAAGAGCTGGTGTTTCTGTGGGTCTGAGAGAAGGAGCTGGCGTTGACAGTGAGGTTGTTGGGGAGCAATGGGTCATGCTGTGGGGAGACAGGGAGGGTCAGGGCTGTGCGGGAGCTGGGCAGGAGCAAGACAGGGGTCAGGAGAAAACCGGCTGGGTGGTGCAGCAGTGAAGCCCTGTGCAACCTTTGGGCAACGCAAGCAATGTAATGACAGCATTTTCTGATCTCTCTGTGGCCTTCCTCTGCCTACGGCTACCTCCTGAGCAGCTGTTTTATTTGAACTGTCTGAGACAACCCCACCTGCATTTTTCCTGAGTGGCGTTTCCAATTCAGGACACAGAAATAGTTGCAAGAAGCATGAATTAATTTCTTCTGGTGGCTCACTTCGTATTTGTTAACAACACGCTTCCTTTGCACCTGCCTAATGTAGACCTTGCAGGGAGGAATGAGCCTGGATTTCCGTGTTTAGTCTGTCTTTGACTTCAGATCAAAGATGTTTAATTTTAAGGTAAGAATTTCTTGGCTACTAGTTTGTTTCTAAGATCTGGAGCCTGAGCTCCTGTCACAGCTCATGTTATCACTAGAAATAAAGACTGTGCCCTAGGAACTCAGCTTGACAATTTTTGTTTCTGAAGTGGAACAGGAGCTTGCTTGCTCTTCCAGGGGGGATCTTAAATATATGCTTTCATGGATCAAATTAACTGGGTCTATTCTGCGTAAGAAGAAAAGGCTGAGTAGGGTCATAACAATGTTCACACAAGCAAATAAGCACATGCAGGAAGGAAGATAAATTGTTCTCCAGATCCATGGTGGATAGGGCAAAAAGTCATGAGCTGTTGTAGTGGAGGAACATTCGAAATGGACCCGAGAGACATCTTTTAATGCTAAGGATGGTGAGGCACTGTCATCAGTCATCCATGGCAGCTGCTGAATCTCCATTGCCAGAGCTTTCCCAGACAAGGCAAGTGCGGCAGGTGTTGGAAGCGAGTTAGGCACAGTGGCAGGTTCCAGGGTTCTCCCCGGGAGGCCACCAGAGAGCCAGGCTATTGAAACACTGGTGGCTCATACACAGGGCAGATGTTCTCATTAACAAATGCGGTTCGTAAAAATGCAGCTGCAGTCTTATCCCTTTCATTCTGTCAAAGGCAGAGTGCTGTTTCTGCACCGATTTCACTTCATGAGTAGGTTCTGCGTTGGTTGGCTTCTCTTCTGCAATAATTTCTCCTTTGTCACAAACACCATTGTATTTTTCATGTCCTTGTATCAAAGTGCATGCCTATATGAAACACCATGGTGCTGTTTTCTTGCTATTTCAAATTTTGTTGCTATTTCAGCACAGAAAAAACAAGACACCGTACCAGTGGAACCCGTTCCCTCTAACTGCTGGGCTAAGCCAATACACACGTGCATATATACACTCCCAGACTGTACTTGTATTGGACAATTTCCAAGGAAATGAATAGTGAAACACTGCAGGAGGCAGCAGTGAAAGATCCTGGTATGAATGAGAGAGTGTCAGAATAGCTAGCGTGACCTTTGGTAGCCTATCCTGCTTTTCTTTTCTCTTTGTATTGCAGTCAAGTATTTCATCACGTGGGAAAAACGAGTGTGCAGAAGGGAAAGAAATAATGAAAACATTTTACGCGTGGGAAGGGGAAGCTAGCAGTGACCTGGGGACAAGGTGTTCTGAGATACCAGAGATAGGTGCTCAGCCTCTTTGAAAAGAAAAGAATTTCTTTGCAATACACGTGAGGCTGTGTGTGGTGCTGCTTGTATACATAGGCTGCATGATGAAATGCTCAGAAAAGCCCCTGTGTGTCTGTGAGTTCAGAATTCCTTCAGGGTTTTGGCAGCAGTGCCGAAAGAAAAGTCCAAAAGACAGTGGGAACAGCCCACTTTCATCTTTACGTCTAATCATCCACTATCTCCTGCAACCAAAACTGCAACACAGACCACAAGTACGGCCATGAATCACCATGACTCCCGAGCAGGTTTCTTGCTCTGAGTATTGCTGCTCTTAACACTTCTACCACGTAACAAGTTATCCCAGACTTCTGCTCATCAAATGCTTAATGTTTCCGTGTTATGAGAGTTGGGTAATGCTCCAGTTGTTAAACATGGAATACATTGGGAGGCTCGCCCATCACTAAATTATCTGATTGCAAGCTGAGCTTGTGACTGATGGTCTTTGAACTGATTACCACAACTAATCACAAAGCAGCCAATGCCTCTCAACTCCAAGGATAAAGCACCAGGACTTTAATGGCATAGGGGAGGCTGTATGGGCCTCACAACAGTAAAGACTAGAATTTTGAATGTGGACCTGGTTTTCCCAGGGGATCAGTGTTCAAATTCTGTCCTGGCTTTTTAAGCAAGCTCGACCTTTGTGTGTGAATGGCATGTAGTTGAGACACGTTTTGGAGGTCACAAATATGATGTATAGACACAGCCACTGAAACATGAGCACTAAGCTGTTTGGGAATACCTCTGAGGAAGACCTGTTCTTTACAGAGATAGAGACAAATTGGTTTAGGCATCAAAAGTTATTAGTGAAAATTAGGTATCGGTGTGCTCAGATAACGAAGCTAAGAGTGTGTGCGTGATTTATTTTTTTTCCTGGTTTTATTTATAGGAGGCTTTTTATTAGCCAGCTAATGTACTGCTCTGCTGCTCTCAAAGGGTCTTCTGACATCTGTAGAAAAAAAAATTCTTTTTCAGTTTCAAAGTTGCAATTTGGCAATGAAATTAATGGGAGAGGTTTCTCGTATGCTGCTGCTCTCACTGGCTGCCAACGTCTATGCCTGCTTTGGCATTTTTTGGCTTTTCGGTCTTCCTCCTTTTAGGTGACATGTGCACATAAGATGGGGAAAACCCCTCTGCAGTATGAAAGGAGGCAGGAAGCTATTAACACAGATTTATGACCTGGCTCACAGTCCTTTAAACTGTCTCTTGAGGGCTCCCAATCCCAAACGCTCTTTAGTAGGACAGCAGAGGGGCCTTGCATGGAGGAGTGGGTGCTGGAGAGGGAAGCTGTCCTGAAGAGGAGAGAACTGTTATCCAGATAGGATCAGACCAGCCAGGAGAAAAGGGATATTAGGTCTGGGGGGAGGACAGAGGAGATGGGCACAGCATAGAGCCCTCCCAGCACACTTCTGAGACCAAATACACCATTCCCACCACGTGCCTAGCCCTTTACATGGCACTTCTGAGGTCAGGGGTTCTGTGCTCAGTTCTGCACTGTGTGATGGAGCGTTTCCTTTTACCAGTTTTGCATATGACGTCATTTTTTTCTATACATCTTCCCTTCTGCTTGCAAGAGAGGAAGAACGCTGGTTCCCAGTCTGCTTTCTCTCATTTGTTTATTGTTCTGGTTCTCTTGGCCACCTCTTTTCCTGTGTAAACAGGCCCGCTTTATTCAGGCTCTATGTCCTTCTGTTCATTGGTTGTTCTGGTTGCCTTTTTTGATTTCTGTCTATTTTAATAACAATCCTGCTGCTGACAGTGTGCTCATGTCTTTGCCCCATCCCTGGAGGTGTTCAAGGCCAGGCTGGATGGGGCTTTGAGCAGCCTGGTCTGGTGGGAGGTGTCCCTGCCCAGGGTAGGGTGGTTGGAACTGGGTTATCTTTAAGGTCCCTTCCAACCTGAACCATTCTGTGATTTTTATAATAATGTCATTGCTTTCTAGTCTACAACATCCAATTCATTATGGATCCTTCCTCCTTCTGACTTTTTGGGAGGGCTTGGGGATGGTCTATAGCCGCAGGCAGATCTGAGGTCATTGGGAGAGAAAGGCTGTTTGCCCTCTCCTTATTGCAGCAGCATTCAGACAGGCAGAACCCCTGCCATAGGGAATGGTGAATGGGAATTAAGGCACAGCAGTGGATTTCCCCACGTATAGCACAGAAAGAAGTGAAGGCAGAGCTGCACAGTGCAATGCCCTGCCACAGAGGTACAGGTAAACCTCACCCTAGTCAGATAGGAAAGTGGTGCCAGTCTGTATTATTCGATATGGCTTGCTATTTCTTTAAGAAACTGCTAACTCTTTTTACCCTGCCATCACTTCAACATGAGTATTTTTAGCAGAGTGGGGTATCCTGAGAATTGTGATGTCAAGTGTTACTGTGCAGGGGTGGGCTGCAGAGCACAAGTTTGATTTACAGCACTTGGCGAAACTCATTCATTTTCCTCAATGGAATTGTATTGATTTTGGAATGAGTTGGAACACGCCCATGTTAAAATCGGGCATCCTCTTTCCTGCCCTGACACCTACCCATACTATTGCGTGGTACTTCTATTACTTACTCACCCTGCTTAAATTTTCTTCCAGTACCACTTACAGTTTTCTTTGTATGAAGGAGCACTCTGTCTGCAGCTTCTTCTATTTGACACTGACATAGAAATAATCTGTTTCAGTTGTTCCTGTGCCAGTAACAATAATTACATAACTCTTCAGGTTTCTACATACTTTATGTCTCAGTTTCTATTTTCAATTTGTTTCTGGGTTTGATGTAACTTTTTGCAATGACTGCAGAAAGGTCGGTGGCAAATATGAAGTGTCTGTGCTGGAATCCATCCATAAGCCGTAGAAAATTTCTTGGTTTGTTCTTTGCAGTTAACGTTAAGACCAACATGTCTTGGTCTTTCGTTTTCAGAATTGTTTGTATTTAAAAATAGATCTGGATGAGTCTTGGGACTTCCAGTATAATCGGCCATTTACTCCACAACAGCTTGAGTGGAGATTTTGAAAAACCCGGTGTGACAAAATTGTGCCCAGCCAGAGAGGTGGATAATTATGAAAAGCAGAGTCTTTTGGTATTAAAAGGGATCGTCGCAAACCCACAGTCTGTGTTTATATTAATCAAGTATTTGTTGAGTCTGCAAGCCTTAGATGGAAAAGCACCAGATGGACCATTCATCACACTTGCTAATAAATTGTTCCAGGAGCTAATAATTTACTCCAAAACACGTCAATCTCATGATCATCACCAAAGGGCCCGGTAATTGGTAAGAAAGTGATTGCAAATCTTCCGAGTTCCATGCAGTGACCCCTTGACTAGGGCATTGGTTTTTCAAGCTTTTTGACACTTGTCCCACAAGCTTTCCTGTGGAACGGCATTTGACTTTCACATGGAGCTGACATTTTTGTAAATACCTAGTTTTAATATTGCACCAAAGGCCATCTGCAGTGATCCTTTGCTAGAGCTTCCTACAGCTCTGCCACTGTCTTTGTCAAAATGGAGGTTACTCCTCAGCTGCAGTGTTGCTTGACCAGGGCCAGCTATGCTGACAGAGATTCCCAGGAGAGCAAGTCATCACACCTTCCTTCAGACTGCTAGACAGTGGCTACCTCTAGGCTGCTTCTGTAGTCCATGAAAAAAGTCAGTCATCTACAGAGGATTATTTCTCTCACCCTAAACTAGATGAATGGGTTTCAGAGACGAACAATTTTCTCTGGATACTTATCTCTCCCCGTTGTCTAGTGAGAACTAGATGATCCATTAGGCTGAGCAGCTATCAGGTATCAAATGGCAGGGCAGTCTAATCCTATCTCAAGTGTTTTTGTGTTATTGCCTGTGAATCATGGAAATCATCATTTTAATGCCATCTCCTTTCCCTTGTGAAGATCCCTACTGATAGACATGTGTGAAGATGGTGTGTGGTTTAACACACTGAATATGCTGTTTGGTGGTTGCAGGTGGAGCAAATATCAACAGTCTCACTCTGGGATCACTGCTGGAACCAGGTTACTGTGCCAAGGTCTGAATTGCAACAGACTGGCCTCTTATAAATAGCAGATCTCTATTAAATAGCAGTCCTTTGAGAATAAATGTGTTCAACTGGCTTTTTTCCCATCATGAGAGAAGTGATGGAAAACCGTTGAAGTTGGGGTGGAGGTGGTTTCTCTGTTGGTGGGTGGTAAAACTATGTCAGAGCGCGTGTGGGTGGTTCATCCCATGTCTGAGTTCTTTAGATGTCTGCTTTCCAGAGCAGGCATTCCTGTTCTTGTGTGATAAGGAAGGAGGTCTGGCAGTGGGAAGTGGGAGACATGCTTCTGCACGAAAGTGGCAGAAAGCCACTTCTTCATATCTGTGCCTTGGCTGTTAAGCTGAGCCCAGCAGCAGCTCTATGCTGCCACGTACAGAGGCTGGATCATGCTCTCTGGGTACAACCCTGGTGAGAAATGCAGGGGAATGAGGGCAGGGTCACCAGGGAGACCTAAACTCACAAGCAGCTGAGCACCTGCTTGTGCTGTCTAAACAGGAAAGCTAAGATTTGTCCTGGGACTTCTGAGTCCCAAATACTGGGCGTGGGAAATGAGGAGATGGGGTTGATCTGTCTGCCCATCCATCTACTTTGGGTTCAAAAAGAGTCTGCTGCCAAAGGTGGCTGATGGTCAGAAGTCACACCATCTTGATTCACATCCACGAGTAAAGAGGATTAGTATTTATGACTACAGTCACAGAGACTGAGCCAAGGCGACTGTGCCAAGTATCAAGTGTCTGATACCTGCTGCGATCATCTTACTCTATGGCTAGTAGAGTATTTATGTTCTACATTCCTTGTGCTTGGATGCTTTATTTCTTTTATCTATCTTTCATTAATTCAAACAGACTTCAAGTCCTTGTGTTGCCTAAGCTGAGGAGAGCTATATTTAATCTCTCATCTGAGACATACACTCCTCCTGCCTTTGGGAGCATAGCTGTCTCTGGCACTGAGCATTAGAAATGCGGATGGTGGGAGCAGTCAGCCAAGTGATTAGAAGGGAATCAGAAAAGTGGAGAAGTTGTCCTTGTGTTTTCCTGTTTCTCTGCCAAGAGATTTCCCTAGTGTGTTGTGAGAGCACCAAGCCTTGGGGATGTAGTTGGTGATGTTGTCCCAAATCACTTCTCTAGGAAAACTTGCTGACTGAGTCTCTCTTTGCCCTGAGAGGTTTCCTAGGACTGAATAATAACAGAAATCTGTAGTACCAGGTTGATGCACAGAATTCCCAGGAAACAATGGTCTTTTGCCCCCCCCATCAATGCTGTGAGGGCAGCCTGGGGTGACAAAGCCCAGCTGTACTAGCATTAGGGACATAGCTTGCTAGAGAAGGATTCTTGCTTTCCAAAGGGATATGGCCATTTCTAGCTCCTCTGTGCTAACTCCATCCACGTGCTCAGTTTTTCTTTCACCATCCCGGCTTGAATGGCAGCACTTATCTGCAGTTAGATCTGTGAATCTGGAGATGCCACAGTTGGCTTTTGAAAAGAGGAAGGCGTTGGTGTTTTCATAGTGCTTTGGAAAACATTAGGTGGGGATCAGAAGGGATGGAAAAGAGGAGACAAGTGAAAGGGTAAGTGTGACTATCTAGAAGGGGGTAAGAGAAGCCAGGAAGGTAAGGCGGCAACTGCTTCCAAGGAAGAGGTGCAGTGAAAGTCATGGGCAATACACCAGACGAGAAAGTCGTTCTAGGTCTGAGCTGATGGAGTCTGTTGTACCCTGATGCTCTATTAATTCTTCTCTTAGAGCAGTCTAGACTTCGACTCCATTGGTGGGCCTCACTGTCTGGCCATGACTGAAAAACAGTTATTATGAAGGAGGATTTTACCAGTAGCAGTGAAGCTACAGTGATGTCAGGATGCCCTGACTGAGGTTGGAACCCTGTGTGAGGTGCAGTATGGGTGTGAAGTAAACAAAAGTTCTGTACAGATCTGAGTCATGATAGGTACACCACTGGCATAGAGCAGGGGACTATCCAAGATAAGCAACTGCAATATGAACAGGCTGAAGGTGTCATCAGGGACAACATATGTCCTTCTAAAGGGCTGCAGCAGACCACAGATCTCCTGTGAGGAATGAGAGGTGGGTGTGCAAAACCAGCAAGATGACTGAAGGAAACTGGGCAGAGATCTTGCCCTTCACCGGGTGGAAAGATCTCAGGGCATTGTGCTCTCTCTCTGACCTTTGTGAAAGACCTAACTTGAAAAGGGTAGTTCACGAAACTTCCTTCTTCAACTTTCCTAATTCCCAAAGTCAGAATGAGATAGTCTCAAAACTATTGGCTTCCTGCGTTTTTTTGCCCTCTGAAACTGCTGCCAAAGTTTTTAAATTTGTGTGGCCGTAATTGGAATGCCATGGACATGACCTAAATCTTCCCACCCAAGATCTTCCTTCCCAAAACAGGATCACTGTTTTTGCTCGTTTTCCTTTTTTTGCATTAGCCTTCAAGACAGGAGAAAACATCCAGGCTTTTTTTTTTCCCAGAACAGCGGTATTTCTAACACTCTGCCCATATGGTTTTCATGACCTCCAAATTGTTACCGTGTGGCATTTTTGTATGTTTCTAATACTTGAACTCTGGAGAGTCCCATGACTTCTGAAACTGCATCAGCATGTGCCAGCAGATGCCATCTGCATTGTCCTGCCATTAAAGTGCTCATTTCCCTTGCCTCGTTAAGGGTGCTGCAATGAGCCCTGGACTGTGACACCAACGGAGGGGCATCTGCAGGACTGCATATCGCAGCCACACAGTGCCTGAGCTGATCAGCCTAAGATCTTTGATGCTCTCCGCTAAGATCTATGATGCAAGTGGAAAAAAAAAAAGGCAGCTGAACTTCCTGAGTTTGTAAATAAAGAGTGGTTTGTCAGTTTGGTCTTTCAGGTGAAACAGCGAGAGCTGGGTAACAGGAGCATCGACTGCAGTAGAAGCAGGTTGAGTCCATTTTATAGAATCATAGAACGTGTTGGGTTGGAAGGGACCTCTAAAGGCCATCTAGTCCAAACCCCCTGCAGTGGGCAGGGACATCTTTAACTAGATCAGGTTGCTCAGAGCCTCATCCAGCCTGGCCTTGAATGTCTCCAGGGATGGGGCCTCCACCACCTCTCTGGGCAACCTGGGCCAGTGTCTCACCACCCTCAGTGTAAAGAACTTCTTCCTGATGTCTCATCTAAACCTGCCCTGCTCTAGTTTCAAACCATTGCCCCTCGTCCTATCACTACATGCCCTTGCAAACAGCCCCTCCCCATCCTTCCTGTAGCCCCCTTCAGGTACTGGAAGGCTGCTCTAAGGTCTCCCCGGAGCCTTCTCTTCTCCAGGCTGAACATCCCCAACTCTCTCAGCCTGTCTTCATAGGAGAGGTGCTCAGATCATCTTCAATGGCCCTCCTCTGGACCCATTCTAACAAGTCCATGCCCTTCTTGTGCTGAGGACTCCAGAGCTGGACACAGTGCTCCAGGTGGGGTCTCACGAGAGCAGAGTAGAGGGGGAGAATCACCTCTCTGGATCTGCTGGCCACAGTTCTTTTGATGCAGCCCAGGAAATTTGGCAGGATCACAGAGAGCTCGATGTGAGCTATGTGGGGCTGCGGGGGCACTCACAGCCAGGAACTGGGGCACTGCCTCACGCAATGCTGCTGCGCTGACCGTCAAGCTGCCAGACTCAAAACTCCTCCCCCAGGCCCACCGCTTCTGTTTGCTCAGGTAGATGCTCCTGTCTTGCTCTGTCTTCCCCCATAACCTGCCAGCTGCATTTCCAACTTGCAGTGACAACATCGTGGCTGGAAGCTGAGATAATGTGTAAAGCGTTAAAGATAAGAAACCGTTTGTCTTGGAAAAGGGATTTGTTGTTTGGCAAGGTGCAGAGCAGCTGTGTTATGCAGCCTGTGCACAGGAGGTAGTTTTTTGACATAGTACAGGCTAATTTTGTTCAGGGTGTTCTGGAAGCAGGGGGCTGTGACGCGAGTTTGATGCCAGTGTGGAGCAATGTAAAGGAGAGAAAAGTGCTTCATTGGTACAGAATGACTGCTTTGTGGTTTATCACCATGTTTGCTAAAAATGCTAGGGCTGCAAAATTATCTGGTTTCTTTGCTGTGTTATACGCTATCTTTTAATCAATTATTTTAGAATAATGTTAGAGAAGAATAACAAATTCAAGAAAAACACAAACAAGACGGTAAAGATGAGTCCTGATTTAAGAGAGAGATTAGTTTGAGCAAGGATCTATGAAGTCCTAACCACAAACTATTTTTGCATCCAGATATGCCTTTGGACTGTAGAATATGAACCTCTTTGTTTCTCTTGGATGCATTGAGCTTGAAATCAGACGTGCTCATTCAGAACTGATTGACACTGTTGGACGCTCGTGAGAAAGAGCTGTTTGTCTTAGTGAGAGTGGTGGCTTGCTGGGAAAAGCCACGGTGAGATTCATACTGCCTTGGACTAATTGTAACAAATTTAGTTTAACTTAGACCTACTGCCCATGAAAACTCTGGAAAGACTCTGGATTCTGGCTGTTACATGTAGATGGTGCGTGGAAAGGGAAATTCTGGCACAAATAGGAGGTATGGTCAGTACAAAAGAAAGTTGGTTAGGATGGCATACAGAAACCTTGAAACCGAAGTGAGAAATTACCACAAAGAACAGTAATGGATCTCCCCAGCTGAACGAACATCCCAAGCAAAGGTAAATTTAGAAATTGCATGGAATGCAAAGATAGCATGAGTATCTAAGGAGCCCGTGTCTTGGAGCCTAGTTCATGGATAAAAAGTGGAAATGAAACATGGAAAGAAAACAAGTAATGGAAGGAAGATTTTTTCAGCCTCTTAAACAGAACAGCAGCTGTGGAGGAAGTGCAGATGCTATACTTACGTGTATATATATATACACACACATATACACATGCTATGGACATAATTAAGAGTCAAGGAAAACACTGATCCCTAACCCCATAAGGATCTTCTCTTTCATGTTGGAAATAATAGTGGAATTCCAAGACTAACACCACTTAATATATTCCTTGCTTATATAAATATTTGGCCATTAAGTTTGCAGATGAGGTAGCTGGGATCAATATAATTATTGTGGAGGTCTATTTTTTCTTACAGGAACATTATTAAACGATCTTTTGAACTGAGGATTGAAAGCAGTAGCACAAAGCACACAGCTGCCTTTTAAGAGAAAAGGAGCAAGAAATTTTGCAATACCCTGGGAAGTTGTTCCCTGAAAGACAGTGAAGTAGGAGAGAGAAGGATGGACTGTCATTGTGACTCAGCTGTAAGAAAGCCTTGTAAGGCTGTGGGATACATCAGACTTTAAATTCCTAGTCGAGACAAAGAAGCGTTAGTGTAATCATAGAAACTGTTTTTAAGACCCCATTTGGAGTATTAGGTACAGTTTTGATGCCTGATGTTTAAAAGAAAATATGTAAATAAAGTGGAGAGGAGCAAAAGGATTCCTAGGATGGCCAGGTCAGCCTTCAGAGATTCATTCCTATGAAAAAAAAGAGTGGAGAGTTTGTCGTTTAGCCTAGCAGATAGATTTACAGAATATGCCAAGTTTGTCTATAAGCATATAAAGAAGGAGGTTACTTCTGTTCAAGGTTAATTCTGAGTCCAAGAATTATGAATAGATTAAGTTGAAAATTGCCAAAAGCTTTGTAACCATTCTGAACAGCTGTTCGGCTTTCTGGGTGACTTGGGGGATTGCTTCTATATGGAGTTAAAGGAGAAGATTATTGGAGGGTAATCTTAGAATAAGGGGTGGAAATTTTAATGGTACAAATCCTTTGATTACCAGTAGCGTTAGTTGTGGTAAGAAAGGGATGGAGAGTATTTGAGAGCTGTTAATCTTTGGTAATATCAATATTCCGTTACTGCTCTGGGATTCTGCTTGTCATCTGCCGAGGTCAGGAAGTTTTTGTTTTCTCCCTGGTGCAAGCTGCATCTGGGGTGTTTTCCTTTCTGTAAGTATCAGATATGGGTGACGATTGGAGTCAAAGAGACTGCATGAGGTGTGCTGGCTCTTTTGCTGGTATCAGATGCTGTGGTGCTTAACGGTCTGCCTTATTCATGCACCTCTGGCTTAGTAGGTAGCCACATTTCAAAGAGAAAGGAATTTTCTCTTAGTCTGGCAGTGACTGCGGTGTGAAGCGTAGCCTTCCAACCACCAGCAGGGAGTTTCACATGATAAATGTTCATTCTATTGCTAAGAAATTAGAAAACTTTTTTTTTGTTTCTAATATATCTCTTAAGTGGTGACTTACAACAAGCTTCAGTAACACAAAGTATGAGGCTGCTCTTTTTGGCTAATAGTAGGAATAGATGGAAACCCATCATCTGGAAATGAAGGAAAAGAGGAAGACTTTGGTCTGTTAAAGTTGTAATGCAACTGCACAGGAAGCACATCCAGCTCCTGGCTTCATCACATGCAGTCTTTCCATTTGAAAGATTTCTTAATTTGCCTTTCTTGCTGTCTATTTCCTGAGAAAGAGAGAACATCAGAAGCAATACTGAAATGTACTGGGTGCTCCTACTTTTTCATTATTTTATAAATCCCTGTGCAAATAACTTATTTTACATGGGGGGGGGAAGGAAGGAGAAATTAAATTATAGCATGAGGAACTTTGTCATTATCCTGGGGATGTTTAGTTTGTACTCCGAGTGCTTCCACAAATGTAGCAACTTGCTAACTTGTCAAATACAGACTTCAAGAGAAAAACAGCATTTCAAGAAGGGGTCCTCAGCCTCACTTATTTAAGCAGACGATTAAGCGTAGGATTAAATTATTGTCCTCATGTTTTATTGTATGTACTTATGAAGTTTACTTCCATGTGCCTTTCTATGACTAACAGCCTTATTGCAGTATGTGAAATAGTTGGCACAGATTAAAAATAATCATAACAAATTGCGCAGGACTGTTGTGCAATAATGAAGACAGACATGAGCAGACACAGAAAATTCTGAGCCTTCTCTAGGCGTCTACTGAGATGTTACTAAAATTTATAAATATCTATTTCTTCATTGTCTCATCCCCATTGGATGTGATCTTTCCATACCCTGAAGTGCAAGAGAAGTCTCTCATAGATACAAAAAAAACCCGAAACCAACAAAAAACCCCACCAAAAATGGGGAGAGCATGATTTCCTGGTGACTTCAATTATCTCATTGTTCAGATGAGGGAAAATACTGCTGTTCTGATTAAGGATTTGTGTGCATTTTGCTGATTCTGGTGGGTTAATCTTGTCTGTCTGCCAGGTGCCCACCCTGCCATGCTCTTAGTCTCCCTCCTCAGCAGGACACGGGGAGAAAAATAAGATGAAAGAGTTCATGGGTCAAGAGAGGGACAGGGAGATCACTCGCCAATTACCATCACATGCAAAACAGACTTGACCTAGGGAAGGTTCATTTAATTTATTTCCAGTTAATAACAGAGTAGGAGAGTGAGAAATAAAAATGACATTTAAAAAACCTTCCTCCCACCCCCTTTTTTCCCAGGCTTAACTTCACTCCTGACTCTTCCTCAGCTTTGGCCAGTGGTGGGTCTGTTTTGAAGATGGCTGGAACTGGCTTTGTCCAACATGGGGACAGCTCCTGATCTCTCCTCACAGAAGCCAACCCTGAAGCCCACCATGCTACCATGAGGACCCTCTAAGGCCTACCATAGTGCCTCCACCAAGAAGATATTAAGTTTAGACTCCCTTAGGCAATGAAAAAGCCTAAATGTGGGCTGGTCTTAGTTTTGAACTACAGAAACATTTCTGGGATCTTTGTTATCTAAACTACTACTAACCACTCTGAAAGACATGTACTTTTTTAACCCTTATTTCTAAAGTCTGACATACTAATGAACTGAGTGTCCTTAGGAAGGTCCTTAAAAGGCCTGTCGCAACTGCCTAAGTTTTCCCTTCTCTAATGGGGGAAAAAATGTCTCTTCTCTATTCCTATCCTGAGGATATGCCCGAGTCTGCTGCCTGTTCTCTCCTTCAAGCTATTCCTGCTGCTCTCTTTCCCTGCATCTCTTCCTCCTGTCCTAGGGTACCCTGAGTCACATGTGGAAATGCTTCCTGGCTTCTGCTCCAGCATTAGATTGTCCCAATGAGCAAAGCAAGCTTGAAGCCTGGAAGGACTCCAGCAATAGGCAGGTGAGAGAGAGCTTGATGAAGCTATGATGATAAAGAATGAGAAATGAGTCTGGCTCCCAGACACATTAGCCCTGCTGGGTAGGTCACTGAGGGCATGCCTGTGCAAGTGTCACAAGGCATGTGACACCGTGATTCCGTTTGCTCCATGCAGGTCTCCAGCTGACCAACGCACTGCACCCTGCCTTGCCAGGGAGGCCAGAGATGGTGCTGGGCTGGAAATGGGGCAGAAATATACGTGTCTGCGACCAGGTGCAGAGACACAACCAGTATAACCCTCAGCAACCTTCAACAGCAGGGGAGAACATGTCCCTACATTCACCTGAAAGCTTTCTGAATTTAGCTGATGTCAGCCCGTATAAGTTATTACAGCTCTGCTGAGACTGTGAGCATCTAGTGAGGATCTGGTCCTACACATTAAAAGCACAGTTTTTGTTTGGGTTGGGTTGGGTTTGGGTTTTTTGTTTGTTTGTTTTGTTTTTAAATCTAAATCTTCTGTCTTGAAAAGAGTTGTCTCGCAAGCTAGAAAAAGGATTTTTCATACCATCTGGCTGATGGTCCCTAGTCAGGTATTCTCTGTCTGTGGCCAGCAGCACTGGGAAACAAGCTTTGAGGCACACGCGGGACACAGATGCAACAAACTTCTCCTGGGGCAAGTTTCTTGCCGATTCAGAAACCAGTTCTTGGCTGGTGGAAATATCAATTGTTAGGGATGAAAAAAACCATTCTTGTTTCATCAGGATCTGCCACATCTCCTTGAGGATAGAGTTGTTACTAGCCAAAATGACAGTTTAGGATAATGCATTGCTACTATTTCAAATACCCCATGCCTAAACCTAATCAAAATCTTATCTAAGTACATTTAATCTTTAATGTTGGTAACTTGTGTTTGGTGGATTTGAACCATAAAAGGCAAGGTAGAACAGTGACCTTGGTTGTGTCTGTCTGATGTCGTTTCAGAGGCACCAGCCTTTTTAAAATAAAACAAAACCAAACAAACGCTCTTTAGAAGCACAAGGTGATTTCCAATAAGCTTCAGTTTTGTTCACAGGTTGGGGGTTTTTTTATTCCATCCCTTTTATGTATTGTCCTGCAATCACAGTCTTAGTCATTACATTACAGGGTGTGAAGTATTTGAGACATTTTTGTGCTGAATAAACCTAAGACCTGAGTTTTAAATATAGAAAGCTTTCTATGTTTGAAGCGCAGTATGTCTTTCTCTGTTCGTGTATCTTGCCATCATTGTTACGCTGTTTTGATGCTGTTATCTATTTTGGTCATAAACTTTCATAAGCCAAAGGAGCTGATCATTTGTGAAGTTTTGGTGGTCACTGATTCTCATGTGTAGTTTCAGAGAAGCCACATGATAGTGAAAGGAGGAACGTAACGAATCCTCTCTCAACAGGATCTGAAAGGGGATTCACGCAGGGTATCTTGCTGAGGTTGCCAGTTTTTCTGTGGGCTGTAAGCAGCAAATCTCTTCTCAGAACAAGAACTCGGACCTAAACGAAACATAGCTAGGAATACCTGTGCTGGCTTTCATGCAAATGGCAAGCTGCAAGCAAAAAGCCTCCCTACAGGAGTAACTCTTCCTGGCTCGCACACCCTTTCCGCTCTAGATGAGAACCTGCAGTGATCAAAAATACAGTCCCTGTTGTCATTGGCAGTCATGCTCCAAAAGTTATCCCTTTTGGTGCTGCGGTACCATGTTTGTGATTTGTAGCCACTATGTTTGAGTTCTACATCCGCACTTAATTGTTTCAGATTGCTGTGGTCTTTGTTTGTTGAGGAAAAAGAGCGTTAAATCCCAGCTTGTCCTAGTGTAAAGAATTATCCAGGTTGGTTGTTTTGTGTTTTTTTTCAAGTTTCTCTGTCTGTGGCAGCATTCTTTGAAATGATCCCTGTAGGCCTGGTCCAGGGAAGAAGAGAGGTGAAATTTGGACATCTGGCAGAGCAAATGGTTTGAGGAGGAAGGGCTGTGCTTGACCAGGGACTGGGGGTATTTTTTGACTAGAGGAAGCCTATATCAAAAGGACAAACTCCATTTAAACTACAAGTGAAACAGGCAGCTGCCACTTCAAATCCAGAAAGGTGTCATCAGTGAGCCTTTCAAACTAAAGAGCAGGGGAAAATTCCCAGGGACTAAAGCACACAAGTTTCAAGATGACACAACCACTACTTCTGAAGTCACAGAAGTTCTGTGTCTGTGAGGAAAGGACAGAGGACAGCAATGGAAAAGAAAATCAAAACAGTGGTGCAACCATTTCTAGGCTAGATATGGTCATACTACACATATCAGAAGCTTGATGGACAAAAGATAGCCAGTGGTATTTCTGTTAACACCGTGACAAATTGTAAAGAGGAGAGACAGAGTGAGATCTTCTGCTCAGGAAGAAATGAAGTATGTACGTATTATATGTTTATAATATGTGTATTATATAATAAAGAATATGTATTTCATATTTCTTTAAAATACATATAGAGGTCGTTTTAGAGTCAAACCAGGTGAATGAGCTAGCAATTTCAGCAGTACTACAGAATCCAATTGATTACAATTCTGGGCCCAGTTAGGAAAAGCGTAGTTTAGGGTCTGTGTTAACTAGTGCCCAACAGGATAACAACGTAATCTGTGATACACCAAGAGAAGTCACAGAGGCTGCAAGGGCAGGAAATGCAGTAGTAATGAAAGACTTCCTCTATCTCTTCCTTTTCCCCATGCCCACAGAGCGGGCAAGTGTCACATCAAGACACAATGTACATAAGAAATTTTGAAACGCAATTAGTGGCGGCTTTCGGGAAGAGCTGACGAGGAAGCCTGCAAGAGGCAGTGGAGTCCCTTCCTTTTTCTCTGCATATCAGCTGTGGTCCCAAAGGCTGTAATTGCTCTACACCAGTGGTTGCATTGCACTCTCGGCATCCCTGCAGGAGCCATCAATGATGAAAGAAGCAGCCCCTCCATGCTCACAAAGGCAGTCAGCTCCAAAAGGGAAAACTGTATAAGAATGAGGAAGCTTGTGATAAAAGTGATAAAAGATGCGGTGAGAGTTAACCTTTCCAGGAAGAATGGGTTTACACGCCGTGTTGGAGACTCTGAGCCAGCATGTATTGCCCATCCACATCTAGGGAGGAGCTGAAGGAAGCAGCTGGCTGAACGGCCAGGCAAGGGTGGTACTGGCAGCCACAAGGCATTCTTCAAAAAGCTGAATGAAATGAGGAAAATGGACAGGGTCTTGAGCTCCGCCAGCTTACTTTTAAAACACAGCAAGGCTGGTCCAAAAAATATCTGGGGAACGATCATGTCCTTTTTTAAGCACTTCTAGAGCCTGCTGAGGGGGGTAGGGGCTACTCAGTACCAGAGAAGCACCCACAGGAGGTAAGGTCACAGCAGAAAAGCTAAACAAAGCATGTGGCTTTGTGTTTGATGTGGGAGGAACAGGCACGTTTCCTCCACTAGCGTGCATCACAGCATCTGCTTAGCAGAAAGGTGTGTGAAAGGTGGTGAGAGGAAGCTTAAATAGCTGCCGTTGGTCACTGGTTGCTACATGGAGCTGCTTTCCATTCTAGTATTGCTCTGAGAGTCAGGAAAAACACATAGCAAAACCACTTTGTAACCTTACACAAGTCATTTATGCCCTACTGCGCCTCCTTTGCTTCCTATAAAATTGGGATAATGGGTTTCTCTTAAAAGTCTTCCATCGGTTATGTGGGATTCCAATACTGCAGCGGTCGTGCCTGTGCAGCACACTGTATAGACAGGACTGGTTACTGCCATGAGTAACTCCCTGCCCGTACCTCCACACCATCACCTGCTTGCAAAGAGAGCAATGCTGAATGAGGAGCCTCTGTGAGTCAATATCTAAATGTGATATTGAGGGTTTGTGGGTCTGTTTCTTTCAGTAGCTTGTTTTTCTGCGTATCTGAGATGCTTTGAGCTTGACTTCTCTGGGGCTGTGATCACAGACATCAGGGGTAGGGGTAGGGCTTTGTTTGGTGTGGCATTGGGTTGTAGGTTTGGGGGTGGTGTTGGGAGGAGGTGAAGCATTTTGACTTAAAACTTAATCTAACTTTAGATGCCTGAATATCAGGAGTTTAGGAGAAGGTAGGCTCTAAGACTTGTTTTTTACTTTGTATATGACTTAACGTGTACGTTTAGAGCTAAAGAGAAAGAGCACAAGCGTGATTGTTTTGGAAAGAGACCTCCTTAAACACAACTAATAGTGTAGAACTACAAATAGTCCAAACCCAGTAGCTGGAAGCATGTGGAACTAGGATGCTGGTGAAACAGCATTCCTTAGTGGACTTACAATAGCTCACAGCAGGTAACAGATGCGTGGTCAAAGAGAAATATGCACAGAGAGAAATTCTTGGGCATGTGAATTAAATCGTAACCTATCTATTTCCTCTGGAAAAGAAAATATCCTTCCTGCTCAGTATGGCAGATAAATCTGAGACTTGATTCTTCTCTTGTTTATAAATGCTGAATAAGCAGGTCTTTGTGCACAATAAGAGTCTTTGTAAAATATGTCAAATTAATATTAATACTAACTATGCTGCAAAAGAACTGAAAATTACAATTAGCAATGGCCGCTGTCCATACATCAAATGCAAAGCAGAAATGTCTGTTAAATGCCTCAGATTGCACATGTGGTGATAAATTACTGTAAAGATTGATTGGTGGTCGAGCACTCGCAAAGCAGGAAATGCAGCTTTAGAGCCCCCTCTGCAGCTTTGGCTTGGTTCCCGGTGTACAGAAATCAGGGCAAGCTTTTGTTCACGGATCGTATTCTCACCGATTGTATTGCATGTTTCAGGACCTTGCCTTCTTCAGTGCAAGGATGACGATGTTCCTTGATATTTCTTCTTGTTGTTGTTAGAATGCAAAATGACCTTTTCATCTAGCCTGCAGCTGTGGATTCTTGTAGCTCTTAGAAGTCAGAGTCTAGCATCTCAAGTCAGAGAAAGAGAAATGTACGCTTAGCAGCCACTTCAAAAAGGTTTGGGGTTTTGTCATTTGCTTAACAACACACAAACACGCTGCTGGCAGAGGGAGGGACAAAAGTAAAACGATCAAATCATCTGTAAGTTATCTATCTGTGAGACTACTGTCTGTCAGCTTGCAGTCCTCTGTTCTGTGCCCTATACATGCCTCGATTTCTGTAGCAAATACAACAGAGCTTAGACAGACTAGATCTTCCTTTCTTATGGAATAAGATCCACCCCAATGGATGTATTTGCTGTGCAGAAACAATTAGCATTTGCAAGGTGGTTTACGTTCTGACGTTTCCTAAACTTTGAATACATGAGATGATGACATGAAAATACTGTCTTTTGAAGTGTTTTCTTTGTGCCCCTCCGTTAATGGTGAAAGAAGAGAGGCAAAACAGGACTGGGGTCCTGAAGCGTGAATTAAATAGAAATAAATGTCAAAATTCCAAAGTGGACTTTGGGATTTTTGTACAGTCTCCTGCAGTGCAGGGAGGGAGAAGCTGCCTGAGCCAGGCTCCAAACTTGAGGTGCCCCACACACTGCTTGCGCTTGTGCCCAGGGTGGCCCAGTCCTAATATGCCAATGGCATAATATTGCATTGCTCCCTGGCAGTCCTGGGGCAGAGGGGGACCTGCCTTCTGGGTGCCAGTTTCTCCAGGGGTCTTCATCCAGTAAATATTTTCCGAGTCTTAACAGGAGAAAATTTTGGCCAAGTGAAGAGAGAGTAGCTAACTCTGCCTGCAGTAAAACACAGCAGCAGCCCTCTTTGTGTCCTTTGCAGAGCAGAGGTGATAGCAACAGTCACCACCATAACCCACGGCAAGAGCTAACAGGAAAGTCGCAAGAAGGCACATCTCCATTTCCTAGTCCGTGGGCATTTTTGTTGCCAGTACGGAACAGCCACGGGCATTCAGAAGAAGTGATTGTGTGCCTTAAATTACCTCCCTAGGAAAAAGTATGAGGTAGACTTACAGAATCCTCTGTTCATGTGCTTTGCTCACGTAGTTTAGCCAAGTGGAAACTGCTGTAGGTATGCTCCCTAGCGTGGTCCTTTTTCAGTGCTTTGTCAAAATGCTTTTGTTGTCTCTGCTGCTCTCATGCGGGTATTAGCCTAGCTTGGCGGTAGAGGTTCCATCCAAAAGAGGGGATAAGCAGGACTGAGTTTCTTTCGAGATTCATCTAATGGCTTATATCTCTGTTGTCTACAGTAGCAGCTTTATCTAAGCACATTCTTTGTGGAATATCCCAAATGAGAGATGAGAATCAAAGCAAGGTTTCTTACCCTTGAACGTTGGTCGGGTCCTTCCAGAGAGGATGCAAGCCTTTTAACTGTAGCCTCCAAAGAGTTGTGGTGAATGGAGTTAAATTCAGTTGGTGGCCAATCGCAAATGGTGTTCCCCAGGGCTCAGTGTTGGGGCTGGTTCTCTTAAATATCTTTATCAATGACCTGTATGAGGGGATCGAGTGCACCCTCAGTAAGTTTGCAGATGACACCACATTGGGCAGGAGTGTTGATCTGCTTGAGGGTAGGAAGGCTTTACAGAGGGATCTGGACAGGCTGGATTGATGAGGTTCAACAAGGCCAAATGCTGGGTCTGCACTTGGGTCACAACAACCCCATGCAGCGCTACAGGATTGGGGAAGAGTGGCTGGCGAGTTGCCTGGCAGAAAAGGATGACAGCCAGCTGAATATGAGCCAGCAGTGTGCCCCGGTGGCCAAGAAGGCCAACAGCGTCGTGGCCTGTATCAGGAATAGTGTGGCGAGCAGGACTGGGGAAGCGACTGTTGCCCTGTACTTGGCACTGGTGAGGCTGCCCCTTGAATACCATGCGCAGTTTTGGGCCCCTTGCTACAAGAAAGACATTGAGGTGCTGGAGTGTGTTCAGAGAAGGGCAACAAAGCTGGTGAGGGTTCTAGAGCACAAGTCTTATGAGAAGCCACTGAGGGAATTGGGATCATTTAGTCTGGAGAAAAGGAGGCTGAGAGGAGACCTTGTTGCTGTCTACAACTCCCTGAAAGGAGGTTGTAGTGACGTGAGGGCTGGTCTCTTCTCCCAAGTAACAAGTGATAGGACAAGAGGGAATGGCCTCAAGTTGCAGCAGGGGAGGCTTAGGATGGATATTAGGAAAAAATTCTTCACCGAAAGGGTTATCAAACATTGTAATAGGCTGCACAGGGAAGCGGTTGAAACACCACCCCCGGAGGTATTTAAAAGATAGGTAGATGTGGTGCTTAGGGACATGGTTTAGTGGTGGTTTTGGCAGTGTTAGGTTAACGGTTGGACTTGATGACTGTGTGAGCCGATGCAGCCAGGACACAGGAGCAACCACAAAACCACGGATGAAAGGGGCAAAGAACAAGTTTAATCTTGATACCTCACAGACTGGGGAATCTCTGAAGCAACATTCGGGCAGAGGCATGCAAGCAGGGGCCGCAGGCACCACGGAGTGAGAAAGTCCTTGTTAGCAAGAGTCCTTGGCAGCGAGAGTCCTTGTTAGCAAGAGTGCGCGTGAACTCCCTGTTCTTGCTGGTATTTTAAGGGTTCAAACAGGCATAGTTTTTCCACTGTGCTTTGATCTTCTTCAACATCAGGCCAGGATTCTTAAGCGGCTAGATAAGGTGTCCCTGAGTCCATCACAGACTTCTGTTATCTAAGTGCAAGTGTTTTTCTTGCAAGCACCCAAGACTGAATAACAATTAGTGTGATATATGCGTTTTCCGATACCCCAGGTGCAAGTCACTTGAGCGTATTTACAATCCTCCTTGCAGATCTTCTGTTGCTTTCCCACATTCTACCCCTTCGCTCAAGAGACCGCTTCTGCTGGGTTTCATTTAGTGTCGCAGGGTATAACACAGAGTAATTTACAAAGGCATGCAATAAACATACATATAGAAAAAGGAATAAACATATCTCTACAATAATGCTTTGAATCAGGTGTCCCATTCGTCTTGTCAGGGGAATTAAACCACTCAGCCAGGCAGGCACTATCAGTAGTTTGGTTCATTTGGTGTGTTAAGTCCCAGAGAACGCTGAATGTCTTGCTCCATGCCGGCTGTTTCATCAGTTATGTTGAGGCAACACATGCCTTCACAGTCGAAGCGGCATTTCTGGTGTTGGGGGAGGAAATAGCCCACCTTCAGTTGATATTGTAGTATTCATTGGCATACAGCCGTTACCTACTCAGAAAAGACAGCAACGAAAGATACAAATATCAAAAATCACTTGGCATAGTATCATTCTATAATACAGCTGCTGGGGTTGATGCACCACTGAAAACAAGTTATCTAAGTATCTGCAGCTGTTGACCTTCCCTTAATATAAAAGGCAGATGAGTTAGTTACAGTGGAGGCTAACCACATCCAAGTATTTACATGTTGATTTTGCAGCGGTGTATCCAGGATGTGTGCTTTTAGTACCAGGCTATAAAGCATGGTGAGCCAACCTGTGATAGGGGGACGAATACAAGAGTGTCATCGCTTTCCAGTAATACACACGCTGTTGCTCCAGCTCCTTCAGCCAATATTACCCCAGGTTTGACAACCTGATGCTGGGTAACTGCCCACACAGATTGGGGAGCTGTGGCTTGTGCTTTTTCAGATTGGACTTCAATTTGATATTGGGCTCGTGATACCAATAACACTGTTCCGATGCTCTCCACTGTGCCTCTAGATAAGGCACAGGTACTTGTCGAGGACACCTGAAATACAAGAACTTGAGAATCTGATATTAACAAAGGATGTAAAGTAAGAGCAGAAGTTGGATTATGATGTATAGGGGAACCTTGTAATGCCTTGGACCAAAATCCTACAGGTTCTTTCTGATTTTTCATCCCAGTCATCTGCCACAATCCCGAGACTGTATCGTCTGGAATTGTTACTTCTAATTCAAAAGAATATCCTTGCTTAGGAGTGTAAAAGGTCCTTTCCAACCTAGACAATTCCATGATTGTATGATTCTATCATTGTTCTGGTTCATGTGGCTGAATAATGGATTTTGGTAAATGTTGTTCTAGACCACCAAATACTTGATCTTGGGAGGTGTTTCTTCATGGCCTGTGTGAAGACTAAGCTACTACAAATTGTCAAAGGCATATGTATGGTGAGAATAAAAAGATTATTGAAGTGTCAAAATTCCAGGAAAGAGTTCAACACCAGTTACATGAAAAAGATGCTTGGGGTTAATTCTTCATGGTTATGAAAAGCCTGAGATGAGACTGTTTCTTTGCATGCATCTGTGCATCCTCTGTGCCCACCCTAACCCCTCCACCTGTTTTGCACACCTAGTATCACCTAAATAGGAAAGGCGAATCATCTCAAATTACTGCAGTTTTGACATGAAATTGGCTGACTAGTACAAGACAGAGATCGGGGAACTGTTGAACCCCACCATGCAGGACGATGTAAGCTCCAAGTCCTGGAAGGGCTTCTCTCAGAGCGGTATCTGCTTTCAACAATAGATAATCCAAGCACAAAATCCAGCTTCATGGAAGAAGTAAACTTTGTTCATCTCGCTGCCTATTAAGCTGAGTGGCCAAACCCATCCAGTGAGGCCTGTAAATGCTGGCAACACATAGGAATTAAGTTCTGAGTTACTATCCCTTCTCCTGAAAAGCAAATATTGAAAGAAAGAGGAGATCCATGCTGCACTTGCCATAGTCCAAAGCTTCCCCCATGTGAAAGGGGAAAATATTTGTTCCTCATCATGCACTGTGAAATTTTCCAACTTCTTCTGGAAAAGAGTTGTGCCGAACAAGACTTACTGTTACGGATTCACCCCTGGTTTCCCTCCCCACTAGCTTTCCCTTTTCAGAAAAGTACTTAAACACACACGCACGTTTCAGCTCTGCTGGTCAGGCAGATGCAGTGGCTAGTTCATCGGGTGCTGTGAGCTGCATTTCCACTTACGGCCCTCCTCTGGCTAATGAAGGAGGAAAGAAAAGCCGCAAATATGAGTTGCGTTAGTGACCTGCAGAAAGGCAGAGTTTGAAGAGCTGTCCTGCACGCACTCTGACCCTTTCTCAGATCAAGGACTTCAGTACTCAAAGCTGCCTAACTTTATAAACAGGGCCTGCAGAGGCCTGTCAGGGTTCCACGGTGTACGGTTTGCTTCCTCATCCATTTAAAGGCCTTTTCTTGACTTACAGATCAGAGGCTGCTCAGGTGTTTGGTTTCCCTCATATCAGAGAGTACCTGTCCCCACTTCACTTATCAGGGGTGTAGACTTGCTGTATGTGAAAGAAATGTCTAGGAGGGGTCCCTCCCTTTCCTGTGGGAAGATACTTTGCATACTCTTGATATTGGAGAGAAATTTTGCCTTTAAAGTTTACCATGACCCTTCAGGAGAAGAGCTTCACATACAATTAACTTGATCTGAACATGTTTAAGATTTCGACCTGATGGTCATCAAAAACCAGTGGTATTTAATCATTCTGGCTTTGAGCTGCAGGTTCAGGGATCAGGTTTAGATCTGGAATTTGAAAGCTCTTACCCACGTTCAGCTCCAGATGTACAGTTTTGACTCATATTTGAAGGAATTTGAGAAAAAATTTAGTCCTGAAAATAGAAACAAGACCTCCTCTGTAAGTTCATGGGTGGCTAAAATAAGCACCAAAAATGCCCTAAATTTGAACTGGCTTCCCACCATCTCACGCAACACTTCTTCACAGAATCATCCATGCATTCCGTGCATCTCAAAAGTTTGTATAGGTTTTCCTAAGTTAAATCTCATAACACTGTCTGCAGCATGTAACATTTAAGTAAACTATGGCTTGTTGACAATGCCATAATGGTTTCCATACAGCTCTGATTTTTAGTAATTTTTTTTACATGGTTTACTTGATCTTCCATTATTGCTAGTCTCAAATACTCAAAAATTGTGGCTGAGACCTCAAATACTGTGAAACCAGCTATAAAATCTGAAAATTACCGGAAGCTAAATGCTTTGTTTCTGTTATCTTGGAACTTTTTGATACCATTGGTTTCTTTTTATTTTTTTTTTTTTACTTTTCTGCCAAAACCCCTCAGGAAAAGAGCAAACCCTTTAACTGAAACCTGCATTTCTGGTATCTGGTGCTGTGGGAAAGCCACTGGCAAGGCTTTTGGTGAATGTTTTGTGGCACCATTTGGGGAGAGGTGGCAGTGAGCTGTCAGCATTGCAGGAGAGTTAAGATGAGGGAGGGAAAGGACCACTCAGAGCAAAAGCCTTGTACGTAGAGGAGAGGGCATCAACCAGACAGACCTTTTTTCAGGTTGGAAATGTTTCATAGAATCATAGAATGTGTTGGGTTGGAAGGGACCTCTAAAGGGCATCTAGTCCAACCCCCCTGCAGTGAGCAGGGACATCTTCAACTAGATCAGGTTGCTCAGAGCCTCATCAAGCCTGGCCTTGAATGTCTCCAGGGATGGGGCCTCCACCACCTCTCTGGGCAACCTGGGCCAGTGTCTCACCACCCTAAGCGTAAAGAACTTCTTGAAGGGCTTGAGATGACCCAAAGCCTTCCAATAGGAAAGATGAGTGCCATGGAACCTACAAGGGTGGAGCTGGGCAAAGGTGTTGCCCATGATAGCAAGAAGTGAATTTGGGATTGCAGAATGAAACGGCACACTTACATTATCCTGTAACAAAATACTTTGTGATTTTATACCAGGATTGAGTCATACCCCTCTGACTTCCCTTCAGTGGCTCTTCTGTGAATTGTTTACTTTGCAAAGACAGGATTTGTTGCTTCCAAATCCTTCCTACTTCTTCAGAGGTGTAGCCAGGGTGCTGGCCCGTATCAGCAAATGTTTTCTGCAGCAGCATGGCCATACCATGAGGCAGTTTCTCCAGCACCATCCAGTGGCTGAGCTCTTGTACTGTTTATAAAAAGGTCTAAAAGCAAAAGTGTTTTCTGTATTGTTTGTCAAGTCCATGCCAGCAGTACCTGGTGACTGCTCTGCGAGCACTGAGAGCTGAGGTGCTGTGGGATCTTTCTATGAGGGGATGGTATGAAATCAGAATTTCTTTCCCACAGATTAATGTTGTATGTCAAAGGAAAAAAAAATGTTGTTGTGTTCTTTCATCTCAAATGAGATGAAAGGAGGGATTTGCCAAATTTATGCTGGGAGGGCCATTCAATACAAAATCCTATTTCAAAAGACCTGAAGCAGAAATGGGTTTCTGCTTCCCAGCTGGCCGAAGCCCAGGGATCCATGGCACAGGCAGGTCTCCAATGAGGCCAAAGGAAGTGGCGGGTGAGCACCATGCTGGCCAGCCTGCTAACACCACTGTACTCTGCACCACAGTCACATTGGTGATATTTGGAAGCATTTTTGTCCACTTCTAGGATATTGTGAATGTATTATATTGTTTCTTCAAAAGAGGTAAAAAATGATTGAGAATTTAATCCGGATGTGGCATTTCCTGGGTTTATTTCCTGAATGCTCTTAGCACTGCTTTTACTGTCTTGCGTCAAGGATGTTTGGTTAATATCTTCCCCTGAGTCCCGTGATCAATTCTCATCTCTGCTTGTCTGGACTTCTGGTCACCCTAAGGAAATCACATCATCTTGCTGTTCTCTTCTTCCCTGTCTCTGAAGTGCTGGTAATACTTTCTTCCCCTCTAAGATATATTTTGCTTATTAAGCTAAAATCTGTGATGACGCAGGCCGTCTTTTGCTATATGTGGAAGTGAAGTGCCCAGCACAGTGGACCCCTGAAATCAGGAGGTACCAGGGCACACAAAAACCTGGATGTAGATGGCTGATGATTCATCCCAAAGCATCTCCTAGTGCCACCTCACACAGTGGGGCAGCCTTTGGTGCGCCTGGGAGGTGAAGAGGCTGGGTGTGATGCAAACCCTTCCTTAACTTGGGAGAAGAGAGCAGGAAACCAGAGTGCTGCACCTCAGATGGGGGTGCGTGACTTGTCACCTGAAGCCTAGTGCCTAAGGCCTTTTGGGTTGCCCCATTAGATTTCCACCCAGTTGAGAAACAAGAGGGCTAAGGCCACCACAAGACCCTGTCCCACTAAGAGGATTTGTGGGAAATATAACTGTAAAAGCAGTTGTCACTCTGCAGGGATAGCAGAATATCAGATATCAGGATAACAGAATAACAAAAGTACTTCTCCACTGGTTCTCTTGGCAGACCGTTTTCGTCAGTTTTGAACATCCCATGCGTTCATCTTTAGAGCTGAAATTGCCAGTGCAGGGGTTTTGTGCCAGGCTGATTATTTTTCCCTGGAAAATCTCCATCGGGACAATTCATTCTTGCCCAGAAAGCACAGGTTATGTCGTCCAGAGGAAAGGCTTTTCAGAGCACCCTGCCTAGGTAGACAGCCTCCCACCAGGACCAAAGCCAGCTTGCCTAGCTCCAGTGTCCTAAGCTGCATTACCCCATTGGACTGATTTGCAGAAGTCTTGAGCACTGGAAGTTACAACCAAAATGAATCATAGTTCTGCTTATACACTAGAAGCTACACTGAAAAATCGGGTCTTTAGGTAGTTTGCTTCAAGCAACCCAAATTAAAGGTTGTCATTTACTTCTCCTCCATGATTAGGCCCCTTGTTTATGAAGAGAGGACAGAATCATCCACTCATTTCACCGATCAGAAAGTTTACCTTGTTTTTGAGACACGTGCATATGAAGCAATGTCGGCTTCACCTTCAGAACAGGGTTCTGCATGACAGAAACGGGGACAGAAAAGCTCTCAATGCACAGTACGTTTATAACCAGCACAAGCAGAGAGCGTGCGGGAGTTGTGCTGGGGCAGGTTTTCAGGCACCACCACTGCATGTTGTATTACTCAGCTGTCTTCAGAGAGCCGATGATGGCTCTGGACACAGGATGCTCTCAACATATCGGCAGCTTAGGCAGAAACCACTGTGTCTTTGGGCAGTTCAAAACTGGAACCACTTTGCTCCAGAATCTGCTGACTGCTCCTTCTGACTGGCCAGGCTCAGTAGTGACTTTCAGAGCAGCCTGAAAAGCCCCTGTAATGGTGGTGTTCTAAACAACGTGTGTATGTGCAACATTGTCAGAAGTGTCTCTGTGCCTCCTTACAGAAAAGGCTGCGCTGGTTTTGATGTGCTTTGTGGCGCTTTTTCACCTGAAAGTCTGAATTAAATCTTCAAATCATGCTAGGACAAAAAATAGGCAACCTCTGTTGATTGTGGAGAGCACAGCATACCAAGGTGTGATGATGATGATAGGTGGCTTTTTGTTGAACAGAAAAGCTACTGAATGTATTGTGTGTACTTGTATTCAACTATTTATTTTTTTTAAAAATCTGATTATTCCTTTTATAGGACCATATTTTGGCTAAGTTCTGAAGACACAGAACTCTGTACTTCAAGGGCCATTTGCATCTCTGGTCCTGGGTGGGGGGATGTGTGCAGTGTACTAAGCTTCTGGGAAAGCAGAAACTCCTTGAGTCCTGTTAAAAAAAAAAAAAAAAGGCAAAAAAAAAAAAAAAGCATTTTTTTTTCCCCGGTTGAAGGCACATGACTAACTATTTATACAATGAATCTCATGATGCATTCACTCTACTTTAAATCATACTTCCTGTAGATTAGAGGCATCGTGGCACAGAGAAATATACTACTTTTTCATAACCCCACATCTCAGTGAAAATGCTCCCCAAGTGGCAAGTGACAATTTTAAAATGTCAAAAAAAAGGAAGTTTTTTATGTAAATGACTTTTTGACACTGCATTGATTTGGTAATTGAGCATAACAGTTTTCGGAGAGATCGGATTTTCAATGTGAGGCATTTTGGGAACCTTCTCTTTCAGGTCAGCTACACTTCCCTGTTCTTGGGGCAAGGCAAGGAGACATGTCTAAATTTTCAAGGAATCTGAACAGTTTGGTCACTGGTAGGTTGGGGAGGAAGGGTTGGAACACTCTTATTATTTCTCGACATTTATGATGGAATGTGAATACCATTGTGTGAAGAGCTTTATAGACATGTCATGGGCAAAGCCTGACTCAGAGAGAGAAACAGACAGATTTTTCCTATTTATTTCTAAAATGCGGGGCAAGGATGGGAGGTCCAACAGCTGGCAAAAGAAGCCATGGAAAGCACTATTGTGACCATTCATCATCTCTGCCCAGAGTGACCTTCTAGTGGGCATGTTGAGAACATGCCATGGAGCAAGAAGGCCTCCAGGCAGTTTCACTGCAGTGGTGTTTCCACATCTGTCTTCTGCTTTCATCCCTGCTTTGGGATGCCTGGGTCTTGGAGGCAGATCTTCAGGCCAAGATGTTGCAGGGTCTGGGATTTTGTTGGACACAAATGTAGAAGAAAGAGTCCCAGTGGGCCATTTTGGTCTCGTTTTGCATTTCAGAAAGTACCTGAGGAAGGGTGGTGGTGTGTGCATCTTGACATAACAGCTTCTGTCAAATTCTGAAGCCTTATCACTTGCCTCTCCTGCCTGTCGCTTTTCCTACCTGCATCAAGGCTTAATGTACTTTGGTGTGGAGGCTGCCCTGGACACAGACCTCCCCCCACTTCCCCATCCCCATGAGGCTGTCTGCTGGGAGGAGGACTGATTTCGGGACTCCTCTGGGACTGTGCTGCTCCAACTAATCTTACTCCATGCTGATGTTGCCAGCCTCTGGGAGCAGAAGAGGCAGTTTAGTGAAAGCAGATGAAGGGTAGAGAAATGTGTCAGTCGGTTGTCTTCTTGGTCCATATCAAAGAAGTGAGATACACTTGAGGGTTTTAAGTTTGGTTTTTTTTTTTTATTTTGAACTAAGGGAAATCAACAAAGCAAAGTAAGAACAAGAGTAATGTTCTAATTGGTAGCAGTTTGTATGAAACAAAATACAAGACTGCAGATGTCTCTGCAGAAAGTTGACTCTCAGTTCTTCAGAGTTACAATACATAGAATATAAAATTATAAGAGCAAATAGCACCCCTAACTGCCCCAACCCACCTCAAGTCACTATTTATTTCTAGCCAGCTTCTTGGTTGCTTTGCTTTCCCATGAAAATCCATCCACGAGGCTGCAACATGCTCTGAGGAATGGTAGAGGAGTTTTCACCCAGGAAGGTCCAGGTGGCAGGAAAGCAAAGCACAGAGCCCCTGGGAGAGCCTGCTCAGGCAAGGGAGAGGAACCACGCCATGGGGCAGCTGGGCTGTCCTGCAGCCACAGCAGCCTGCTTTTCCAAGAGGACTTTGCCTTTGCGTATGTCTTGAGACCTTCCTGTGATGTGCAGATGATGCTCATCATCCCAGGAAGCACAGCAGATAGCCAAGGCCTCGAAGCGAGCAGCATCTCAGCACCTGCTGGTTCTCCAAGCAGGTGAAGGGTGTGCTGCTCCCCTGCTAGCTCATGTTTCCCACATCCCTGCTGCCGCACTGGCACAGCTTGTGCTTTGTGCTGGGTATCAAAGCTGTGCCTGTTGGGGGGAGGTGGTAGGGAGGGATGCTCAGCCCTTCCCCATTTCATGTCAGGATTGTGTCTGCTCTGCCCTACTCTGCTTACACCACCTGCTACACACCATAGTAAAAAACGCTAGGAAGAGTTCTCCAATCCTCCATCCTCTGCTGTCCGCTCCTTGCTCGCTCTCCTCATATGCATCTTCCTATGCTTATCTCTTCTCCACAATCTCTGCTTACATCCAGCAACATTCGTTGCTTTTCTGTGCTACTTAGCCAGCAGTGATGCATCCTTTATGGCAGCTGGATGCAAACCAGCTGCATTGGCTGGATCTGCAAGCTCACTGTGGTGTGCATGTCTGGACTGTGGCAGGGAGCTGACATGAATTCACAGAGGTGCAGCACTCCTTGTGCTTGACTGGAAAGGTCCTTGTGCTCTGAACTACCCATGAAGCTGGAGCTTCACTGGGGAAGCTCCTTCGTGGCGTTTCCTTTGCTAGAGGCAAGGCTATGGACGGGTTTGAGAAGCTTTCCTTCCGTCGCAGGCTGTTTCTGAACTACTTTGTCCCTTTGCTCAAGGTATGTTGTTTCACAGGCAGGATGTGCAGGAAGGATATGGAATACCTTAGCTTTACATAGCACCTTTCATTAGAAGAGACCCAAGGTACTGACATGTACCTAGCTCCGAAATGCAACCTGCTACAGAGCAGAGCTCCTCCCCAGCTCAGAACACGCTGAATATAGTGACTTGTTTCTCCAGGATCTCAGAGTCAACCCCATAATGCATTGAGAACTTTTCCTCCCAGAAGCATCTCTCTTTCATACTTTGTGATGATCAGGTGCCATCCATTATTAACAAAGTTTGCAGTTCACTTTCTTTTACGCCTTCCTTTGTCACTGCATGTACTCCAGCAAGTTGAATTTCATACAAAGAGAAACTGCAGACTCTTCATCCATGCTCTGAGGTTTCCTGGAGGGAACAAGGGAGGAGCTGGCTCCAAGCAGACTCCTGCTACATTTTATACAGGCCCCAATAAGACTGATCCTCTGCCAGCATAGAGTCAAGATAAAAATTTGCCTTACAGTACAGCTTATCTCCCTTCTGCAGGAAAAAGGGTCTCCCAAAATTTATGGTGCCCCTTCCATCTCCCTCCCTTGATCCCGCAACCTTGTTGAGGAGGATTTTTGGCTCTTTGTACAGCATCAGTGTAAAAGGCTGTTCCAAATTTTTTTTGCGGTTGACCTGAGCGTAGATGAAGTAGTTGCCTCCTTGCTCAATTATGAGGTACTCGTCGTGGTCCTTCTGCACAAATCCATTGCAGTGCTTTAAGTTCCACTCCCAGCTTATGGGACCTTCCAAGTTTCGTGTAGAATTTTTTACTGAGGAAAACACAGACAAAATGGGTATGGTGATTAATGATGTTTAAGGACAACCTTTTCCTGTTCATGAGCATGTTTTGTTACTGTTTCCCATTGGTACATCTCACTGCCGAATTTTATTATTATTTATTTATTATTGTTGTTGTTATTATTATTGATCTTTTTGAGTTTATTAACTCCTCGGAAGTGCTAGGAAGGGGTCTCAATCTGCCAGGAGAGGCTGTGAAGGACCTCCATGGCCATGGGTGACTTGTAGGGGCTTCCACCAGGACAGGTTAGCTGACAATAGCACACTGGAGATGGGGAAAATTCACGGCTGGGGATGGGTCCAAGCGGGTCCCTAATAAGAAAAAATTCATGAGCAGAAATTCCGCTGGATCTGAGGATGGTGAGGGTGGTTACAGTAATCTTCTGCTTGCTGGCTGCTGTGGCTATAGTCCTTCGTGAGAGCTAAACCTGCAGGATCTTTTCAGATTTCCCCCCTCTCTCTGCACTGGATGGACACATGCTGCCAGCGTTAAAGCTAGTGATGGGTGGCAGCTGTCATACCCCTTGCTGCATGCACTGACAAACGGGGCAAGGAGACAGCAACGCATGGCACCGCACACCATGAGGGCACGTGTATCTGCAGTACATAATGCGGTGTGGGCTCGATGCAGAATAGATCATATACCAGATAACGGGAACACTCAGCTCGGGCCACAGTGCCGGTCAGTACCTTCAGGTACTGGGGGAGCTCCTGGCTGGTTAGGCTCTTGCACAGTCAACAGCCATTAGTTGAAGTTTTATGCATGCAGAAGTTTTTCATTGATTTAATTCAATCTCTCAGTGGGTCTGAGCTGGTATATGGGGACTTAGGACCTTAGGACTGCCCTAAATTGAGCTTAGGGAACTGTTGACTAACACTTGGCAGCAATAAATCTGACCCTTGTGACACTGATTTTACCGGCCATTTTCAGAGAGGTGCACGTGGCTGATTCTGGCAGAGAGAGACGGTTGCTGGCTGAGAGCCCTGCGTGCAGAGCTGGGGAGCTCTATTTGTCATGGCCACAGTGCCCTATGGGCTCTGTATTTCTGCAGTTAGAACTCACACCTGTCCTTGGAGCAGCTGTAACCAGGCATGAGGGCTGTGAGACAGTCATCTTTGTCACAGCACAAGTCTGACAAAATCAGAAATTGGGTCTCTAGCATCTGGATACTCACAAGATCCATGGGCCCAGCACAACTCCGGTGCCTGTGGAAAGAAGCAGTGCTTGGTCAGTGTTTTATGCTGCAATTTTTCCATCTATCAGTGAGCTCAAGAGGAGGATTATCGTTACAAAAACACAAAAGCATTCTCCCAGGAAGGGAAATAACCTTTTTATACATCCTTACAAACAAACACAAGCAATGATTTGTTATGAAAACACAGTGGTTTTCCAACAAAGTTTGAAATGCTTAAAATGGATCAGCATTTTTCATATCCACTTTGGTGGTATTTTCACAAAATAAAAAAAGACAGCCATCAGCAGTTCGTAGAGGAGGTCTACGCTCCTCTCAGGTGACAGGAGTTTCATTTCATCCCCGGACTCAGCTCTTGCAAACTGTCACAAGTGATGTCTCTGTGAACAAGGACTCGACTTCAAGCCAGTGCATGCACCTGGGGAGCTGCACAGAGTTGGGCTAATTCACGCTTATTAAAACCATGAACCTTCCCTTCTGGGCATCGTGGTTTGAAATCCTTTAGCCCTGATTCAGTGCGTGGCAGAGCCGTGTAGTAGTCGAGCACTGCAACGCTAGTACATGCCGCTTTTCCATGGCACCCTGTGCTCTGAGAGTGGAAAAGGCATGCTGACAGTGGTCACCTCTTCTATGGAGTCACCCTCAGGCTTTGTAGCCCCTGTGTAAGAAGGAAGAAGGAAACACGGAGGGCTGAAAGGATGCCCTCAAGGTCACACCTGACAAGCAGAATGGGGAGGAGAACTTCTGACTTTTAAGCCTACTTCTCTTTAACCACTATACCATGCTTAGCTCAAGGCGACAGGCACAGTGCTTTCCGATCCACTAGTCAGAGCAGCCTTCCAGTGCCCTTCCAGCCAAGGGAAGGAGGAGGCTCTGTGGGTGCCCAGTTGGTAAACTGTCAGCAGCAAGAGATTTCAGTCTATTCCTGTGACTCATGACTCGGTGTTTGCTTACGGATGTCACGCTCTTCCTACACAGCAGCTATGTTCTCGCTCCGGCCAGAGCCCATAAAACTTGGGATCAGCTTACAGACGCAGGGTCCCAATTCTGTGTCACATCTTAACAGCTGCAAGCTCTGAAATGCCTAAAATCACTATTGAAGCACAGCGTCATCTGTTCCGTAGGAAGCTGCTGTCCCGAGTGCTGGGAATGTCATCAGTTCCCTCGCAGGGAAAGGCTCTCATTACCCAGTCCCGCTTTCCCCAATTAATACGAATCAACAGGGCGAAAGGCAGTTCTTTGACTTACTAAAGGGACTTTCTGCAATATGAAAAAAGAGGGGGAGGAGGGGAACATGTGGGAAATGCTGCGTGCATCTGCATCTTCATTGCCATCAGAGGGATGCAGTTGTGACTGCACGTCACAGAGCTGCAGCTTCACAGCTCCCAAATAGATGAGAAAGGCTGTGGGAGTGGGGCTAAAAGGACCGAACCAATTAAAAATTATATTTTTTTTTTTTATGTTGTCTGCTAAGTAAGGTGCAGGGCAGCCGTCTCTCTTGTGGGAATTTAGCAGTTTTCGTATTTTACAAAAATAATCAGCGCCTTGTAGGACAAGGAAGGATTTGTCCTTAGGATAAGAGGGGTTCCTGGTGTCATCAGGCCACAAGAAGCTGACAGACCATGAGAACAAGCCATCCTGCCTCTTAACAGAAGGGGACTTTCTCCTTGTCCTCTTCCTCCTCAGAACTGGAACTGGAGGGAGCTACATCACAGCGGGATATATGTAAACCAGCATCCCAAACTAACACTTGGGTCCTCCAGGAGACTGATTCATAGTTTAGAAATCAGAAAAATAAAAGCCTGACCTTCATTGAATGAGTCACTTGGCTCACCCCTCTACTTCTGTTTGTTGCCGTATAGAGATATAGACAGAAAAAGATCACTGAAATCAACAAATGAAACACGGAGGACAACTTGGCTCAGGAACCGCGATTTGGGATAGATTGTATTAGCACTTAGTAAAAACAAGAGTGAAAAGGCTTCATGCCTGATAAAATACTAGGATTCCTCAGCCTCTCCCGTCCTTACACTGCATCATCAGTTGATACCACATTAGGGCAGTATACATCATTTGTGCAGGAGACAAAACAAAAGAGAAAAAATAAATAAAAAAACCCCAACTTAGAGAAATGAAAGCAAAATACTGGAGATATTTACCCAAGGAATTGATGGAAAAGTTATCAGCTGAAATCTTGGAAACTAAAAGCATTAGATGTCTCCAAAAGAGAAAGAATGACTAGGTTGCAATTAGCTGATAGCACCAACACAGCAATGTTAATCGTTAGGAATAATATGTGGTTTGTACACTCCAGAGTTAGGAATTTCACGTTGTCCTTACCTGCTTATGACGAAGCAAACAGAAGACTACAGAAACCAGGGCTGAAATCATAATCAAAACAAATATTAAAGTATAAAAAGCCACTTGACAACATGTGAATTTCCTTCGCTGTGGAATATTTCCATTCTCCAGCAAGTTTGGTGCTTCCATGATGCTTATCCTCAAGACGACTGGAGGTGACGATGCAAACAGCACCACGGTCGAGAAAGACACTACCAGAATTCCCGAGGTCCTTATTGCCACAGCAGAGCATGGACACGATTATATGCTGAAGATTTCCCCATGCTAATAAAGCCAAGAGGAGGAGCCACAGCGTGTTTCGTCACTAGCCTGGACTAAGAGGCATTTCCTCGTGAAACTGAGGCAGAGAACTTTCATTTGGCTCCTGGCCCAGAATGACTAAAATGAAAATGGAGGACACTGAAAGGCACCTCAGACTCTCGCTCAAGGAGTCAAGTTTACAAACTCTCCAGCACACACGAAGTGAAGGGATGAGGTGCCACGCAGAGGAACCCCCTGGTGATTGTGTATGACCTGCTTTGGTCGCCACAGGTACCAGTGGTTTTTAGGGGTGAGAGGTTGGCATCAGATGAAATCTGTTTCTCATTTTGACAGCACGGATCTGAGTGCTGATGACAGAAGGGCATTTTTGCAGTTCCCTGAGGACATGATTCATGCAGTAAAAGTGAAACTACACACACTTAAAAATATGACTGCAAGCAAGGACTGCTGTGGAGCCACAAGCGGCAATGGAAAGAGTTGCATGTGACCACCAGCCTTGACTTCCACACCGATGCCATTTGAGGAGGAAGAGGGAGAGTAGGAAAAGAGATGTGATTTTCTAAATAGCTTTCAATTTGCAGTTTGAGATGAGCTGGCCCATTTTCAAAGTCCTCTGAAAATAATTTTGGGGGTTTCCCTTTCTATTTTTTCTTAGCTACTTTTTGAATTCCTTACTGTGGGAACAAAATTGTGAGTCAGGAGTTGTGTAGGGGAGGCAAAAAAAAAGATAAAGGAAAGAAAAAGCAGATAGGTATGAGAAGTAAAACACACCTAAGAGAAATATAACTTTAATTGTCAACCTTGAAATTAGTTTCTATTTTTACACTCTGCACATTCTTTTGAATTTTCTTTCGATATGAAAAAAGTGTTCTTTGTTGGTGACTATTTAAGAAAAGAAATTCTGACACACAAAAATGTCACTTAGAGATCTCTGCCAGCTCTGCGGCGCTCCCTTGCTGGAGATGGGATACATGGAAAATGTCATTTATACACTTTAGTCTTGCTTCTGCTCTTCTCCCTCTTCTTCCCAACCTGCAGAAGAAGCCTCAACTCTTCCAGAACCAAAGTTAAATATCTATGTGTTGCAGAGGGGTGGAATGGGAACAGAACACTGGAAAGGGCACAAGAACAAAACTAAAAAACCTGAACTGTTGTGTTAATACTCCGCTTAATCTTTCGAATTCTCAGCTGTATAGTAGGTGCTTAGCATGCATTTAATTCAGGGTGAGACGGAGGGAAACCTGTTTGTGCCTGCCTCCAGAAAACTGCTGAGCTGCTGGGGAGCTCCTGGCCATGCTGCTGCTGGTACAGGAGGACATGCCATCGCCAGCCCAAAGCCACCCACCACTTTCCTGGCTTTTTGCAGTCAAACCCAGAGCTTCTCAGAGGAAAGATGGGAGGGAGTTACACAGGGTGAAGCTAAACATGGGAGGGCAGTGATGGAGGCAGCAGAGAGCTGGCTGCTGTCCCCTGACAGGGTTGTTTGCCCCTCAGGGCACACTTTGGGGCAGGTTCAGGGAAAGTTGTGGGAAAGAAAAGCCCCAGAGGGTCTCACTGTGACTTTCCTGTGCCCCCACCACCCCTCCCCAGCCCATATAGGTTTTCTGCCTGCCTTGGTAGTGACTGCACATGACTAATGTAAAGGAGACAGGGTACTTTCCACAAACTCCTTCCTACAAAAAGCAATTACGGACTTGGCCTGTGTGGGGAGACCTATTAACCTCTATGACATTTGCCTTCCTCTGCACCCTGCCCTGGTGTGACCCCAGGGAAGAGCAAATGACTGTCCCTACACCAGCCCCATTCCCCTCTCCAGTAAATAATTGGTTCATTTATGCAAGAGTCCCTGCAGATCCAGCTGTTCCTCTAAGCAGGACCACTCCCTGCGGTCATCCTGAAATGCAGCAACACCAGTATGACACATACATACTGCCAGCAGCAAACGGGAATTGTTCATGGACAGATAGCCTGCTTCTCCCTGGGGACAGCCACCGGCTGGTTTAGAAGCCCTGCTTTGACCCGCTTTGGCCTGCAGCTCCAACCCTACAGCCCCAGACGCTAAGTTTGCCACTTGTTAAACTCCTGGCTTTAACCACAAAAAAAGACCTAAGCAATCTTCATTTTAAAGCACGCAAATGAGACTTTGTGTGACATCCCGTGTAGTGCAGAGGCAGCAAAGGGTCTAAAAAGAAGTATGTTTAAAAAACCAAACCAAAACCAAGAAAATATCACAAGAAGAAAAGAAGATCCGCCAACAGCAATTTCAGCAACTTTTTTTTTTTTTAACCTGCAAAACAACCACCTTTTTTTGTTCAAACAAAAAATTATCATTGCTACCACAAATAGAGCTCAGGGGAAGAAAATGTCAGTCCCAGTACCCAAAATTTGCCAGTTATTTACATTAATACAGAGTTAAAATGGGAAGGATTATATAGGGAAGGGAACCTACAGGATCGATAAGGGGCTGGAGTTGAATACTTCCAGACTTTGAACATGTATTTCACTTGGTGGAGTCCAGATAGTATTATATTTATTTTTATTAATTACATCATATTATATAAGCACGGATAAAGTAGCTTCTGTGACTCACTCTGAAGTGGCAGCACCGAAGGCCTGTGGCCAGGGACTGTAAATTTGCCTTTCCATCATGTTACGTGTAAACGTACCGCCTGGTGCATGGCGGGGAGAGAACCGCGGTGCTGCAGCACTGTGCCAGGATCCCAGTGATGCCACAAGCCCGGAGCCCTGGAGGAGCCCTGGCGGGAGTCGGCAAGCGGCAGCCTTTCGTTCTGCAGTTCCCACCAGCCTCAGACAGGCTTGGGAGCTGTGAAAGCACTGTTTAAATTAGGGCTTTCTTTTTCTTTGCAAGAATGCTTATGGCTGCATCTCAACTGTATTTTCCCTACACGCCCCAGTAGTTTTTTTTCAGCCAGTGTTTAACCATGTTACCCCCAGTTAAAAAACAGACTTAGACTAAGCCCAGCAGACCAGACGATGTGATCACCACCATATTTGGGTTCATTTTCTTCCTCATTTCTTGTCACTTCTCAAAAGTAGCCTTAGGTCTCGAAATACGATTTTGCAATGAATTTGTTTATTGACAGGCACCCACCGTATGCTGGTCTTGTCCTTCCTTTCCTTTCTTTTCTCTCTTCTAACAGCCTGTTAAGAAGGGATGGAAAAAATTCCAGTGTAGAAACAGCTGCACTCCATACGAAGGAGCAGGATGTGATTCTTGCCTGCCTTTCTCCCTCGCTTCCCTTTCCTAGTTTCCTTAAAGGGAAAGCGTTTGACAGGCTTCGCACTAGCAACGTCACAGCTCATAACATGTGCAATTTATCTCTAGCCTTTGAATTTCCATTTTGTTGGAGTGCATGGGTGCAGGCATTTGACTCTTTGCCAATTTTAAAATATGAAATATCTGGTTAGCTGATTAAAGCAGAATGGGAAATTCACATCCTCAACTGCTGTGCAGTCCAAAGCTCATTTCCTCTGCCTATGCCTGGCCCTGGGGACTTGCGGTAATTGCATGGCTGAGGCACATCACGGGACTCGCAGACTTACCACCGCATATTCAGGCGGGAGCTTTCCATTAGACTGATGCTATGTGACAACATTCAATAGTGTGTTTGTCCCAGCCCTTCTCGCTCAGACACGAGACTATGCTTCGCAATCCGTCCATGGGGAGCTGGTTTTCAAAGCCTCAGCAGTCACAGAATCCTGTGCGTTCTTCATCATCAAATATTAGCACCGCCCAGTACAAGTATGAAGTTTGCTTTAACCCTGGGGTAAGTTTTCCAAGTCCTCACCAGCTTGTTTTCAGTGATAGCAAAGGTTGCCCCATCTTTACTTTGTGGCGCGGACATTCGTTATGTGTGTTTGTGGGAAGACTGGCATGTTTCCAGTTGCTATGGCTTTCCAAGGATAGGAGAGAGGCTTAAGCAGCATAGAAAAGCCCTATTGGAGTTTCAGCCCCAGTCTGCAGGAGCAGAGGAAAAGAAAGATTGAGAGATCCTGAATTTCAGATCTATCTGTTGCATCGAGTGGGCAGACATTACTGCTGTCCTTGCTTCCCTTGAACTAAGCGTTTTGGAGGGGCAAACAAAATCAATGGGCAAAACTAAAAAACTGGCTGCCATCAGGACAATGAACCATGGGAAGATGCCTTGTCAATGCAGCCTATGGGCACACTCACATGCTTTACGGCTGCGGACGTTGGGCTTGTCCCAGTGGAAATCCCTGACGTTAGGTGCAAAGGAAGCGACCAGTCCACGCTGGCACCCTGTCTTGGCAGCCACTGCAGGCCAGTGCGGTTCCCTGCTGAAGCAGGCTGAAGCGCCTGTGTGCCTTGCTTGGTGTTGCCTTCTGGTATCCCGCAACCACCGCCTGCTAAAGTACTCTTCTAAAATGTGGGCAAACTGCAATGAAGCTTCTGATGCTGGGTAATCGCTGCAAACACCTAATGCAACTCTCTGATTCAGGCTTCGTTTGCTTTAAGGCCTAGCCGTTGCTAGAAGTGTGTGACTCCATGCCTGACAGTGAAAACGTCTTGCTTTGATTAGGCTGCGCTGAGCGTGCACACCAGCACCCATGGCGGCTCAGTGGGAAGCTTGCCGCTCCAGATGTGTGCTTCGGACCCCACCATGGGACCAACAGCCACTGGGTGGTCCTACCAAGCTAGCACCGCGCTAGCACAGGGTGCAGAGCAGGGACGTGGGGGTGATGGTCTGACAAGAAGTACTTTTTGCGCTGGTGTTGGCCAAAGGGCCCAGATGGTGTTAGGAAGACAGCAGTAGTTATCAGAAAAGCCTGGAGTGTTTCTCGCTGTCATTTTTTTCCAAAACACAGTTCTTTACCTGAGTACAATAGCTAAATTTTCAATTTAGCAAACTCTCCCTCCTTAAATACTGCTTGCGGTCTTCCTGGGGCGCAGACTTCTCCCAGCTGTTTGGGAGGTTCCTCTGATTTTGCCTTAGGCTATCAGTGAAGCAGCGGCACTTCTGAGATTGATGGCTGGGCTGAGCCCGGCGAGAAGGACCGTGACTCCCATACGGTGCGGCTGCCCATAGCGCAGGGGGAGATTCCTCCTGGGCCTTGGAGGGACCCCAGGCACATGAGCTTCCCCCAGAGCACAGCTGTTAGAGAGATGTCTGTGCTTGAGCTGAGGACTACAGGCTGTGCCAAATTTGGAGTGTTCCTACCTATGTTTTTCCCTCGGTAAAGCACTCTCGTTGTTAAAGACGACTTCTGTCTCGTTTATTGTCTGCCTTCAGTTTCTATCCACTATATTTCATTTGGCCGCTGCCTGCCAGGTTAGTGAGTGGTAGGATCTGAATAGTGACTGATTTCCGGGGGTGGGTGAAGCAATGGCTGCGTAATAAATGGGACCTTAGACAGAAAGTTGTCCTCTGTGTAGCTGATGGTGGGATATGCATATGCAGATGGGGGGAAAGGAAGAGGGGAGAGGATTATGCTGGCCTTTGTCAAACTGCATTTATTTGTAACTGGGAACAAGCTGTTGCAGGTCTCCCAGCTTCACCCAATTCACCTGTCCCCTGTGTTTTCTCTCTCCATGTAATTTCTTTTTACTGCTGCCAGGTGTGAGTGTCAGGTGGGCCAGCCCACAAAACAGGGCTGCACTGTCGAGCTTAGTTGTCCGCTTCTGCACTCGTCATCTCTCCCAGTAGCCTCCTTTGCTTTCCGCCTCTGTGCTCTTATTTTGGAGTTAATGTTCACTTCCTCTTGGTCTCCCTTAACCAGTAGCAATGTAGGATGGTATTGTCATATGTAAACACTACAGAGACGCATCCTCTACCCTCCTCTTCCTTTCCTTTTGCCAGATGTCCTCTGCTTTCCCTCCCAAAGGTTTTCCAGTTTGTATTTTCCATTTATGAGCATTTTATCATCATGAAAGCCAGATCTGCCACTGGTGCTCCGCTGAAGGTAACGACTCTCCTCTGACGCAGCTGATAGGGCTACCGTGACAAACTTGTGTGAGGCATAGGTGGTCCTATACCTCGGTGTTTCCCAGCAGGGACTTCACCAAGTGGTGGGAAATTCCTTGTTCTCTATTACATGTGCAGGCAGCCCAGGGTGCTAACTTCTGTGAACTCAGCGTTTGCTGGTTGTCAGCTCTTGTACTGGTGTGGTGAGGTTCTCTCTGACACACACGAGCATTTTGTTTCTTTGGGGTGTGTTTGTACTGGGTCAGTTCCTCCTGCTTCTTCCCAACCGTTACGCAGCACGCATTTTGTGAGGTCACACCATCACCTTGGGCAGTGTGTCCAGGCTGCTGTGATTACTCTTCTAGGTAGAAGTGAACATAAAACAAAACAAAGAAGAAAGGTTTTTTGTGGTAACATGTTCAGGACAAGCAGCAGGGGTGCAGGCTCTGCCTCCTCTATGCTGCTGTAGGCTTTACTCCTCTAAATAGCAGGGAGAAGGAGGCCTTGCTTTGTACCTGCTCCTAAGTTTGCACTGAGCATGTGAGGTCCCTGGGTGTCACCCAAAGCAAACTGCAAGAACAGCAGCCCTGCATCTCCTCTCCACAGGAGACCAAATCGCTACTACTAACGCAATGGCTGGTGTGAAGACTAGTTCTGTCCATCCCAGGTCACCCCTCTCAGAGGGGTCTCTGCAGAATCATCTCTCCTCATTGATGAGACTCCTCCATGACCACAGACACTAGGGTTTCTTTTTCTTCCTTGCCAAGCCCAAAGGTAAGAGATATTCTTGAGAGGATCCCATCTCATCTTAAGCAGCCTCACCAGTTTCCTTCTAGGCTTAAACCAAGAAAGTGTCCTAGTAGGTCTCTGGGTTTCCTACTTGCTCCTTCGGTTTGCTCCCCTCACAGCAATTATAAACGTGGCCTAAATGCTGGAAGCTGACTCTCTTCATGCACTATTTGAGAAGAGATTTCCAGAAGTGCTTCTTGTGATCCTTGCAGATGCTAGCTGAGAGCTGAAGTGCGGTGTTAAACGTGCTTGCTGGTCTGGAGCTGAAAAGCAGCAAGCTGTGCTTGGCTGCTCTGAAGCTGAAATATTTCATAACTGAATAAGCATTTTAGAACCTGGGACTTTTCACCAGAATTTATTTAGGAAAATTTTTCAAAAACTTCTGGACTCCTGTGATATCAAGTGAATTACCCCAGAATCACATTTTACACAGGTATGCAATCAGTTGGATTTCTGTTCAAAAGGCTTCTTGGGCTTCCTTGTATGGTTCTTGTCTGCTCTGTGCATGTTTTTGAACACAGTGTGATTAAGAATTAGTGATTGACAACTTGGAAACTTGCATCTGATATCCTTGAAAAATCAGTAAAGTAAGAGTAATCTGAGGAACACTAGAAAATCTTGGCTATAACGTCTCTTCTAGAATTGCTTTTTCCCATGTGAGTTTAGAACTATGTTTTTCCTGGTGTGTGATGAAATTACGCATTGCATGTTGTGACATCGGATGCCCTCCAGCTGTGATGCTTTTACCAGCAGCCTCTAGTTCCTAAAGCCTTCCTCTGAAGTGACAGCAATTTGCTGTCATCTTTCCTTTCCCTGCCAGCTTTAGTCTGATTCTCTCTGCTCCGCTTCCTGCTGAGCGCAGCAGTAACGTCAGCTGTGCAGGAGCCGAGATGGAAGCTTTTGAAGGGACTTTGACATAGATCCAAGTATGAGGGGGCTTGGGTGAGTCTGTCCTAGGTTGAACCCATGATATGATGCCAGCTTTCCCTGGGAACTGTCTTCCTCCCCCCATACTTATTTCTCCCTCATCAGCACATGGCGAGAGGGGTGTGCTAACTTGGAGCTGGGCAGTATCCACAAATATCCCCTAGCAGCGAGATAAAAGATGTGTTTGAGGCAGAAGAGGAGCCTGTAACTCTGACCAGCTTCCATTCAGTAGGAAGAACAAAAAGCAATTTTCTTGTTTTATGCCCACTCTGCTCTCCTACTTCTTTCCTGTGAAAATGCACGTGTCAGACGCAATCTGACGGTGGAGTTAAATTTAACCACTTTCTTTTCCTTGTTCTCTAATTAACTCTTTTTTTCCTACAGTGGTAATGCCTGTAAATACTAACTGTTAAAGTAGCCAATTCGCAAACTGTCAGAAACCAGGACAGGAAAAAAATCTCAGCAAAGGAAGCAACACAAAGGCAGTGGCAGCACCATGTGGTTTGGATACTACTACATTGCGACAAGGCTTGAGTGTCTTCATCAGCATAATGAAAAAGAATAAAACACAGAGAAACCATAGAGCAATATTAATTATCTTTGAATGTGTTCTCAGTGTGTGCCAGTGGTTAGAGATGGGTAAGGGTTACCCTTTGGTCCAGGGATGTAGGTCCAAGTTTGGTGATATGCCTGCTCCAAACCCTTGGAAGTGCTTGCTCAGAGCTAAGTGTCGGGGCCATCTAAGCTGTCGGTGCTCTTTGAGGGGGGTTGCATGGATGCCAGTTTGAGTCTCGTGTTGCAAACGCCACTTTGTGAAGGAATTGAGGATCTCCATCACAGAGCCCACACATTCCCCTTGCCCAAGTCCTGCATTCAGACTGAAAAACAAGTAGGGGCCTCCACATAGGGAGGTACTTCTCTGTCTGAAACCCTGTAGTAAGATGGTGATTTGCTTGGTCCAGAAGGCTACAGAGTGCTTCCCAATTCCCCAGCCGTTGTCACTTGGGTTGGAAAAGGCAGTGCAACCTTACTCTCTGCTCTGCTTCCTCTTGCTGCAGAAGCTGGGGGTCTGTAGCGTGAGACTGTGAGCATCAGCAGAAACGGTGTGAATGGGACGGGGTGGAAAAAGTTCTAATTATGGCACAAGGTCTTCTAAAGAGGCCAAATAGAGAAGTGGTTGGTCTCATGTTTGTGCTCTCCTCACCTACTGAGTACCAGTGGTCTCGGCTTAGTTAGAAAATTGCAGTGGTTCTGCACTGGCCTCGGAATGTCTGTTTGACTCCATTCTTTTGCAGACAGATGGGTGAGTTAGTTCTCAAGTCTCAGTAAAGCTGTCCCAGAAAGTTGGTGCTTGTTCTCTCCTTCATCTGCAAGCATCGCATGCTCCAGGGAGGTCCTCTGCCCCCTCACCTCCTCCCATGGCAGGAATTTGTCTAAACTGCTCTTAAAGACCCCAAAAAGGCCCTCTGGTCTAGGGCTCCACTCTCCTTAAAAATGTGGAGTTTCTCCTCAGCCTCCCATGGGCTCCCAGGTTAAGCCTGTGGCCCCTTTCGTGTCCACCATGGGCCCAGAGAACAGATTATTCCTTTCTCTTTGCATCAGTCATTCACAGACCTGATATCTGTCCAGATGACACCGGGACTCTTGGGACATGTTTTCTACACCTCCAAGTATCCCAGTTTTCATTTGGAGTACGTGTGACTGATTCTGGAAGGGGGGAGGCGATATTTGGGACTAGTCACAGCTCTCCCACACGTCTTCAAACTTTCACGTACAGCGTGATGTCTGCCTTTTCCAGTGAATGTCATCTTCAGCCTGGTCCCAACACACTGGAAACCCCAGATGCTTTTCTCTCAGGCTCTTTGCTCCTTATTGCATTTCATTCCAGATCATTCCTGCATAGGTAGAGTATAAACTTGCATGTTCTTTCTGAATTGCGTCTCATTTTTTTCAGAGCTTCTCTCCAGATGTCCAGATCACTTGAACTTCACCCTGCCCTTCTGTAACACCTCCTGGGTTTGTGTCCAGGATTGAGAGCATGCACTTGTTCTTCTATACCCAGCCCCTCACAGAGCACGGTAATTTGAATCAATCGTGGGGTCTCACTGTAGGAAAGGCTCTGGTGAGACCTTATTGTGGCTTTTCAATATTTAAGGAGGCTTATAAGAAAGATGGGGACAGACTTTTTAGTAGGGGTAATGGCTTTAAACTAAAAGAAGGTAGATTCAGACTAGATATAAGAAAATTTTTTACAGTGAGGATGGTGAAACGCTGGCCCAGGTTGCCCAGAGAGGTGGTAGATGCCCCATCCCTGGGAACATTCAAGGCCAGGCTTGACAGGGCTCTGAGCAACCTGATCTAGTTAAAGATGTCCCTGCTCATTGCAGGGGGGTTGGACTAGACGACCTTTAAAGGTCGCTTCCAACCCAAACCATTCCATGATTCTGTGATGTCAGATCAGCCCATATTCATTACCAGAGCTATGGGGATTTCTGTTAGCAGAGTGCTCAGACTATTGGTTTAGATGGATTTACTTCAGTTACAAGTTTGTCCAAATTTTTTTTTTTTCTTCTCTTTGATGTGTTGTTTGTGTAACAGCAGTACTTGGCTCCTCTGTGCAAAATCCTCCTGGCATGGAACCAGTATGGAGCAACGTCCCTTCTAGCGATGAGGGAGGTTGTGTACAGAAGGATGGGATCTGGTTTTCATGTGAAATCATTGAGCCCCTGGGCATGCCGTGGAGTATGTGGGGTAGTCCCTGGGCACACCGCCGTACCCAGAGCATGTCACAGCAAGGAGACAAGGGAGAGGAGCGGAGGAAAAAGAGCAATAATTTTGTTATCTCATTCAGCTCTTTCACTTTCCTTCCAAATTGCTTTAGGAAAGTGAAGTGCTGTTTGTTTACTCATCCACCCTACTCCGCATCTGGCAGAGATCCCAGCTTACTGCGATGTGCAAGAAGAAATCCTCCTGAAAGCTGTGAAACATTGCCGTAGTTCTTCCCCAGCCTAGGGCTGGGAGGCTTGCATCACCCTCCCCCGGACACTGAAGTTCTCTTTTCCTTTCCTTCAGAAAGCCTTACAAATCAGCATCTCGCATTGCGTCAGCCAGCAGTCTGGCAGCCTGCCTCTCTCTGCTTCTGCCCTCACTGGTAAAATGAAACCATGGCCCTGCTGTTACATGTCACCCAGCTTGGAGCCATTTGTGCGTCCTGGGCCAGCCTGCCAAGACACCCGGCTCTGAAAACCTTGGCAGCGCTGAGCTGCTTATTAGCTCAGCAATGTCAGCGTGCTACGCAGCGTGAGCCAGGCAGGGCGAATGGCCCTGTGTGGGAGGTAGCTCCTGCCTTCCCCAGTGCTCCTCCCCGGGCAGAGCCTAGCTGTGGGGTAAATCCCCAGCCCATCCCTGCCCTGCCCTGTCCCTGCTCCCCGCAGCGTTGCTTAAGGGGAGGCTGTGCTAACTGTATTCTCACAGCCCAGTGCATGGATGCTTTTTAAAGTTTCTCCTTCCTGACTTCCTTCACGTTGTGTCATCAGGTGCTGGATTTGATTTCCTCTGTGTATTTGAAGAACAACCGTCTTACCAGCAAAGCCAGCATTAGGAGACAATGGAGCCAGGGCTGTGCGACCAGCCTCTCGTGCCCTGTCTTGCAGAACTCCCTGCCCTTCGTCACATGTGCTTTGCAAGAGGGGAATTCTTCCTCTGGCGGGGCAGTGGGTGGCTGGTGCTGCCGCAGGGGCAGCCAGCCCTGGCGCTCTGCAGTGAGCCTCCCGCCCGGGGCACACAAGGGGAGGCAGCCTGGACTGGCAGTGCTGGGCTTTGGGTACTTAGCTCTGGGGACACATTTTTCAAAGTATTTACCTTTTCCATTCAACCTTGTGTAACAGTGGACAAGCTGAGTGGGCTCAGAAGCCCATACAGCATGGTATCCTGGCTTAGGCATCAGGACTGCGATATATTCTATTTCTTCAGCAGTTTGTGAGGGATTTCTCTTGTGTAAATCTGATGCTTTCTGAGCCTATCCGGCCTTTGAGCTTCCTCTCATGGCAATGACTTCCACCTATTGCGTGAAAAAAAGTTAGAATTCTTTGTTTTCCATTTAAACATGCTATTTGTCCATTTAATGAGATGCTTACATCTACCTGAGCAGCGAGCATCGGTCACAGCTCACCCTCCTGACACTCATCGCTCTGAGGTCCAACCCCTGCAGCTGCAGGACTTGCTTTGGTCTTTCTGGAGTGGTGTAGCTCAGGGTGTCCCCTTTCTCTTCTGACCTTCTAAGATCCTGGGATGGAGGCAGGGATGTGGTGGAGAAAAATCTTTGGAGAAAGGAGTTACCAAACCCCTATGACACTTCTGAGGATATCCCAGGGCAGGGAGGTTTTTTGGAGTTTGTAGCATTGCGCCACTCAGAAAACCAAAAAGCGTCTCCTGTGTAGTTTGTGGTGAGCAAGCCAAATTGTAAATGACTGCTGCAGCAGCAGCCATGCTGTGCTGTGGCCCACGCACTCGCTAACACGCTCCAAGAGGACTACAGGCTTTAGCAGCAGGGGCACGTGTCAGGCACCTGTCCCTGGACCTGCCTCTGCTCCATGGGGACAGGATGCACACATGCGGGGCCAGTGCCTGAGACACTGTGACCTGCCCCTGGCCGCCTTGACTGATGGGCTGAGACCCACAGCAGCCTCTCCTGCTGGGAGCTGTTTTGAGGAGAAAGGCAGTTTGCGAACCCACTCTGCTCCTAGAAACCCTGTGGCTCTGTGTCAAAAGCTCCTCTGCAGGAGTTTCCTTCCCATGTTTACTCAGCAGCTGCTTTCTGAGCTCTATCCAGAGGAAGGCGAGCAGGATGGAAATGCCATGAAGAAAAGCAGGCTGGGGATCCCTGTCATGCACCAAAGGCAGCCCCTTCTCCTTTCAGGCTGGGCTTGCCGAGAAGCTGGGGAGCGATGGCCGAGTGCTGGCCTGGGGGTCAAGCAGGGGACAGTTCTGTCACCCAACATCCTGCAGCCTTCTCACCGAGCTGGGTGGCTGCCTGCCATCTCTGCTCACTTGCTTTTTGCCTTCCCAGCGCTGAGCTGCTATTACTGCTGTCTCCGACAAGGTTTAAGAAAACATGAGTCACCCTCAGCCCAGATCAGAAGCAGAATCCAGCTCTCCCACTCCTTCATGCATTATCACTGCCAACATCCCTGGGTTTGTACTTCCTCGTGGAGACTTCCTGACGCCTGGGAGATGTCCTGGACAGGCTCCATAGCTTGTTTGAAAAACCAGTGGAAGCTTCCATGGAATGAAACATTTGAATGTCAGGTTTACTAAATCACTGGAAACATTTGCCCCTGCTCGTCTCTGCAGACAGAGGTATCAGAAGCTCAGCCATCCCCATATGAAGTGTTTTGTTTTGCTCTTATAGCCTTCGTTATTGTGGCTTTGAAACAAGCACTGTTAGTTTTGAAATTAAGCCTGATTTTGAAATGAAACCTGGAAGTATTTAATCTTGAAAGGAGCTAACACAAAGTTACTGTCTGTGAGAATGTGCCTACTCTAATTTCAATCCAAATGATGTTAACATAACTCAGTCCAACCCCTCCACTGATTTTATTGAACTACTGGATTGCATTCAGAGGAAAGAGGTTGGTGGTTTTGGCAGAAATTAAGGGATTTCCACCCAAATCAAATATGTTTGCTCAGACTAAGAACAGTCACAAACCTCTTCCTAAAATCTAACCTGTGAGCAGGCCTTTCAAAGGCATGATGCTTGAGAGCCACCGTTTTCTGTATGCTCAACCCCCTGCTCACAGCCGAGGTGTGGAGGCTGGGGAGCCCAGCACAGAGACCCTCTCCCTGCTACTGGGCTCATCTCCCTCCGTTTGCTGAGTCCCGGGCCCCTGTTCCCATCACCTCCTCCATTGCCTCTCTTGACCTATTGCTGTGTTCACGCTGTATTTCTCCTGACATTCACCCCCAGGAAAGGCACACCATACTTTCCCGCAGGCTTTTATTTGATAGGGTTTATCTTGCTGGGTTTTGTTGGTGGGAGAGAAGAGTATAGAGATTATGTGTTGCGAGTGTCAAATGGATGATCAGTCATACTTTTAAGTTGGTCAGCCCTTTCTCTTGTGACAGCAGCCACAGCAGCCTGTGCTCGGCTTCTGCATGCCCCTACCACGATACAGGCATGAGCGAGTTTGTTTCGGGAGAGAGCTGAGAAAACAAGGCAATTCCCCCAAGCGCAGTGCACAAGGGAATGCAGCCAGCAGTTGAAGTGCAGCTTACCTGCTGTTTCACACCCCACTGGTGTGTGGAGGTTTGCAAGCAAAAGCTGACCCTCTCTATTTACTTATCTGCTTTCTCTATTTACTTTCAAAACAGAAAAGCTGATTGAGACTCCACCAGAAGCAAAATTAAGACTTTGGTCAGCTTTGTAGCCATAGTGAGGTTTTCTGCCCAGCCCCAGGAACTGATGATCTGGCATTACCAGTTGGCACCTGTTCCATCCCTGTTTAATTATTATCCTCCTTCAGAAGCCTCTCCCATCAGTCTCCTCTGGCAAAAGGTCAGAAACCTCCTTTCCTGCTCCTCTTGGCTGAGGGAGATGTCATTTATGAGCTCGCAGAAGCGGGCAGGTTGCTGACAGATTCCTAGCTGCCCACCTGACACCTGGCAGGATGATCTCATGTGGCATTCCAAGGTGAGGGCAAAGGAGAGGAGGAGCAGGCAGGGAAGGTGCGGCCGGAAAGGGGGCGTATTTTTGTTTGCAAATGTTCTGACTTCAGGGCATCCCAGGAAAACGATGCAAGCAAGGTGATGACAGGGCAGCCTGGCAGGGCTTTGACGTGCCCCCTCACTCCTGCAGTGATGCAGTCCTTTGGGAGCTCCCACCTCCACATCCATGTAAGGCTTATTTTGTTTACAAAGATCCAGATGTTTCCCCTACGCGTATGAGCTGCTAATCACCGTGTTTACACCACCTACCAGCACATCAGGCAATATCCAGGACATCCCCCATGATTGCCCAAGCTCGTTGGGAGGTATTGTAGTTAGGAGCCTCTCTATTCAGCCTGAAGCACCCTGGGCAGCTAATTTTCTCATCCTGACATGACTCAGTGTGCCTGTTCTCAGAAAATGCCTGTTTCTTCTCACCCTGCTCAAGTTTTGTTGCACTGTAGGTGGAGGCAGGAAATCAGCTAGACCTCCATCCCCAGGGAAGCTTGAAAAATCAGGCAAAGACCATAATTCATCTAGTGATCCCGGCCTGCTTTTGCATGGTGATTTACACCAATGTGGAAGACAAGCAGCAAGCATCGCTCGGCCTGAGAAAACTTGCACCCAGAATAAGGCCTCTCTTATTGCTGTATGACAGTCAGCTGCAACCTTTCTGTTCACCTTATGTCACTGTGCAGAGGTGATGGGACAGGGAGAAGAATAAGCCAGAGGGACCCCAAGGCCAGCTGAAAGGCTGTGATGGGTGGGACATCCTTCATGAATTTTGCTTTAGGCCTTTTTTTGGATAAGTACCAAAAGCAGGTCCAGGAACAGGGACCATATGTCCAATCCTAACCTGTCCTTACTCGTATCTCTTGGCTTAGGGCCCCAACGGCATACCAAGTAGCAACAGAAAGGATTTGACATGGCTTTGCCTGCAGTATCCCATGGCCTGATGGTTGGAGGTGACTGGCCTCCAAACTACTAGGACCCGAGCACTGGTTTCCAATGGAGTTGGCACACAAAGGACAAGCACCCTGGAAGCCCATGTGGCCAGTGGGGATCTTGGGGGCTGTCCAGGGAGGGCAAGAAAAGATGATGGCTTCCTGATGGCCCTCTCCAGCCTCCTAGAGGAGAAGGAGTTGTGGGAGCAAGACAGCCTGGATTGCCCTCTGCAGGGCTTTGTAGGCACCTACCTCCCCATCACTCACAGCAAGGTTGCCCTCTTGGGGCCAGGGGCCTGGCGTTTGGGCAGGGTGGTGCCAAGGTGGGCACCAAGAAAAGCTTGGGCTCTGTGGTCACCGGCTCTGTTGGGAGAGCCTGAATTAGGCAGAAGTCCAACATATCCTGCCATGGTGGATGGTTACGTTAACAACAGACGACTGATGACTTAGAGGAGGCGTATCCAGTTCTCCATACACAGCAAGGCAGTGAGTTGCTTAGACAATAACTCCTTCAGGCAGAATCATGTTTTGTGGGGACATCTGGGGCCTACAAGAACGTTGGAGAGGGATTTTTTACAAGGGAGTGTAGTGACAGGACAAGGTGTAATGGCTTCAAACTGAAAGAGAGTAGATTTAAATGAGATATTTGGAAGAAATTCTTTCCTGTGAGGCTGGTGAGGCACAGGAACAGGTTGCCATGGGGAGTTGTCAATGCCCCATCCCTGGAGGTGTTCAAGGCCAGGCTGGATGGGGCTTTGAGCAGCCTGATCTGGTGGGAGGTGTCTCTGCCCAGCGCAGGGGGTTGGAACTAGATGATCTTTAAGGTCCCTTCCAACCTAAACCATTCTATGATCTGTGCTGTCACGAAGCTCAGCTGCCTGGGGCTGTCCAGGGGTGGGCAGGGCAAGGCGGGGATAAAAGCTGTCCCAAAATACAAGTGCCCCATGGACCACCATGGCTGTCGCAGTGTGGCTCTCAGGAGCGGTGGTGGTAATATGGGCTTTTAAAGCTCTAACTGCCTGCCTTGAGCACTGCTCTGCCATTAACAGATGAATCAGTGCAGCTGGAGACAGGGTATGAAGTTTACGAAGTGGCCGTGGTTGCACTGGCTGCTGTCTGAGCTGTACGGTTGATGGAGACATGATTTAACCACCTGCCCGAGTGCGACTTCTGCACACTGGCTTTTTATGCTACCTCTTGCTGCATAACTCGTCATTGTCTGGCTGCAACTAGAGCAAGAGCAGGAGAAACTTTCAATCATTTGAACAGTGTCAGAGTGTTTCCTGCAATTCTCCAGTGACCGGTCTGGTATTTTAAGCTTTGGAAAACGACCATGGCAATTCAGGTCCATTTCAGAGAAAACTGTGAGAATGGGCCAGAGGTTCATTTTCCCACCACATTCCTGAATTCATGTGCCTTGCTATTAAAGAAGCTGTACGGAGCCAGTGATACACCTGGCATATCTGCCTGTGTGTTTGAGGATGGAACAGGGCATGCAAGCATTGCAAAACAGGCATAGAAACAGCTAAGATGAATAATTCGAAGTACCAAAAGCACTCAAATATTTGAGACACAATACCCATAACTGCAGGCTCCGCTTAATCTTCATTAGTTGTTGCAATTTCCTGGGTTTGGAGAAAATGCATGTGTAAAAGTATTGCAAGAATGGTACTGGATGTATGTGGTCGGGAGGTCTGAGGCCCAGGGAAAAGGCACCCAAGAAGTGAGACCTCTGATGTCCATCACGGCTGAGCAAAGCGTGTTAATCAATGTGCTTATGCACATGATCCTCAACAGATTATTACCTCCGTATCTTTCATTACTTAAGAGAGAGCTGTGTTTTTTCCTTATGACTATACGACTTATGACTGTATCCTCTCAGTAATCTAACTTGTTGGGTTTTAATCAAAATAATTCTTATTTAAAACTATGTGATTTTACAGACTCTTGGTATGATGTCTAGTAATTTGCAAGACAGTCACTCCTTACACTGTATGAATTAGCACTTGGCCTCGGGGTGCTGATAAGCCAAGATACTGTCCTGGCCTGCAGCACCCTGAGCACTGAGAGGGTGTCCAAGCGTGGAGTCTTCCAGGGCAGAGTCCCTGAGATGCCTGTGGTCCCTGGCACTGCCAAGACGTCCATCCTTGGAGCCTTCCAGGGCAGAGTCCCTGAGATGCCTGTGGTCCCTGGCACTGCCAGGCTCCTCTCTCCACCTTCCTTCGTAGACCTCACAAGCTGGAGAGCTGTCTGCTCCTTCCTGCCGTTCACCTCGTGAGCAGCCAGTATCTGTAACAGCATTTTTTTTGAGGTGAGGAAGGTACAGCCTTCTAAATCTATTTCTAATGAAGGTTGCAGATTTGTCTGTATGCCCTGTCGTAGCACCAACCTGCTAATTACAGTGCTTTCTGGTCTTATTGTCTGTGTTTGTGGCTTTCCTGGGTTCCGAAACACGCTGTCCTAGGGAGTTTGTGTGCAGGAGCAGTGTCGGTCAGCAGCGAGCAGGGGAACACAGAGGGGAAGGCTCATCCGCAGGTCAAGAGCTTGCACCTTGATACACATGGAGGAGCTGCTTGTCTCTGCAAAGCTGTCTTCCCAATCTGCTTGGAAAACCCTTCAGATCTTTCCCTGTGTGCCCTTTGCCTGTGTTACTGTTGGTGAGGCACCTCCTTTGAGCTATTTGTGAATGGTTTTAGCCACAGGCAGCTGTTCTGCCTTCTGTCACCATACGTATGCTTTGCCTACCTCTGCACCCGACTGTGGCCGCAGAGCTGTTTTTTGGTGATTTTTGTCTATCTCTGCTCTCTTGATCAGCTGTGTTTACAATGTGAAGCACGGCAGACGTTAATTACGCGGAAAAGGTTGTTTCCACTAAGCTCAGGTTTTAGTTACTGATTCAGCCTCTTCTCTGGTTCCGACACAGCTTTCCTTAGGCAGCGGTGATGCACTAACCTAACATCTTGGAGTATTTATGTCCTGCTTCTTGAGAGCAGTGACTCTGGTGTTCAGCTCAGGCCATTCCCTCCTGCAGCGCAGTCCGTGCTGATGACCACAGTTTGTCTGGTCCAAACTACGTGTAGATACCTGTGAGAGCCTGAAGGGTTAGTGGAGGGTTCTCTCTCTCCCTCTGCTCTTACTTTTTTTGCTGTTATTCATACAAACCCAGGCGAGAGGCATGGGTGCGTGTGACTCTACCCACAACAGCAAGGAAGAGTGTCCTGGCTGCTTTCTGGTACAGGTCAGCTGAGGTCTCTGGCTGCATCTGACAGCACAGTCAGCACAACCATCAGGATTTGGTGCGTGGGCCGTGAAGCACTGGCACGGAAAGGCAGCACCTGCCCCTGCTTTTAGAAAGGACACGTCCTGTAAAAAGAATTAAGCGTAACTCAAGGTGTGCCTGGAAAATGACTCGAGTTATTGCAGCCTACTGGGATGCAGTGAGATTTTTCTCATACAAGCTGGAGCAAATCTGTTCTTGTAAAGAGTGAATACTGCTAGAGACAATGTATAATCCGGTCTGGAGGCTTTTCAGAGCTGGTGAGCAGCCACTAGAATTAGTCCTTCACATCATCAAGAGTAGAACATATGACACACAAAAGAAGTTTCTTGTTGGCAGGTGTGTTAATGGACTTTGGGTCTTATGGAAAGTGATGAAGGGAGAAGCAGAGCAACCGATGTTTCAAAATGCTGCACATAACCCCCTAAAAAATCTGAAACCAAATATCATCTGTTTGTCCCCATTAAATGTATGCGTCCTGCTAACTTTCTGTGCTGGTGACAGTAAGCCAAATAAGCAGACATTGGCAGTAATAGAAACCTTAAATTAAAAAAAATAAGACAAAGGAAAGTGAGTCCTTTGAACTCTGTGAGATAACACCAGTGACATCTTGTCTCAGGGATCTACTTGGTGATGAAATTATAACATTGCTGTGTGCTTTATGAACCAGATCCAGTGCTGGGTTAAATGTTTGTTTATCCTCGGAGGTGTGTTCGATACCATTTTTTTTTCTTTATAAATAAACCAAACAGGTCTCTGGATCGTCAGTAAATAAGTGTGAAGTTTGCCTTAAAGCAACCAATGAAAGCAATTATTAGGAAAGTACATTTGTGCCCATGACAAGTTTTGTCTTGCCCCAAACCTTGTCCTGTTTTACTCTCCGAACACTGGTGGACCACCCAAGCACCTTGGCCAGAGGCCCAGCTCCAAACCCTGCTGCCTTGTCTGGCCACCAAAGAGCAGCATGGGCTACCAACCCTAGCAAGCCACAGAGGCAGGAGATATTACAGAACGGTTGGCGAGAGCTGTCTTATTAAAAAGGTAATTGTTCAAGGATTTACATTAAGAGGAGGAAATAGATGTTTGAGGAGGCAGCGGTTGTGTTTAAGTATTTGCAGAGATCTGGTTCACTGAGCGTGGGCTTACGGGAAAAACACTCCTTTAGTCCTGCCTTCTGTCTGTCCTTCCCCATGTTCTCAAAGTCCTAAGCACAATCCGTGGACCTGCCACCAGCATCACGTCTCTCCTGAGCTTGCCTGAGTGTTCTGCCCAGTGTCTCCGCGGGGACTGGTCAGCCACTGTCTCCTCCTGCCTTGGCCTGCGGGTTTTCTAGTCCTCAGGCTCCTGCTTTCTGGTGCGGTGAGTGAAGTGAGCCCCTGCCGGCACAGCACGTGGGGTGCTGCCCTGGAATGCTGAGCAGCTGCCAGCAAGTAAGCTCACTGCTTAGCACCTTGATGGGGAGACATGCCTTCAGCCTGCGCTCTGCTTGCCCAGGTTGCTAGCCCTTTGCAGCCTTCCTCATCAGCTTAGAGAACTGAGCAAATGAGCTCCCGGATCCTCCCTGGCTTTAGGGCATACAAGGCTGCAAAAGGCAAATGATAAATCTTTCTGCAGCTCTCTTGCCACTGTCCCTTTCTGGCCCGGTACCAATGCCCTTTCCCACAGTCCTCGGTGAGCATTACTCAGTTTGTTTTACTTGGTGGACTGCCACACAGCTGGATACTTCCAAGCATCCCTGGTGCTGGTCCAGATCCCTTGGAAAACAATAACCAACTGTCAGCCCAGAGAACAGCTCTATTGGTTGAAGTTTATGGATGTTGCTGAGAAAAGTCTAGTGAGTCAAAGCTTCCCACCCAGTGGGTGGAGAGGCAGGAGACTGTTGGATTTTGTATCATCCTTTCCCATTTTGATACTTGAATATTGAAACTAAATTCCCGTGCTTTCTGCTGCCTGAGCTGGCCAGTGCTAGCTTTACAGCAGTGTGCCAAGCACACTCCGGCTTTCTTGTTCGCTCTTGCTGGTGAAACAGAGAAGCAATAGCTGTGACTCATGCTGGCTGATGAAATGTAAGTGGTGTCTAAAAACCACAGGCTCATTATCCACCATTACTGGTAACCATCTGTGGTAGAAAAGGAGATGACTTTTAAATAGATGTGAATGGAGTATAAATGAAACGTTTCCCATTGTTTGTCCTTGTACCCAGGTAAAGAGAAGGAGCCCCCATTCCATTCTGCTCTGCACCGCCTTCGGTAGTTTCTTCTCAGCTGGAAAACAAGAGCCCCCGGCCCTAATGGGTGCAGTGAGGTCAGCTCCTTCTTCAGGGGTGACCGTGGCTCTTATATCAGCTTTGTCATGCTGTCCCTTGCTTTATATGAGTGCGGAGGTAGGAAAGAGGACAGAGAAGGGAAGGAATACATGGTGGCCACCTCTGTAGTTTATGCATTACCCTGTGTTAAACACAGGACACGGCAGGGGTGGAGATTGCTTTAAAATTGTGGAGGAGTCAGTAATCCCCGGTTCGATGACTGTGTTCTGTGAAATGGGTCTCACGAAAAGCCCTGTGAGGGACAGACAAGGAGGTCCTGTTTCAGTGGCAGTAAGCACAGGAAGGGGAATGCACTGTCCCTCCAGAGTTAGGGACTGTCTCCAGAAACTGCCTAGTCCAGCCTTGCCCTTAACACCTCCAGCTGTGATGAGCTTAGAGAGGGGACCTAAAACCTCAGTGCGCTGACCTTGCTGAACAGAGCTGTAAGAAGTGACTTTAGCACCATCTACGAGCTCCTACAAGGCCTTAAAAACCCCAATTAACAAAAACGAATGTTTCTCATCTCAAAGAGACTTTTAAGCTTGTGGAGGAAGGGGTCTCCAGATACAAACAGAAGCAGATGGTATGGAAACTTACTGGTGAGGATAGTCAGTCCCCCGAGCAATTAAACTCGGGATTTGAATTGTTCCAACCTTTATTTCAAGACAAGTGCTTGTACGTATATATTTGTAGGTCAGCCTAGTTCAGCCTGAAAGTGCAGAGGAATCAGTGTGTGAGATGCCCTATCCGGCTCTAAACAAGAAGAAAGGGTGTGTCCTTCTGAGGTACAAATCCATTTGTCCTTAGGCTTAATCTTCCTTGCTGTCCCGCGCATCCCTGCCCACACCGCTGACACGGCCCGCCCTGTCCATGTTAGCCCATATTGGGAAGCACCAGCCCTACATACCCTTGGGGAGAGCTGAAACTGAAGCCAAGCTGCAAAAAAAATGGAGTATGTGAAAATTTCGTGTAGTTTTCATACTGGTGAAAAAGTCTGCTCAAACCCAGCGAATGTGTAATTCACCAGTCCCCGCCCCAATGGACACTGCAAGGTTACAAAGGAAAATTTTATTAGCTTTTAGGAAGGGAAACACATTCTCACTTTGATGTACTTTAAGAAGGTAGAATGTACTTTTTAAAAAAAAAAAAAAAAGTAAACTATATTTTAGAAGGTAGAATCTCTCATTAAGTAAGAATAAAGAGCTGTAAAAAGGTCACAAGGCCCTGTGAAACTAGACACTTGGTACAAACAATAAATGTCTTGCTAATGAATATACCCTTGAAGAAGAACAAAGGCTGATAACCAGGAACATCCCACCACAGGAAGCGCCGAATCTGGCTGAAAACCAGACAGCTGCTACATGAGGCATAGAGTCAGCAAGAATTTGCACTAACTGGGGGAAAGGCAAAGGTGGCAGTGGGAGATGGTGACCACCAACTCAATTGGAGATGGAACTGGACCACCCCCCCATGGTGCTGGAGCATGCGCAGATCAATTAAAGGACCTTGTAACTTTAAATGAAAGCGAGAGACTGTACTAACCAATAGAAATTGTTAAGATAAGGTACTAAGCAATAATTATAATTAAGGGTGTGTATTTCTGTGGTTTGCACCGTATAAATAGTCCTAAGAGTTTTTAGGCCAGTGCGCTAGCTTTGTGGATTCCCACCTAGCACCCATCTCTGCAGAAATGAAATAAATAGGCAATACCTCTACTCTGTGGGCACACTGGTGTCTGCATGCCGGATAAATGACCCCGCGTTGGGGTAACAACCTCAACCAGGGAGTGTGACAATGGCCAGCTTGGGGGCAGAGCACAGCTGCTTTTGGTCCCGATGGCAGGCAGGGCAGGCAGAGCAGGCAGAGGTAAGAGCCAAAAATGCCCCTTGCAGCCATGAAGGAGTATCCTGCGGGTCAGCCCACAAGTCAGCCCACAGCTTCTCAGTCCCAGAGATGAGAAAAAAACTGCTTCTCGGCACTGCATGAATAATTGCTTCAGCCACGGAGGTTTCCCCTGGGGCTGTGGCCTGACCCTGGGTAGGGAAGTTCATAAACTCTACCACCAACAACATAAAGCATATGGAAAAGCTCACCAAGGCCTGGGAGATTTTCTTAGCTGCCTTCGGCACCTAAGCCCTCAGAAGTGCTCAGCCAGGAGCAGGCTGGCCAGGGAGCCAAGGCGGGTGGCAGCGCTGTGCCCATGTGGCAGGAAAGCTCCAGCGCCTTGGGAGCATCTGTGAAGAGGAGCTTTGCGCTGACAACCTGGAGTCTGAACCCTTCCCAGTGTTTCTAAGAAATCCGAACATTCTTATGCCTATAGTATAAATACATAAATACTTTTAACAAAAGACTTTGGAGCGTACAGCCAGCAGTGAGATACTGGAATGTTGCTGGAGTTCATTGGAGCCAGGTAGTCGACTTGCCCTTGAAATCTGCCCTGCTCCAACCAAAAATACAAGAACTGCTGGCTGTGCTCAGGTCACGTGCTGCCTGCAGCGTGGGCAGGGCAGGACTTGTCCCCTCAGCAGCCACAAGCCGTAACGAGAAGAGGGATGCACAGCCCAGGATCTCTGAGAGCAGCCTGACTGTCGCCGGAGCCAGGCAGGGACCGCACTGGTGCATCGTGGAGGTTGTGCCAGTGAATCTCTCTGGTGCACACCTGTATGACAAGGTCTACTGTGAGGCTCAACAGGAACCATCTGAGTCCTCCCAGAGGAAAGGATGCGCAGACCTGCAGGTTTTACTCTGTCCATTAGAGAGAATCCACCAAATCCGCATGTTTTTCCAAATTTTTATCTGTTTTGGGTTAAGCTAGTCTGTGTGTGTGTGTGTGCTTGAAGGAGATTCTCCTTCAACTTAACACCTCCAAGAGCTGGTGTCAAGATGTAAATGTCCCACCAGATATTCCCTTGGCTCAGGCTTCAGTAGTCTGCAGATGTCTGGCACAGCCAGTGGGCCTCTGCTCTTAGAAGTTGCTCCTAAAAACCTCATAGTCGCTGCAGGACCTGTGTTTCTGATGTCCAGTGCAGTCCTGTTAGCTCATTTCAAAATACCACCTTCCTTTCATGGCCTTTACCTGTCAGAGAGCATTTATCTGGATCACTGCAAAGGAAGTCCCTTGCCGCCTTTTCCCTGTCTTCTGCCTTGCCAGGCAAAGGGCTTCTCCTCCTTCTCCAAATGGCTTCAAGACACTTGAGGTATCTTCCTGATTTACCAGACTTTTACTTTAGCAAATATACAGCGCATTTGTACTATATACAGATACTGTCAAGTAAACAGAGAAACCCGGGATTTCTCTGAACAGGAGCTAAGCTTAGGTGACTTTCTTTGGCTTTCATTTCTGTTCTCTTCAAAGGCTCCATGCATCCCTTTCTCCAGTGTTAGAAAAATCCACCCCAGGTAGCAAAACAGCTGCACAGAGCTCCAAAGAGCTGAACACGGCATGCACTATATAAAGCCTGTTTGCACTGTGATTTACCTGCGCTCCAGCTGAGGCTTTCCGCAGCCCCAGGGAAGGAGGCTAGAGCAGTCTGCCTGTACAAGTACAGCCTGTGAGAACAAGCCTCCCACAGGCAAATGGATTGGTAGGAAAGGCGATAATGTTACGTGTTACATTCCATACGTCGTCTTCTACAGCGAGCAAACGAAGGGACTTAGTAACACAAGGCTAAGCGACAAATCCGAGATGTTGGCGTTGGGCCTGGTCCACAGGGTGATGTTATCTTGAGCAAACAAGTAGAGCACTGTGGTTAGATTTACTGATTCGCCGCTGTCCTGGACAGTTTGCTCCCAGAGGTCTGTCCTGGTCTTGCTGTCCGTCTTGCCCAGTGTCAGCTTCAGTGACTTCTCCAGGTGACGGAAAAAGATAAAGCCCTTCAAGGACACTAGGTAGAGGCCATCACAGGTGATCATGATGGAACCATTTCTGATCTGAATAGAGCCTAATTCGGCAGTGAGATTCATGGCTACTCCTTCAATGCTTTCACCTGGAATGGAAAAAAGCAAAGATGATCCCCTGATGACAAATGTCTTCTTGGACATGGGTTGTCTTATATGGACTGACTGCAGGAAAGGCGGAAAAAATATAGAAAAGGAAGGGAGTGAACTAGAGAACAGGGCAGATCAGAGCTAGAATATCATCTAGTCTAGACAGGCATCACCTACAGTGGAAATTTCCAGGTTCCCACTTCTAAGCAAGCTGTGCCTTTTGGACTACAAGTCTAGTTTATATGACTTATTCCCCCAAGTTTCTATTTATCTACTTTTTCTTTACTGTACGTCTTACTTAAAATACAGACATGTAAGTAAAGCATCTCTGTGAGTTTAGGAAGCACACGTTCCTAAAAAGAACAGAAAATAAAGACAGTAAATAAGTGTTCAGAGCTGGAAGGAAGAGAAAAAGCACTGTCTTTGGAGAGGCCGGTAATATAAGTCCTTGTCTTTGGGTTTGGTTGTGTTTTTTTAAACAAAAGACAGGATAAAAGAGCAGAGCAGAGTCAGAAACAGAAGAAACTAATACAGAGCAGAGTCAGGAGAAATTAAACCAGAACTTAGCATGAAAGGTTTTCTCTTGAAACAAGCAGTAACAGTTCCAACAGCTGTGTGGAAATGTTTTCCTGCTGTGCTCCTGGGTTGCCAGCTCACCAGCTGAAATCCCTGGGACATCACCAGAAGGTCTCCTGGCAGACAACACAGCCCCTCTGGGCTGAGGCCAAATTTCTCAAGCTTTTTAGAGAAAAACATGGGTTTCTATTAGGTTAGACTTATTGCAACCTTACAATATTAGCTGAAAGTAAAACTGTCAATAAGATTTTTAGTACGACTTAAAAATTTTAGTATTTGCTTCTATTGTTGAGGTATGTCATCGGACAAAGCATTCGGTGTAGTTGGCACACAGAGCACCGCTATTTCTGCTACCGTGTGTACGCTCGCTCACTCTTCCCCAGGAAATCATTTACATTTTTCATAAATCAGGAGATCGTTGCCTTGTTCAAGAAATACCCCAAGAGCACACCGTGCCGACTCAGTAAATTCTCAAAACTACTTTTCTCATTCTTTTGCAGAGTGAAAGCTTGTTTTAGTACGTAGGTAAGGATTGCAGAAATCCATGCAGATTTTCGGGTTTTTTCTTCCGCTCTGGGAAAACCCTTTTGTTTGGTTTTGGCATCTTGCACCACTGGGTCAGGTTTGGCCCCTCTCCCCCCACCCCCGACAGCTCTCCTGGCACATTCCTCCATCGGAAGAACCAGCCATCGCTGTGACACGAAGCGCTTAACAGCCTCCGGCATTTTAGGGGTCACCAGCTGCCGCGGCGAGTCCGGGGACCGCGGGCCGGTACGGGGCAGAGCGGCTAGCGGCTACGGGGTCGGGGGGAGCCCTCCGGCGGCACCGGAGTACTGGGGGGATGCAACCTAGGGAAGCCGGGAGCCGCCGCCGGGTATCGGGGGAGCCCGGGTGTCCCGGGAGCCCCCCGCAGGAAAGGCTCCGGGGAGCCGGGAGCCGTCCGTAAGCGGGACAGTGCCGCGGGGGAGCCGGGAGCCCCCCCGAGGTACCGGGCGAGCGCTGGGCGGTAGCTGCTGCCGTGCGGGGGCAGCGCGCCGGGCGTACCGCCGCTCCTCGAGGGGTCGGGGGCCTTCTCGGGGTGCCCCCCTGCCCCGATGCCCACCCACCTGTGTACCGGATGTGGGTCCACGGCACTTTGTCGCTCCAAGGCTGAAAAAAAAGAAGAGAAATCCGCATTAACGCACCGGGCAGGCGCCTCGCTGCTGCCGCTGTTGCTTTTGTTTCCCCACCGGGACCTGGACCGGGACCGCGCCCCCAGAAGCCGCGCAGGCAGCTTCAAGTTGGCAGGGTTACTGCTAGCCGGCTACGCTCTTTACTTGCTTTTATATCAGTATTATAATATACGATTTTAGAGTGGTGCCTAGCCAGCCCGACTTCCAGCCTGGTGCTGAGCCCTCCAGAGCGCCCCAGGTAGGGTTGGTCCCGCTTAGAAAAACATCCTGGTGAACGTAATCGACTCACACCATACAGTAAGGAGGGGGCTTGGGGTGCAGAGAATCTTCTGCATGACTGCCTCGAGTCTGACTTACAGCCAGGGGTGCCTGTTTGCAGAGCTGGGACCCAGAGGTGTCCCCTCCTCCCGCAGGGAACTAAAAGGTGGGTCCGGATTTATGGTACCCTGCACTTTGGGGTCAGGTTGTTACTGGATGTGTGGTTCTCAGTGCCTCCCTTAGAACTGCATTGAGACATGTTTAAAATTGATTGAGCATAACAGAAAATGTGAATGAAAATACAGAAGTGTGTATCTTACTGATCAGATACACAAAACACCAAACTGCTCTATTAGATTTTTAAATCTGAACTTTGCATCTCAAACCCATCTCTCATCTTAACCACAGGAGGCCCAAATCTGCAGTCTCTTCACAACCACAAGTCTTCAGCATTTTGCCTGATTAAAGAGTGAAAGGTTAGGTTTGCTGCTTCGTGTTCTTCTCTTTACCTATGCTATAGGTTTCCTATAGGTGGGCTGGCAAGATATGCATTGGGCTGATTTTCATGTATTTGGCATCATGTGTTACAGGAACAGAAAAGCCCCTTCACTCTGAGCACAGGAACCATGTTGGAAAAGAGTAGAGAGTGAGCACAGGCACGTAATTTTCTGCAGGTTCAGTGCTGCACCCTGGTAAAGGCAAGCGGCTGGGGAAGGAGGTCGGAGCTGCTGTTGTCTGTGCTCCCGGAGGGTGCAGTGGGTGCTGGCGGTGGGAAAGGTCTGCTCTGGCACCCTCTAGTGCTGCCACAGCTGATGCTTCGCTGCTTGCTCCACTGGCAAGGCTGGATTTGGCTACCAAATACCCAAATACAGTGTGCTTTTATCACACACTGGCTCTGGTGAACTATCACCCCCCGCATTACTGATCCTATCTATTGCCTTGGCAGCTTGAGTCTTACACGTACTCTTTTTCTAGGCACCTAAGTGCACGAGCATTTCACTCTTTGGCTCAGGCAGCTGGGATTTTCAGGTAGTTTCCCAAGAAGACAACAGCCAAGCACAGGACCGCTGAGTTTCTGAGGTCAAACAACATCCACCACAATCCACCCAATCTGGCCACTGGTGGACAAGGTGTATTAAACACGGTCGGCTTGGGTGACAAACTTGTGGCAAATGTAAGAATACCAGCCCCATTGTCGCTAATGCATATTACCTGTTTTACACGTCTCTGCTAGTTATTGCGTGATCTCAAAGCACTTTACTTAGTAAATTCTGCTGAGGAGAGAATGTATCTGTAAGACTGGAAGGATGTCCATGAGTTGCAACATAGTCAGTCACCCCTCTTTCTCTGTTCTGCCTTCTTACGTGTGCGGGAAAGAATGCCAGGAGGACTGAGGGGACAGATGTGCTCTTTACTGACTGCTTCAGTTTCCCTGTATCATTTACACACGGAGTTTCCACATCATTTTTGCCTGTTCTGGATCCCCAAACATGAGATTTCCTCCTGTCTGGGTCATTGTGTCTAGAGCTGTGCCATGTGGCAGAAATTTCATGAATCGGTTTGCACTGCACAAAGCGCAGATCTCGGGGGACTGCAGCAATACGTGCTGATTGAGAGGACCATTGCGATCATGTGCCTGGCTCCCTGTGTCATACAGATTGCAGACAACTGTGCGATGGAAGGGGGTTGTACCTTCTCCACTCCAGGAGATATTAGGATTATGGCCATATCTTCCTTATCTACATTAAACCTCTGCACAATTACTCCTCCTGCACCTTTTCCTGCCCTGTTCAGGCAAAACCGTCCTGCAACAGATCATTAGAAGCCTTTGAATGCCCAACAGCTGCTCAAGGCTTTTACCTCCCATGCATTTGCCGTTGAGGGGTTTCACAGCCCCCGATCGCACACCTGTGAGTGGCTTGCCCATGCCCTGGTGTGGCAAGAGGAGGTAATTCCAGCAGAGATGGGAACTCACAAGCCTTGCAGATGCCAAAGCAGACTATCACTACCTTTTTTTTTTTTAAACTTGCTCATTTAAAGATCACAGCTGAGGCTTGCTCTCCAGACGGCATCATGACAGAGCCCAGATCACGGTCCCTTTTTGTTAAGCATGGTCTGGGCTACAGATGCTGACTTTCCTGAGCATGTGCCATGACAGTATTTGCGCCCTGTTGTCACAGAATGGTCCAGGGTATGGGGTTTTCTTCAGGCACCATGAGGACAATGGAAAGTAATCAACTATGGTCTTGCTATGAAAAAACACAGCCACTGTCTTGCTTCTAAAGTTAGTGTGGCACTCTCCAGCCCTGGAGAGCAGAAGGAAACTCTTCCCAAGAACAGGGACAGACTCTTGGTTGCTCTGACGGACCAGCAGTCCCAGCCTGCCGCTTTGATGCTGCCGTGCCCCTACTTCCATAAAGTCCATCTCCCTAAATTGCCTCAAGAGTCAAGTCAGATTAGTACTGCTGCCTCTTCTATAGACATTTATATGGTCGATTCATGGTTATCCTACTGAGCCCTGTATTCCAGTGAGTTGAAATCCCCCTGTGTATAGCCCGCAAGACCTCTCCTGCACAGCATGGTGTAGTCAAAACAGGACACTGTGGTTGTCTGCTTAAAATAATAGAAACCAGTTCCGAGCCTGCAGTTAGCAAGTGTTTAAGAATGAAAAGGTCCTCTGGTGACTCCCAGGGCCTGGACTTTTCATCTGCTGCAGTCGCTGCTCCTCGAGGACCCTGTTTCAGTTGTTTCTGTTGAGGAGGGAAACTCTAGCCATGTACTGTGTCCCCTCCTCAGCTGCTGCGCTCTTGGGTTTGTATGGCAGCAATGCCAGCACTGCCACCTTCCTCTGGAGGAGGAGGAGGATTTGAGTTAACAATTTGACAGAAGAGAGAGATACAGAGAGATGAGGAGTCACAACTAGAGTGTGTCCCAGGAGAGGTTTCTGCACCTCGAGTAGTGTTATAGCTTGCCCTTCTCCGTTGGCTTACAGTGCAACTTCCCTCTCCCAAAGTAGTAGGAGGAGGACTGAACTGAATGAAGAGTTTTTACTCTCGGTGTTATCAGGGTCATAATTCTACGGTTCAATAACCGCTGTGAGACTCGGGTCAGTGAAACTTGTGCAGAGCACGAGGGTTTTCATTAAACAGCAGAGGACCCAGAGCATAAGGCAATCCCTCCCTTGCACAGTTACATGCCTGGCTTGCTTCTCTGCCAAGTCTAAGTGGGAGGAAAGAATGAACTCCGGTAAGACGAAGCACAACAAGCTTTAAAGTGGTACATAGCTCCTGGAGAAGATGTGGGAGGAGAAGTAGCTAGTGCATAAGCAGCACTGCAATAGCAGTGAAAGGTTGTTGACAATCCACCAGCCTGCAAAGATGTGAAAGCGGCAAAGGTATTTGCGGCAATTTTTGTTTAGGTATTCTGAGCTTCAAGAATCTCTGTTATCTATATTGTTTGCAGTGGTGTTATATGTACATAAAACTCTCTCTGGCCACATTAGTCTTTCTCTTTCATGTACACACACACACACACACAAAGGCTGTCCTCTGCAGATACAGATGACTACTCCTAAAGCCCAGTATATGTGCAGGCTGAGAGCGCTGCTATGCTTCAGGTGTCTTGCTGGAGATGTCACAAGCTCGCTTGCTTTGTCACATATCTGCCTGCACATACAGCACATTTTAAAAATTCGGGAGGTGTGCAACCTGAGTTATGATTCTTCCACATGCACTTGTTGAAAGCCAATACCCACCCAGATGATCCCATTTAATTAAATGCAAACACACATGAGCCACCGCAAGAAGGGGAGGGAGCAGGAGGGAGGCAGACCTTCCTCCCCTGGGGGCTGGTACAAAGAGCATTCTTGGAACCATCCCTCTTCCAGACAACCTGTCCCCAAACCCTGCACTGGCCAATACTGGATGTTGTTTTGAGGACAGGCAATGTAAAAAAAAAAAAAAAAAAAAAGAATGACAATCATTAAGCAAAGTATTAAAAACTTGTGGCTTAAATAGGGATAAACCTAAATGCTTTTTTCTTTTCTTAAAAAAAATTAATAAAGCCCATACAAAGCTTTACAGGCCAGCAGACAATGGGTTGAACATGAGCTCTTACCGTTGAGGGTTGCAGAGTATCAATACCAAGGTAAACCAAGCAGGCAAGCAGTAATATCCACTGAGCAGCCGCAGACACGAGGTGCAGCGTGTTCCTAACCTGTCCTCTTTGCAAGCTCTTCCACTCATCCTCTGCAGGTTGCCTTTCGCAATCCATCTGGTCTTGATTTCTCACCTCTGCATCTGTCTGTCCTTCCATCTCAGCTGCGCTGCCAGCAACTGCTGGGGCAGGGGCCAGGAGCACAGGAGGAGGCTGGAGGAGCAGGGAGCAGATGAGCTAGGTGCTCTTGTCCCAGGAGCAAAGATGAAGTGAAGACAGTGCCTTCAGGAGACTGCTTTATGCACACAGAGAAGCAGGCGGGGGAACTTCTTTGTGACTAATCTGAATTTCCCCTTCCTTCCTTTCTTTCTTTCTTTCTTTTCTTTTTTCTTTTTTTTTTTTTTTTTTTTGGTGTGTGAATGTGGGGGCTGATTTATTGCATCCCAGTTCAGTTTTGAGTAAGGGCCTTTAGAAGTAGATGTGTTTATGTCTTTCATAGCTTCAGCTGGGGATGTCTTGATATGCGATGTTTCCAACAATAGCTAAGAGTTGGGTGGCCAGTACTTGCCTTCCCTCGGTCTTTGTCAGTAAAAGCTCTCATCTTTCTGTTCAGCCACAGGTGGGGGGTTTACAGGGCTGGCTCCCTCCCTTTTTAGCATCATGTAACGCTGCTGAAATCTCTTTTCTGTAAAGAAGCAATGAATGGGAAGGGATGTGGGGCAGGTGGATGGCATAAAGAATTTGGGAGAAAAATATGCACTTTCCATTTCTCTTCACCTTTCTCTTCTGGCTTTAAAGCCATGGGATGCTGCGTGAAGCCTAAGACAGAGAAAATGGAGAACTGCTCAGGGAACATCTCTTTTTGCACACACTGAAACCCTCAGCCCAGGGAATGCACTTGGAAGGCCACCCCTGGTCCATCCCAGCTTTCTTCCTGGAAGAGGATTGCCTGTTCCTTGGGACACCAGCACCTCCCCTTCACTTGGTCTCCTTGTGACATTTGCTTGTGACACACGGAGCTGCTAAATGTCAGTTGTCTGCAGCAGGGACCACCTCCTGTGCTTATTTTGGGTGACAGGCTTTTGCATCCTTTTTGGGGGCAGTCCAACACTGCTCTTTCCACAGCTCTTTTAGCCACAATTTTTTCTGTTGTAAATTAGCATATCATGACTGAAGTCAGGCGCTGCTTCCTCCCGGTGAGGATCGAGCCCATTGAGAGTATTATTGTCTGTCAGTCTTTCAGGGATGAGTTGTCAGAAAGTTTCCCTTCCCAAAAATGTGCTCTCTCAACCTGTCACAAGGTACATGTCCTGACAAACATGTACTCTGCGTGCAGAGGAAGCAAGAGTAATGTTCTTTCATGTGTTTTTCCATCTAGGCAAGGATATTTCCTATAAACATAAACCAAATGAAGGGGGGAGTACAGCAGCCGGGTAATCAACCTGCTGGGGGGGACACCCCACTCCGTGCCACCTTTGTTCTTGAAAAAGAACCTTGAGTCGCCAGTAGCTGGTGGGTTGAGTCAGGAATACTCACTGGTGTTTCCCTCAAAAACAACCCAAAAGTTATGGAAACTTACTGAAGAAGGTTTCACAATTTCCATTTGTTCTTGAGTGTATGGAAACTCTCATCCTGCTTTCACCGGCAGCTGCTCGCTGGGGTGTGCTGGAGGCCCTGGCTGATCCCCAACCCGATGAGAGGCCCTGGGAACAGCCCTAACCCTTCTTCCTCATCCAGAAATATGTCTGGTGCCGCGGCAAGGAGAGTTTGTGCTGTCTCTGAGCACTTCCCTCTGATGTAGAGTGTGAGTTCGGAGGCAGGACTTTGACACCTAGCGGTCACACAGCGCCTGGGAGCTCGGGCTGCCCCGCACCAAGCTCAGCATCAGCCATGACCGGGCTCGGGCTTAGCCAAGCCCTGCAGAAGATTGAAGCCATACCAAGGGGTGCTGTGGAGGCCTGCTGAGGCTGGGGGGATGTGGAGGAGGAGAACATTTGCTCCCATGGATCTTCAATGTTCTGCTATCTCTAGGTGCTTCCTTAAAAGGTCCCCAGAAACACCTTTGCCCTGGTATCCATCCATAAGGGGCTTTGTGGTGTGGGGGAGCCCATGGAGACTCTGGAGATGAGGAAATCTCAAATGTGGCTTCAGAGCAGCTGTCTGGGTGGGGAACAAATCCAGCTCTGCATCCTTCCCCCATGGGCAAGGGTCTTAGCTACCTGCAGTGCAGATGGATGGTGGTGGTGGCTGGGAAGTTAGGACCTAGCTGTTCTAGTCCCACGGGAAAGGTGAAACAGGCTTGGGTGGGCTGTCCAGGCTGTGCAATGCCTGAGAAGTTGCCTCCTTGTGCCTGGAGGTCCCTGCTGTGGGGATGTCTCAGGGCAGCGTCCCCAAACCCCCATAGCTTGCAGACCCCACAGCTGGAGCTGCAGCTGAAGCAGGCGGGCACGGAGAAGGGCTGCGGGGCCGGGGCTGCCCAGTACCTGTGCTCCTACCTGTAGTGAGCGCCGCGAACGAGTGACAACAGGGGCTACTTAGTTTCTGCAAAAATGCCAGGAAGCTGAGCTAAGATATTCCAAACTTGTGCGATCCCATAATTCTCCCATTTTGGTTACATGCCTTTGAAGCAAACATGAGCTCTCGCCCATCTCCGTCTCCTTCCTCCCCGACTCTGGATCTTGCACTGGTTTTGTTTCTAATACCCTAAAAATAATGTGGGTGGAGGTTGTGCATATGTATTTCTGAAATTGCCTCCTCATTTCTGTACTCCCCCAGTGCAAGTGTTGCTCATCCTGGGTTAACAACACTGGCAGCGCTGAGGATCGAAAGCTACATGTCAAGTTATGCATCTGGCATCGTGTCCGAAACAGGAAAGAGGACAGCTCATTCAGAGGCATCATAAACACCTATGCACAGACTGTCTTTTGTGGTTTTAATTGCCTTCAGCTTGTCCTCCTGCCTTCCATACGAAAACCCAAGTGCATGCAGATTCGGTGGCTTTAGACATGTGCTGTTGGAGCCCCTGCTGTCCCTCCTAGAGGAAACATTCCCAGCCTTCGGCACCCCGAGGCATTGCAGGCCTGCTGCACGCACCCAGCAGTTGCCAAAATTTGCTGTGTTGCTCAAAATTATTTTGGTCCCTCTTCCACAGGGACCTGAAAGCTACAGCCTCCTGGGGTTTTTCTCAACCCTTTCCAATCATCGTGCCATTCTAGTGACGGAGCAAGCAGGCAACTGGCTTTGGGGCTCTGTGAGCCTGTTGGCACTCTGCAGCAGACCCTGGTTATTTAGTCATCTCAGTAAATACCTTTCGGTGGCACATACAGCAACGTTATTCCAGCAAGGACCGAAGGAAACTGGAGAAAGTTGTCAGTATGGCTTGCTGGGTTGTTTTTTTTACAACAGTCCCAGTGCCCCCATGCCATCAGGCTGCCATGCTCCAACCAGAGGGACAGGGCAAAGAACATCCTCACCACAAACCACAGCCCCTGGCCCGCCCGGAGCACCCCATGTGTGGGAGTCACAGGGCAGAGGCCCTTGGCCAATGCCTGGCAGCCCTTGCTGGCACCCTCCTCGATTTAGTTCCCATTTCCCAGGAAAATGCTCTCACCACCCCAAAAGGAGGAATTGGGGAATTATATAGGAGAATTTAACTTCTCAGAAAACCAGTGGAACAACCAGTATAACTGTTTGTAAACATCTAGAAGGAAAAAGGAAATGAGTAGCAACCAGCATGGGTTTCCAAGAACAAAACCTAATATTGTCTTGTGGGGCAAGGAAGTCTCTTGGGCAGAGGAGAATCTGTGGGTATTTACTGTGCATTCAGTAATAGTTTTGACTCTCTTTTTCATAATATTCATGAAGCACGGTCTGTACGAAACTGCTGCTCAGTAGAAGCGGTGCTGAGCAATTATTGATGGTTTGTTGTCAAAATGGAAGGACACACCTTGCCCTCCTGAGACCTACCCTTCTGCAATGTGCCCCTCACCTTGGGGATCCTTCTGGGCCCTCTGGCAAGCCACGCGGGAATGGGGACATGCTCACGGGTGAGATCTGGCCTCTCGGCTCTTGCTGGTAGTCTTTGCCTATAATCTAAAGGTTTGGCCTCCACGTGGAATAAATTACTAGGAGAGCAGTGCTGTTGATCTCATTGCTGCCATCAAGTAATACAATTTACGCCCGGTGTTGGGCTGTCTTCTTGTGTGCGGTTGCTTATTTTCCACCAAGGCCGTCTTTGCCTTGAGAAGAACTGATCGCATGGTTTGATTTTGTAAAACAGTAGGAAATAGCAAAGCCTTGCAGTTATATTGGAGGAGGGAAAAAAGCAAAGTGTTACAAAGGCAAGACGTTTCATCCGGGTCCTGCTGCTCAGTGTGTGCCCCAGCTATTGCTGTTTACTGGTTGTGCCCACTCCAGAAATAAAGTATTTTCTAACTAAGGCAGATTTATTTATCAAAGTCAAGGAATTTTGCCTAAAAAGTTTGTGGACTCCTGCTCCAGTGTCTCTGAACCACCTGAGCTATCTCTTACCCTTAATTTCCCTTCCATTTGGCTTTTTCTTGCTCCTTGCTTCTAGCCACTCTTTGGCTGATGTGTGTGTCGAGGATTCGTGGCAGAGGCACTGAGCCAGTAGGGAGGAGTTCATGTTAGGCTACTTTTGGCAGTGTAAAATAGAGAAGGAAATTGTGAACATGCTGTGAAATCACAAATAAAAATATTCACATTTATGGGGAGGAGGGATTTTGTGGGGAGATCCCAAAAGAAGAGTGTCAGCATGGAGGTAAATCCTGCTGTGCCTCATCCCAGAGTGCTGTGCTGTGATTTTTCTGAGCAAGCTGCTTTATGGCGGCAGTGGGGTGAGCAGCGGAGGGGTTCCCCCGGGCAGACCTCCAGCAGCTGCTGGTTCCTCGCTTCTGTGCACAGAGTCATTTTCCCTGGCTGTCACAGTCCTCACGCCAAGAGAAGGCTTTTTTCCAAGAGGATCCAATGCTGAGCTCCAGCTGCACTGGGCATGGCAAAGCCAGGCAGGATTAGGACCTGCCCCTCTGACAGTGCTGGCTGCTTTTCTTGGTGCTCAGGGACCGTGGCGTGCTCAGCGCCTTGGGACAGTCTAGGCAGCATCTGGAAGTGACTAGGGAAGAGCTACATGTTTAATGGCAGTTTCTAACGGCAGCGTCGTGATGTTCAGCACAGCCACTGATGGGCAGCAGTGCAGACCTCTGAGCAAGCCAAAGTTGGCGTTCCATCAACTGGAAGCCACCGCATTTCATACCGGAATTGTTCGGTTTCTAAAGGTCAGCTGCTGCCTCCTTTTTGACATGACAGGAGATTTTCCGTTGCTGGTGGTGATCTTTGCTCTGAGTGTTATCTCTTTCCAGTGAGCCCCTGTGGACCGTGCTCTTTTGTTCCTAAGAGTGGTCTTCATTAACCACGGTATCAGCTGAGTGGGTAGGGGCTAAGCGTTCGCTGTGACACCTTTAAAAGGTCAAAGTGAACTTAGTCATACCATCTCCCTTCCTTTTCCTCAGTAGCTGCTTCAGTCAGAAATCCCACCGCACCACACCATCATACCGCAAGATATCAGGAGAGAAAAATCAAGTACATCTTTTGCCATTTTTATGGTAAAGAAAAATAACAATCTATGGAAAAAAAAAAAAAAAAGAAATAATTCTACAGCTGACATTCAGAAATGCAGGTGGGCTCACAGAGCTCCCTGGCTCAGCCAGCTCCATTCCCAGTCATTCCTGCAGTGTTAAAAACCGCTAGGAGGGATGTGAAGCTGGTGGTGCTCCAGACACAGCTCTGCTCTTGGCTAAGGAAGTGGTTTCTCTTGCCTATCTGGCACTGTCGTCATTGACCTGTATGCTTCCCCTCATCATCTACATGGGAGTTTTTTGGCCAACAAAGATGATCCCAAAGCCACCCCTTCTGAAAATGAGGTTTTATTGCAACCCTTGATTCTTCCTGTGGGTCTCTAACTCAGTCGCTTCTTTTAAACATGGTGATAGGAATTGCAAACAGGGTTTTGGGGAAGATTTGCAGGCAGAGATACTACCTCTTATTAGTGCCCTTCAACAGCTGGAGTGAAGCGTGAGCAGATGGGTGGGGGGCAAGCAGAGACTGCAGTAAAGAGAGGGGGAGTTAACGGCTGGTGACCTTCCTAGGACAGAGACAAACTGGCAATTGTCACAGCTCTGTCTGCAAACCCCAACCTCTACCATGTGTCCTCTGTCTTGGGGTGACTTGTGCTTTTTAATCAGTGGTGATGGCCTTACCTTTACTTCAAGCTGTTGCGTTAAAGAGGTGGAGAAGGGTTAGACACCATTCCTGCCCCAGCCAAGCCCAGCGAGAAAGACCCGCCTGCAGTACCATTTCCTACTTCATGAGTCAAGTCACTTCATCCCTTTGTAGGTGTTTTATTGGGATGAAATGTTCATTCTTTTCTAATCAGCATTTGTGCAATCGTCTTCACCTGCCTCTCACCATCAGCTTTGTCATCAAAAATTAATCCATTAGTGATGGAACTCCAGAGACTCAACCAAGAACTGGTGTCAACAAAAGCACATTGACCAGCATGATGCTTCATAGCATCTCCCTCACAGGCAATACGAACTCTTTCCTTTTCTTGTTTTCTGAATATTGTTTTCTTAACAGCTGTCAGGTTAAACTTCTGGCTAAATTGTTTCCTTCAGTGTTTCTTAAACACCTCTTAAAGAGCTCTAACTGTCTATTCATAGTCATTTAGTTATTGTTTTTTCCACCTGGTCAGTTTTGCTCATAATTTCCCCTAATTTATATAACCCCTTTTGAAATATCTAGTATCTGTATTACTGGTTGGGGCTGCCCTTTGTTTGCTCATACTGACTATAATCAGATCATGGTCACTACTCCTTAAGCCCTGACCACTTCTTCAGCAATTAAATCATCTTTACTCACTGCAAAAAGCACTAAATATAAGCACTTGCATCCGGCTTAACAGTTTCTGTATTAGCAAATGTCCATCTGAAACCTTTGGAAACTCTCCTGACACTCACCCTGGTCACAAATGAGTCTCGATAGAGATTTTTCCCACAACATCGCAGTTTCCTTCTCCAGATGCCATGGGAGCGAGGTTGCTGGAACCTGGTGCCAATCTGCTTTAACGCAGCAGGCAGAAACAACCTGCTCTCAGTTTTCTTTTTTTTTTTATTCTTTATTCCTTTTATTTGCCAAAGACTGAATTGCCTCGATGCAGCCTGAATGAATGACTGAAAAATTCTTATTACAACAGGGGTTTCCGTAGGTATAAACTTTTACTTCTGGATGAGACCAGAAAAGGCTCCTATCTCCAAAAAGCAAGCAGTCCTTGGCCCCTTCTCCCAGGGTGCCCCAGCAGATAGTCCTTGGGTCTTTTAGGCTCCTCTAATGCCGATTGCACTTCCTCTGGGCTGTTTTTGCCGTTTCCTCTGGGCTGTGTGTCGTAGCGAGCAGGAGACCACATGCGCTTGCAGGAACAGCCCATGGGTGTTGTGGACAGGGGCGCCCACAGCCATCACATGGCCACGTATTTCGGGTACGCGCAGGGGCTCTACAGATGAGTGCATCCAGCCCCTCCGCAGCGGCAGTGCAGTGGGCTGCAAGGCAGTATTGAGAGCCTCAAATGACTAACTCCGGCCGGAGGTTTTCTCTGTATTACACACAGCAGCACTCGTGCTCTGGCAGGCTTTAAAAAGGGGGACGGCACAAAGGCTGTGGTTGCAGCCGGAGCCCCCAGAGACTCCGGCTCCCTGCCCTTCCCACGCAGCCATCACGCTGCCAGCCCCGAGGGATGCAGGCAGGAGTACAAGGGGTACGGCAGGACGAAACTCCGGGGGGCCAAGCACTCAGCCCCTCATCACCGATATAGACAGCTGACCTGTGTTTGTTTTCTTCTTCACCTGCCACTTTTGCTAGTCCGTAAGTGAAATATAAACAGCCCTGCCTGGTTTCTCCCATAGAGACACGAACACAATTGGGCTTCAGGAACATGTTCGGGGCTCCCTTGCCTGTAGCCAGCACCCCATGCACCCCAGCCACCCTGGGGGGGCTTGAGAAGGGACACTTCTCTGCAGGCAGGCAAGCAGGTATGCGTTCATACCGGTGTCCCACTGTGGAAGCCTGTGCTGAGCTCAGTTTGTGTTAGGGTTTGCCAAATCTGGCAGCCTGATAGAGGTAAGGCTGCCCCAGCTCTGACTTCCTGGGTGCAAGCAGCAAGGAGGCAGAGCGTACACGCACACAGCACATATGTACATACACACACAGGACACATATATAGGCATACACACACAGTCAGCCATACAGATCAGCACAGGCAGAAAATGCACAGTCCACACACAAACAGCACCACTGGGCCCATCCTTTTCCCCTCGCTGGCTAATCAGGATCGAGGCCCATTAGCAGAGAATATATAGATATGTATATACACACAATATAGATTCCTCCAGCTGCTGGTCTTAGACATGCAGCCTCTCCATGACCCTTTTATTCTAGTTTCCAGCTGGCCTGGCTTGCTAGCGATCACACACACCAACATACCCACCCGCACCCCAGCCTCCCGTCGCTGCCACTTCGCCCTCCCTACGCGGCCGTGCACGCTGAGCAGAGACCCTCACCAGGAAAACAGCGAAAGGGATTTTTAATAAGCAGCCAGGACATGGAGCAATGATCAGACAGAGGGCATGGCCAGACAGAAATACAAGCAGTCCCTTTGTCTCCTTTTCCCACGCTGTTTCCTCCCTAAAACGCCTCCTTGATGCTTCCATTTGCTCCTTCACCCAGACATTCCACAGTAAGTCGCGTACAGTCTCAGAGGGCTCTTCCCATGTGCCTTTGGGCAATCGCCCTCTTTTCTGGGCAGACAGGGAGAGTTTCCTAGTTCCTTGCCAAGGCAAATGCAGTGACCCAGGGGGTGTATAACCACCTGACCCCAGCAGTGCCCTCTTTTCCCCGGTGCCACCAGAGCTCACGTGTTAAACAGATACTTGGAGCATTTGTTGCTTTTCATTTTCTTTCACATAGCTACAAACCTCTGGACAGGCTCCCGCACTGACACTAACACCTGTTAAATATTTCACTGCGAGACTGCAAAACCAGTAAGTTATAGCTCTGGGATTTGGCGGCATCTTTTTCTTGTTAAATCATCTCTCCTTATTCAGTGTTTAGGGATTTTTTTTTTTACTGTATGAAGCTTTTTTAGAACCTTAAGAGACGGATTTCTTTCAGTCGTACCTTCAGTGTAGCTTATTCCCCGAAACTCCTTTTCCCTGCCAACATGCTCAGTTCCCTTAAAGGCTGAGGACAGGGGAAAGAACCCAGATTATTTTGTTTTTACAGCATTTCTTCTCCTTTCATGGCATCTGCCCCACACAGGGAGGGAGCTGCAGTAGCCAGACCCACCACCTGATGTGGAAATGCTGGTTGTCGGGGCATGGCTGCTGGAGTTCACCTGCATCCCAGCCACAGCACCTACGACAGGTGAAGTGAAGCCTCACTGTCCCGACCCTGCTTTGGGCAAACCCCTGGGCAGAAGAAGTCCCTGCCCTGCTCCCTGTACACCCAGAGATGGGCTCAGCTGGCCCAAGGGATGCTCCCCTGATGCGTAACGAGCTGAGCCTGTCTCCAGCCTCTGCAGCCCTTACCTGCAGGTTCAGCTTCCCTCCAGGTCCAGCTGCTAACGCTCTTTCCCAGCCCATGGCACGCCAAATCCGAGTCTAGCTCTCCCACGTGGGGATTTTTTTTTCTTTTTGATCCCCTTCCATGCAAAAAAAGGTTTGCACGCAAAAGAAAAGACTTTTCAGAAAAAAAAAACCAACAACACAATTGCCTTTCTGTCCCAATTCTGAGCAACCTTTAGTGCTAATAATAATAATAATAATAATAAACCTGTATTTTTTTCCTGGGAAAGGCTTTCTGCGCCACAGCCCATCTGGGGATGCAGAGAAAGCCACAGCCAGTGGCAGCGCTGCCCTGCCTCCTGCTGCCCTGGGGAGGAGGGTCAAACGCATGTCCTCCTGTCTCTGTGGGGGTCCCCAGGGCCGCCTGGGATGGGTCCCATGCAAGGACAACAATCAGATAAGAGGCTCCAAGCAATGACTCGACACGTGGATGTATTTCCTTTGAAACTCAAGCAAAAAAAAGCACTTGCAAGCAGTGAGCACAGGTCTGAACATGCTTAACGTGTCTGAACTGGGGTTTAGCACCCAGACAGGTGCTTACCACTAGCCCAGCTCCTTTCCCACCACCCAATCTGTGCCTTCAAGCTTGCACCATGTGTCCCATACATCGGCTGGGAGAGAGCCACCAGCGACATCCCTTGATCTGGCCAGAGGAAGAGAAATCAGCTTTTCCTTTGGACTGCAGCATGGAGAAGAGGACGCCAGGCTGGAGTGTCATGGCTGTAAGCAGGAGCCGGCCCTTTCCACCAGCCTTGCCTCGCGGTGCTAGCCTCTTGCCACTGCTTCCCCCACCTACGTGGGGCAGGGAGCGACCCTCAGGAGAAGCACCTTTTTCTCCCCGGGCAGCGTCAGTGCCAACCACAGCGCAGGATGTCTCTTGCTCATTGTCTCCCCGTGACTCAACTAGGTCAACCGAAGGCAGGCAGTGAGCGAGCAAGGAGGCAGCCGTGGTGCAAGAAGGGGTTTCTCTTCTCTTAATGCCATGGGCTGTCATCAATTTGGGACATTTTCCGGCCCTGATTTGAAGACAGGAGTGACGGGAAATCTGTCCACACTTGGGCCTGCTCTTACACATACCCTCGGCAGCTCCCCTTGGGCACTAAAACCTGTGTGAGCCCTGATGGGAGTGAGCCCAGATGGGAGTGAGCCCACCAGCTTGCCAGGCTGGGATGCTTGGCTGGGCAGGCTGGGACAAAGGAGAAAGTGGACCACTCCCTCCAAACTGGTGCCCCATCCTGCTTTGATGGTGGAGTATGGAGGTACCTGTGAGAGACCTAGCTGTGAGGTTCCATCAAATCTCAAACGGTTTGTGCGGTGCTTTGCCAGGTTTCATGGCCGCTTTCTCATCTTTCTCCCAGTCACTTTTCTACTTCCTCTGCTAATTTCTCTCTTGGTTGTGTTACTCTTGGCAGGCTTGGCACCATAATTGTGCTAATGGGTAAATAATATTTGTTGTTATGACAGTTGCACCATTACCATCTACAAAATCACTGTCGATCTGGGTAGAGATGCTGGTTAGTGCTGAAAAATAAAGTCCCCGTGGCTTTACATGGCACCCACACTTGTCTCAAGGTTGTGATGCCCTAGCCCTGCCTGGTGGGCTTCCCTCTCCCACAGTGACACTGGAGTGAAGGGGGGACTTTTTAAAGCCGCTGTCTCTATGGCTATTCATCAGGCCAGCAGAAACATTTGAAGAGCTGCCTTTTGATCCATTTTGCTTCCCAACATTTGCTTTATATGGGTTTGTTGCAGTTTAACTGCAAAGAAATCAGCATTTTTGCTGGAAAAGACTTCTGGTATTTGGTGGCTGAAAAAAAAAAAAAAAAAAGAAAAAAAATCCCAGAGAAGTACAGCTGATAATGTGGTGGAGTCATCTGCGTAGTGCTGGGAGCGGGCGCAGTCATGTCTCTCCACCCAGCGATATCATCAATTCTGCTATGACTTGTGCAGAACATAGGATGGAAAAAAAGAAAGTGCTCGAGTCAGCTGGAAATTTTCAGGTGGAGTGTGTGTCTGCAGGCAGGGCCACTGCCTCCCGGGAGCCCACCATGATCGGCAGCCTCAGCCACCCAACGGCCCCCGTCCGAGAGCCACACTTGGGTGCAAAAACTCCCCTGGGAGCCAGAGAGCCCCAGCCTTGGCATGGTGACCCCGGGATGGAGAGAGGGGAGGTGGAGGGGCTGCTACAGCCTCCGAAATGAAGACGGCTGGTTCTCCTTAGCCATGTGTCCTGCTGAAACAGGAGCCGGGGGGGTTGTGGGGCTGCTGGAGAGACAGATGCAGGGCAGGAGCTTTGGCAGTCCCTGTACCTTCTCAGTGACGTTATTGACCCAGGCTGACTTAGCCACATAGTAAGAGTCTGGGAGCCCCTACATCTGACGTCCCACACCTGGGCCAGCGTTGCTCCCCTAAGGCAAACACCTCGGAGCTAGTGGGTGCCGACTGGTCCCTGTCATCTCGGTACGGGGTCCCTCAAGCTGAGCAGGGGTGTTTGAGGCTGGGCACTGTGGGCTGGTGACACTTTTCCACCCCATGCAGAGCCCTGTATAGGCTTTTAATAATACGGTATGTATGTAGTCAAATACAGGGTAAAAATGCACTACTTAAGAGTCTTATTGTCCCAGGGTCCGAGCAATCCAATGCTTGCATCCCTAAGACCTTTGTAACTTTCCTAGATATCTTTAAAGATGAAAAACCAAATCCCAGCCATCAGAGACTGACAGGCTCCTGGGGCAGGTTTCTATCAGTGCTGGACACCAGGTCCTTAAGAGGAGCGTTGTCTGCAGAGCAGGGGCACCGCCGTGTCCCCGGGGTGCCATCCTCCATCCTGCCCTCACTGCAGGAGCTGTTCGAGGGCAGCCCCAAAGCCTGGCTAGAAACCCCAGTACTGCCCTGAAGCCCTAAAAAGGAGCCAAGAAGCCGAGAGCTCTAAGCCTGTACCCAGCTGGAGCTGGCTCAGAGGGTCATAGAGCCGAGAGCACCCAAGGCACAGTTCTGTGGCACCATGGGCAGCTGGTGTGCCCTGAACTGCAAATTGCTTGGGCAGATCTTATTTTTGAGCAGTCTTTGCCTTTACAGAGAATGCCAGTCCCTCTGTCTCTGTTTGAGAGTTGTAGTGAGGAAAATAAGCCGGTTTCCTCACCAGGCAGTTTTGCCGTGCTGATAGGAAGCAGGAAGGAATTTCCCTGGGGACATAACCCTGCGATGCCCCAAAAGCAAACCAGAGATAGCTGTGTCAGGGGAAACCGCTGGAGTGAGCCCTGCGACCTGCGTCCCATCCATCTCACCACAAGCCGACAGTGCGGCAGTGCCAAACCCACTACAAAAACTGCCCAGCTCCCCCTCTCCTCCCCACCAGTACGGATTTTCATGCTTCTTTTAGACCTCTTTTCAAGCTGATGCCTTCTGGGCTCAAAAACGCTCTTGACAATCTGCTGGCCATCAGTCAATCCAGTGGCTGATCAGTTTAAGCAAACCTAATCCCTGCTAAATGCTGTACCGCATCAGCCGGTGGTGGGACGCCTTGGCCAAGGGAAGGCTGGGTGGCTTGCAGGGCTGCATCCCTGCCTGCCTGTTTCCCCTGGCTTAAAATAAGCCCCAGTGAAAGCTGCTAAATATTGGGATCCCATTCTCAGCTTAACTTGCCTTCTGGTGACTGCTTTGTCGACAAGGTGTGATTTGCTCCGAGAGGCCATGTGGGAGGAATGGAGGGAATAAAGTTGTTAGGTTGGTTTTCACACTACTGGGAGTAGGAAAACTAACGGATGGGAGCTACCGTTTGGGAAGCCAGCTCTCTTATAGCAGATGCCCGCAGTAAGTAATGATTTAAGCCTCTCAGAGAGCAGCTTTTCCCTACTCTCCAGTGTTTATGTACAGCATCACTTGGGCATTAGGCCACATGGCCTGGTTGGTTCCAATTCCCAAGAGAAATGAGCTTGTATGTCTCTGGTTTCCGGTGGGTTTTTGCAATATTATTTCCTTTGAGTTTCTGGATCTGAAGTTTCACCGAGACTCGTGCACTCATTTACAGCATGCAAGTTGTCCAACAGCGAATAAATCACAGGAAATGACCACACAGAGCGGTGGCAGTTGGGATGCTTCTGCCTCTTGAGGTTTGCTATGGACCATATTCATGGAAGTCAGGTCAGTGAAGGTACTCTGAGTGAAGCCTGGGCTAAATACTCCTTCCTACGCACTCCCCATATTCCTGGAAGCAGCGTTATGTTCCCATATCAGCGGTGACTATTTGCATGTGGTGCAAAGTCCTACCCAGCAGCGAGGGGCTGGGGACTGCACTGTAGTGTTGTGCTGAAATTGTGCCTCTCAGCAGGCTTTTACATGGGTTTTTTTATTTTTCCTATATGACAAGATCGTCCCCACCATAAAGCTCATCTTCTCATTGTAGCTGTCTTTGTGAGTCAAGAAAATGGTCCATTAAGAGCCTTTATATGTTGGGTTTTTTTAAAAAAAAGAAAATTATCTTCAACCACATCGTCCGTGGTGCACGGCATTTGTCTTGGGACAGGCAGCGGTCTCAGGCTGTGAGATGGGGACACGAGCTGGAGCTGGTCTCACCGTCTTCCCCCCCTCCTCAGCAGTGTGCCGTCCAGAGCAGTGCCAGCCTACGGCTCAAGCCTCCCGGCTGGGTACAGAACACTCAGAGAAGTTTCAGTTGCCCATAGCATCCCCTTTTCAACCATTCCCCCCCACACCCAGGCATCCCCACTGTCACTTCCAGCTCTCTGCCCGCACGCGGATGCAGTGAGGTCCTGGTGGGCTGCATTTAACCTTATGGTCCAGAGTTGCGTTGCGAGAGTGGGCCAGGAGGAATCCCCCTCTTATCTCGCTGATATTTGCGTCATGGGTGCATCAGGCTTTGGAGGTGTGTTTCCCACTGTGCGTGGCTGCCCAGGGGGCTGTGTGGGTGCCTATCAGGGACTGGCCGTGGCTTCGGCTGGGCTGGCTGGGGGCTGCAATGATGGATCTCCTCTGCTCCGTGGGTCTGTGACTCACTGAGATGAGTCTGAACCAAAGTGCTCGCAAAAAGACTACGGGAAGAAGCACACAAAGATCAAGATCTAGTTTACCCAGACACCACCGAGTCCTCTTTTTTTCATGGACACGTAATTCACTGGGCCCAGACCACAACAAGGGGAAAAGCAGCATCTTCATACCAAGTGAGATCCTGGACCCCCTCCCCAGGCGAGCTCTTAACCGGGGGCCAGTGGGGACCAGGACACACCAAGGACACACATCAACCTTCACGCTCAAAGAGCGATGGGCTTCTGCCTGGTGATCCGGGGAAAGAATTAGACTTTAGATGATGTGCTTTAAATAGAAAACTCACTTCTGAAGTGAGCTGAAAACCACAGATAAGGATGGCGCAAAGATGTGGCTAAACTGCCAAGGAATTCCCCCAGCAGAGCAAGCCGTGGTGGCAGCCCCAGCCCACCCCAATCTCCCCGCTGTCCCCCAGCCTCTGCCGGCACCACGCAGCTGGGAGGAGATGTAACGTGGTGTCATCACCCAGAGAGCTGCTTCTTGGTGGTCAGTCGTAGCCTGTATAGCCCAGTATTTCCCCAGCTGTTAAGTGGAGGCAATGGGGCGGCTGCTGCGTGGCACTCCTCTCCCTCTCCCCTTGTGGCCAGCTGGGGTGCGGGCTGGGCTCCGGCTGGGGTCCCTGCAGCTTCCCTGGCCCCTGCGGTTCTGGATTTGGTAGCGATGCCAAATGGGGCTGCTACACCCCTCCCCGGCCTTTTTTGGGTTGATGCAGCTGCGAGGCACTGCCCAGCTTGCCAGCAGCCCCGGGACTGCAGCCGTGAGCAAGGGCAGCATCGGCCCGGCTGATCAACGCCTGCAGCTCTGGTAACACACCCACCCCAGAGGGACAGGCTAAGCCCCATCTGCCAACTGGGTAGGACATCAAAAGGGAACTTTCAGAACCCCCCATTGGTGCCACAGGAGGACGGCCGCTACTACCCAGCCCCCCCCCCAGCTCCCTGTGAGCCCCTGGAGAGGCATGGAGACTGGCCGCAGCCTTTTTCTGTATGGCTGCCAGTGGGTGCAGTCCTTCTTGCCTGCCCAGCCCCTTCCCAGCCACGCTGTAACACTGGATCTCTCCAAACTTTAAACAAGCTGGGGAGCAACGTGCTCCTGCCCCGCTGTAGCAGGCAGGCAGCGTCATTACCCTGGCCCAAGGGAGCAAATGTGCTTCAGACATGCCGCAGACATGCCTCAGACATGCCCCAGACATGCCCCTACGCTCTGCTCTTTAAGAGAAATCCTTAGTGCTTCTCTCCCTCCCCAGTTTCGGTTTGAAAAGCAGCTACAGCTCCTCTCGCCTGTGACACTGACAGGAAACCCGTGGACCCGTGGCCAGTGCACGCTTGTGTCCCAGGGCGCCAGGCTTGCAGGCACGGGCACGCATTGCCCTCACCGCCTGGCCATGGGGCAAGCCTGGCCCCACGGCATCAACATCAGGAGAGGGAAGCATGAGACTGACAACATGTTTCTGCAGCAACTGGAAATTTTGTTATAAAAAAACCTGTGATGACCAGGATCATTCCAGCTGCATCAGCTCTGCCTCTGGCTAGGGACCGCACTTTTTTCCCTGTCATTGCCGTTTTCAGAAAACATTGAGGAATAAATCATCAAAAGCCCAGAAACAGAAGCTATGACTAATGGTCTTTGAGCTTCCTCCAAGTTTAACAGCAGAGCAATAAACAATTGCAAGAATAGAAATGAGACCAGGCAGCAAATGGGCAGTTGCTGGGAGCACCAAGCTGCTTCTCCGTCACCTGGACGATCGAGTATTTGGGCAGTCAGGCCCATGCTTTTATTTTTCACATAGTCCTTTTTACTAGCATCAAAAGCAATAGCCATTAAGTGCCCGGGGGGAGTAGAAGTGTCAGGGGCACCAGAAGGGTCCTGTGTGCCCTCGCCACGATGCTAGCAAAGATGCCCATGGGAGCTGTGCTCTGCTGCTCCTCTCCTGGTCTCCAGCAATGCCTCAGGACCATGGAGGACACACTTCCACAGTGCCGGTCCATGCCTTGACCTGCCCTGACAGTGGGGCCAAAGCCCTGGGGTAGACCACAAGCACCCCTGAGGTCAGGCAAGAAGATACACAAAGAGGAACTGTCATCTTATTCCCATAGCACAGGCAGAAGCGCGGCTGTGGTTAAACGCCAGCTCTGAGGTATTGCTCATTTGCATCATTCACTTACCTCAGCCGCTTTGATGTTGCACATGAGGTTATGGTGCCCGTGAGGTTATGGTGCCCGGAGCTCCCGTTTACCCCAGGAGGACAGGTATGCCCATGCTACTCTCTGGTGAACGTGACCACCGCCATCCAGGCAGCCTGCTTGGCTGCAGGCTTGTCCCTGCTCCCTCCCTGTCCCCACTGTGGCCAGCTGAGCCAGCAGCAATGTAGTACCCAGGGGACCTGGCCCCACTTGCTCATCACCGCCTTCCCAGGAGCCAGAAAAGGCTTGTGGGGCTCCTTAGGCCGGGAGGGTGCCTGTGCCCCTTTAGGCACTGGGGATGGTGCTCCTTCTTTGGCCTTCGTGTCATTTCTGCAAGACGCAGCATGTCCCTGTGGTGCTACATGGTCGGTGCCTCCCCCGCCCCCCCCCCACCTCCCATCCCCTCCCTCCCCGGTGGCAAACTTGCAAAAGGTGCCTCTGGGAGCTCACCCAGCGCGACCGTGAAGTGGGCTGCTCAGACCTGGCAGCACACGAGGTGAAGGAACAGCCACCAGCCAAGGGCTGCTTGGGTGACCACAGCACATGAGGGCAAGGCAAGCCCAACGGCGGGGGGGATGCTACCAGTGATGCCAATATCTCCCTGGGGTGAGACAGACAGAGCTGACCTCAGTGGGCCCCGGACAGCCCTCAGACTGGGGGCTTGTCCCTTGGGGTCATTGCAGATGCCATTAGGTGCAAGCCAGCCCCACCGCCTGCTTACTGGTAATTAAAGGTGGGATCTCCAGGTGGCTGTGGCTGCTCTGTATTAACATTGCTCTTCAGCCTTTGTTTTCTTTCTTTCTTTTTTGGATCCAGGTGCAGAGGTTTAGTTTTAATGGGCTCAGCTGTGTGCAGGGGCCAGCACCTCCCTTGAGCATCAAGGTGGAGGCAGCCAGTTTAGACGACCCAGGACCCGGACACGTTCTCTACAATGCTGAAGCTGCAACTACATCCACCACTCGCACACCAACGCCTCAGGAGCTGGAAAGTGACTGGGGTGAGCTGTACCACCGACCACGCAGCAGGGAACAGCCAGGCTGAGCTGACAGCCTGTAAAAACGCAGAGAGGCAGCTCCGGCATGAGTGTGGCGGCCATTCGTTACCAGGAGCTGGCAACCAGCAGCAGTTGGGCTGTGCTCAGGTGGTTTTTTTGTGTGTATGTGCGTGCTACTGGGTGTTTGTCTTTGCCTCTTTTGGTTTTTTTCCACCCGTGGGCGTCCTGAAGACTCAAATAATGCAAATCACCCCCGGCACTGTCCATGTGGGGCGAGGGGAGCTGGAGCCCACAAAACCACAGGGAGCATGTGAAGCCAGACAGTGCATCTGCCCCACCAAGCACCATCACGTCCCTCTGGCAGAGGCCTGGCCTGAGGGTTCTCATCTGAAAAAAAAACCCCACTAAATCAAGCCCTGCATGTTGTGGTTTACTGGGAAGCACCAGGAAAAGGCAGGAGAACTGTTCCAGGGGAGCGGGGAGGTGAAGCCTTGACGGTAGCGATGGACTTCCTGGCCATCCCCACACCCTTTGTGGGGGGGCTCACAGTGCTGGGAAAGCACAGGAGCTGCTGCATAACCACACGCTGCTGAGCAAAGGCTGCCCCCAAAGCCTCCTGGGCTTTGGAGACCAGGTTCTGCCATTCCTTCACGTCTGCTTCCCAAATTGGCTTTTTCAACCAAAAGAAAAAAAAAAAAAGGAGAGAAAATATTCCCAACCTCCTGTTCTCTTCCCTTCTGCCCCGGCTCTTGAGCTCCCCGTGTTTTTTTTCCCTTGGGAACATGGATGCTGAAGACTACAGGGTTGCACCAGCTGTTTTGGAAACAGGATGCCTGTGCTCGGGTACGGCGCGAGCTGTGCTTGACTGCGTCAGCATCGCTGGCTTTCACAGCCGGCAGGAGTGAAACTGAGAAAGCTGAAGTGGAGGGATAACGCAGCCCGCGTATGAACAGCCCAGGATGTACGGGCTCAGCCGCACATGGGGGCGTGGGGACAAGCGGCGGCACCCCCTCACCATTCAAATGTGGGTCAGGGAAGGGAGCCGTGCCTCGGCAAGGCAAACCATGGAGCGGGGGGAACACACAGGCTGTCCCACACGGGGCTTCATACCCCGGTTGTGATGGCGAGAGCCCACAGCCACCGGCAGATGTGAGGCAGGGGTAGCTGGCAAGTGGCAGCCAGCCGGCACAGGCACAGCAGGAGTGTGGGGAGCATGGCCGCGCACAGCCAGCCCACGCTGTGGTGTGCCGCAGGTGGCCCCGCTGCCCCAGGGGAAGGACACAGCTCTTTGGTTTGCTGCTAACATAATTTATGACTCACTGCATCGAGGAGTATAACAGTGTTCGGGGCAGGAGGATAAATACTTGATTTTTTTTTTTTTTGCCCCAAGGGCTTTTTTCACCCCCACCAATATCAAGAGTTTTCTGAACTGCAGCTGCTGACCCCCAGGATGGCGGCCAGGGCTGCATGCGGTACCTGTGGCAGCTCCAGAAGAGATGCCAAGCCACGGTCTGCTCCATGGCCCTGGCTGAGGGACAGACACACACCTTGTCTCCATCCTCTCCTGATGGACAGTCCTGGCAGAACAAAGGCTGTGTGGTGTCTGCTGCCTACGGTGAAGGGCCAGCCTTTACTCTCCCCCCTCGCTTGCTTGCAGGCTCCAGGGAAAGCTGGGGAGTCCAGCTGAGACATTTTGCAGGGCAGGAGGGATTCATACAGACGAACCTCCAACACGGGAGAAAGGAGAAAAGCTGCTAACGCCAGGTTAGCCATTGGCCCCCTGCAAAACGGCAGGGCTACAACCTCCACCGAGTGCTGCCAGGAAAGCCGATAGACAGCCATGGTCTTCCTCCCTCTTTTCCTACCTTTAAGAAGCACAGTAGAGAGTGGATGAGGCCAGAGGAGAAGTTGGTGGATAAGCATTATTCTGAAGCCATTTATTATGGAGTTCTTTATTAAGTCTATTTATTATAGAGTTAAAAAAAGAGATTTGATACCTCACAACAATCTTCTGGCTGGGGGCAGGGGCAACAGTAAAGCAGGGTGAGCTGCCTTGTGATTTCTTTCTGGTAGGAAAATAGCTTTTTAGTGAGAAATGAAAGTTTCAGAGGAAAAACGTCTGAAATATTTGTTCTTCCCTAGAGCAAAACAGAGTATCTGCTACCATCAGCATTTCATATAGTCTAATAACAAAATATTAATATCTGAAAAATCAAGGCTACAATTCACAGAAAGGCTTTGTAGCAACCTCCTACAGCACACAGACTCAGACAGACCTCACGTGGAGCATCTGCTTCTGAGCTAGAAATAAAACCATCCGGGACCGTTCCCTACAAGTGTCTTTACTGTTGCAGTCCAGCCCCTCACTGAAACGGAAAGAGCTAAAAGAGGCGTTTCGGTAGTTACCTGCGGCAGGATGACAACTTTGAGAACTGCCGGCCAACCACCAGAGATACAAGAGCAAGCTGGCCAGCTGGGCATGCGATGGCGGAGTAAGGAAGGGAAAGAGGACCAGGCCTTTGCCCGCATGCACTGCTGCCAGGACTTGGACAGGAGCACTGCCTCCCCACTCCAAAAAAGCTCTAAAAACCTTCAAAGGGTTTAAAGGAGCTGATGGGCTGCTCCATGCCAAGAGCGGGAGCCCTTCCTGTGAGATAAAAGCAACCCCAGCTCCTTCTCTTTCTTCTTATCGAAGTGGAGTTTCAGAAGTGGCTGTCGTTGCACAGAAGCAGCTATCTGATTGTGGGAGCTTTTAAATTTAACAAAGACATAACAAAACCCACCAACGGGAAACTGGTTTCAGAAATTCAAATGGAAACAATACCTTTTAATGATAACCAACAACACACCCCCAGAGAGGCAGTCACTAAGCTGATGCCTGCCATCTTTCTGAGGGAGATCTCTTCAGAGATGATTCCTCTGGGGCTTACCTGGGCACCATATCCAGATGGAGCAGAAGAAGCTGCTCCAACCCAAACCATTCTATGATCCAGTCCTGCTCCTGGGCACAGTTCCCCAGCAGCTGGCACCACGGGGCGAGGGTACGGGACAGACGTGTGGCAAAGAGTCTGCTCACAGGCTGGGCCAGAGGAATGGCTCTGCTAGACGCCCCTGAGCTGGTGAGGGGGCCACAAACACTCGCTGCGGTGGCAGTTGCCAGTTCTTTTCCACAAATGTACCCATTGCAGGGACATCAAGGCTCTGAGCAGAGCCCCAGAAGCACCATGTACCGCATGTTCCATGTCAATGCAGGAACTTTTTGTCCTCACTTAAATGGCCCACAGGCAGAACAAGAGCCTCCACTACTCCACCAGAGAGAGCATCCTCAGACTGAGGGGAGGCTGCAGTCATAAACCCCCGCCTTGGCCAGATGTTATCTGGAGACACAAACTCATTTCCTGGCAAGAAATGAATCAAAAGTGCTACAAAAAACTTCACTTGGATTCCCTTCGTGGCGATAAATTATTCTTGCACAAGTTTTCTGTCCAGTTAGATATATATCTCAATGCTGTGATGTAGAAAAAAAAAAAAAAAGAAACTAATAGTTTAATCAGGCCCTTGGACCGTAATCGAACGCAAGGCTGGAGGAAGATTACAGCGGCAGCTCGGTGGTGGCCAGCAGCCTGTGCTTGACCCAGCAGAAACCTGCACCATGTTTCTGTCATTACTACACAAGCCCACCCAGAGCTGTGGCTGCACGGGAAAGCCCAGGACACTTAATAGGACTCCTCAGAGGATGCAAAGCCTTGGAGGGAGCTGAAGCGCCCTGGTCTCAGCATGAACTACGTTCTCTGTACGCTTGAGGCAGGTGGACACCAGTGTTTGCACCCTGACTTCGCACACTGCTGCTGGGCAAAGAAGTCCAAGGGGTGCCAAGCCCATGGTGGTCCCTTCAGCCCGGTGCCTAGAGCACATAGAGTTGCCTCAAGGTTTGGTGAGTACTGACCCTGGGGACACCAAGGGTGCGCTTGCCTCACATTGCCTGTCTTTTGAACTCTTCCTCTCTTCCTGCCAACCAGACCACACCAGTAACCATACTGGTGAAGAAAGGCAAGGCCATAAGAAAACTTTTTGGCTCTGAGGAATTATTTCCTTCTAGGAGCCTGCTGAAGGCTGCCTGAAGGCTCTAGCAGCACAAGCTGGGCCTCTCACTAGGAGGAGAGCTTGCTGGCATCATGCTACTGCTACAGCACCACTGCAACCCCTTCTGCACATCATCTCAGGCCAGCAAGACACATCCATCATCACCTACGAGCTCCTGGTAGGGACCAGCTGCCACCACCCCTCTCTGCAGCTGCCTTCTCAGAACTGGGGAGGCAGCCCCTCTTCTGCAGAGACTTTCTTCTTTGATGCCATCGGACTGCAGCAATAGGTCACACACTTCCTTCCACCCCAGGAGCACCAGAGGAGGTCTCCTTTCTTGGTATTATTTTCACTTGGCTGGACAGCAGAGGATTTCTGCAACACCAGTTTGGGGCTCTTGGGCGTTCACAGTTAAGGACACAAATACAGCACATGTGCTTTCTTCTTAAATGCAAGCAGTTTTATTTCCTCATTTTCCCTCTTTGCCAGAATTTTTCTAGAGGTCGAGTAGGAGGAAGGCAGTAGTACAAAGTCACTATTTTGAATTTTTCTCTATTGAGAAATGAGAATCTGCATTTTTAGGCGCTGCTGGCACAGAGTTTCTGGCCCTCAAACAGAGGGGCCACTCTTTGCATCAAGCCAAATCCCACCTTTCTGCAACAGGGGCATTTTTATGCTGGGAAGGAATAACTGGGGCAACAACCAGAGAAGTCCATCTCAGCTGCAGAAGACAGAGTGGGAGGGCTGGGAGGGGATATATGGGCAGTTAAGACAAGCGAAAGACAGAGCTATGCTCCAGGTTTCTGTTGTGAACCAGCAATGAGAATCATCTTTCCCAGTCACCAGTCTTGGGAGCAAAAGTTTGGCTATTTGGATGCGTTGAGGAAATCTCTAGGATCCTCCTTGGCACCCAGCTGGAAAAGCTTGGTCAGACTTAAGGCAGGCCTGGCAGCCAGAACTGTCAGAAAAAAAAAAAATCTCTTATTTTTATATTTCTGCATCCCACACTCCCAGGGGCATTGACCGCATCCCGAGGTCAGATGGCCATCTTTGCCCAAACTCAGGCCATGAAGCGAGCCCGGTTCTCTCAAGCACTTTTCCCCCCCCCTTCATGTAGTAGCTAATGGTTTTCCACTGCAAAACTAGAAGTGGAAACTAGAAACACTTTAAGGTCCCTTCCAACTTTTACCATTCTATGATTCTAAAAGTGGCAACTTTCAGTATGTTGCACAGTTCCTACTGGATTAAGAACGGAGGATGCAGTTCTCACTATTCAGGATGTGACAGATGCCATCTCATCCCTTCCCTTCTGCCTTTCCATACAATGCACTGGGATAAATACAACAAGTTCTAGGCCGAAGCTGCAGCAAAAGGCACAGGACTCTGGAAAAATCCCTCAGTGGTGAAGACCACTAAACAGTTGCCTAAGATAACTCTGAAAGCTTCCATTGTTAAGTTTTTCAGCTAACATCTGTCAGGAACAGTTTTGGGCAAGCTCAAGCTTGCCATAGACCTGGCAGGTTCTTGGTGGCTCTTGGGGCAGAAGGTAGACCCTGCCAAACTAATTTCAGTGCTACTTTGAGCGGCTGCTTTGAAATTCAGCAATCTTACTAATTTTAGAGGGTTGATTACTATAGCAAAGACAGATGTGTATCATATCACAGGGAAAACCACTAGCCTAACAGCAATACATATCAGTGCCATCACCCTGCTCTCAGGGCAGGTCTTCAAGAGCAGCTGTCTGTGATTCAGAGTCCAGCTGGCCGCTGGTTACTAGCGGCACCCAACACCAGGGCTGCTTACACTTTAATATCTTTGCTGCTGATCTGGATGTTAAGTTGGAGCATATGAGCAGCAAGTCTGCAGATGACACCAAATCTGGAGGAGGGGTTCACACACTGAAAGGCGGAGCTGCTCTTTAGAGGGACCTAGACAGGTTGGAGAAATAGGCTGAGAGGAACCTCAAGAAGTTCAATGGCAAATGCACAGCCCTGCCACTGGGCTGGAGTAACGCCCTGCAAGGAACAGGCTGGAGACAACAGGCAAGAAAGCAGCTTTGCAGGAGAGGACCTGGAAGTGTAGGTGGACAAGCAACCCGGGAGTCAGCAGTGCACCCATGCTGCAAAGGCCAACTGCTAAAGGGACCGCAGTCGGCAGGGTGCGGGGAGGGATCCTGTATCTTGGGAGACCATCTGGAGAGATGGGTCCAGTTTGGGCTCCCCAGCACGAGGACAGTCACATACCAGAGCAAGTTCAGTGGAGACTATCAAGCTGGTTTGGGCTGGAACGCACGATGCATAAGGAGAAGCTGACAGAACTGCGTTTGTTCAGCCTGGAGAAAAGGCAAAAGGGAGATCTTGCTATTATCTGCTGCTCCCCGATGGGGAGCCACAAGGAGACACACAGGAAAAGCTGAAAGGCAACAGGCACAATATAAGAAACTCTCATGGGATGCATGGACAACCTTCATCCTCAGTATGGCCACCATTTCCCCAGTCCCATCTCTGGAGATGGACAACCTGCTCAAACTTTGAACTCAGCCCTTCTCTCAAGCAGGAGGATGGACAAAGCATCCTTCAGACATCCCTTCCAGCTGAATTACCCCAGAAGTCTATGAAGCACCACTTCTCACAAGCCCTCACACTTTGTGGGAAAGTGCACTGAGAACATGTGCCTTTCAGTTTTCCGATCTGTGAACTGGGGCTGACGGGATTTCCTTATTCGAGCCTTTGTTGTCTAGCAGGCGTCCCAGCTAACCCACTCTTTTCAGTGTGGAATAGATGACTCAGCTCTTCAGAATATGAGGCTTTGTCTGCAGAGCCTTCCCCCAGCCCATGCAAACAGAAGAAAGAGGCACTTCTCGTGCCATACTTTGTATTTTGTTTCAGAACTCACTTGTGATGCCGTTGGAGGCTGCGTGCTTTCTTCAGATCTGAAATCCTCAGAGCTGCCCCAAAGTTTCTAGCAAACAAACTTAACGCTTTCATTTTACACCAGAAGCATAACAATTATCTGGGAAATCCCCCTCCCACACCCTGGACTCCATACTCTGGGTGACTTGATCTCACCACATACAGTTACTCAGGTTCAATGTTGCTTTTAAAATCTGTCATGTAAAAGCCACTGGGGTCAACTTTTAAGCTAAGTCTCCCTCTGAACAATGATGTATGCTTACATACAGGAAAAAATGGCAGTTGGGCAAAAGGGGCCAAAATAAATCTTCCACCACCTCTCTCCCACTCCCCTCTTAACCACAGACTGCCATACCTTAAGAGACATGACCTACAAAGTACAACCGCTCTTATCCTGCCAGGCCCGGCTGTAGTTCTCTCCTGTTGCCTTTTCCAGCTTCTTCATAATCCTGAAATGGTCTTCTCATGATGACAGCCACTGGTATCCGCAAGGGCACTGCCAAACTCCACAGCACATCCCACAAAGGGATGCAGGAAAGCTGGGAACAGTGACAGGGCACAGCCCCTTGCTACAACTCTGGCCCAACATGAAGAGTGATGGGCGTCAAGAAAGGAAGTTATTAAAAAATAAAGATAACTGGCAGGAACCATCAGGGAACTGCACCCTGAGGGCACAGTAGAGAAGGAATGCGCACAGGAAAGATGACAGCTCTCCTATCTAAAAGCTTCCCAAACAGAGAAGTGGAATGGAGGGAAAACACAAGCTTACACTTTCACATTGCCCCAGCAGAAGCTGTTTCAGTTCCACTATCTGGAGGCACAATAAGCCAAGTCATCCTTCAGCAGGTGCCTGCACGGGTGGGGTTAAACACAGGTAATGTAGTAATTAAGACACCGTAATAGAATTCTTATGTTATAATAAGCATGTTCCCTTCACCATCTGAGAAGCAGACCGCTGGCTCAGGAATAGAGCGGAGTACCTGAAACCCAGCAGATGGAATTTCCCCTTTCACACAGTGATCCGCTTTGCTCTCCATGTGGAGAGCAGTGGCTGCATATTTTTTACGGTGAATACAAGGCTGTGTATTTTTATGATGAAGTCACACGAGACAATAGTTCATGCTGCAAATCCAAGGAGTCTGCAAGACTAAAAGACAGTGAAGTGGTATACATATTTGGGAGTTGCTGGCTCAGCTCAGGAATGGTCAAACCCTGCTGGGATGACTTAATAATTTGCTGTACTGACAGGCACAGAGATCCAACAATTCCTAGGACATCTGATCACAACTACAAGAGGGGGGCGAGTCAAGGACTAGGCTGATAGAAAAATGTTACTTACAACCCTGATTTTATTGTGTATTTCGGTAACTAGCAAAAGAGAGTCCTACAACAGTGCACACCTTCCTGTTTTGTGATGCAGTTTAAAAAAAAAAACACAAAACAAATCAGTTCAAAAGGCAGGCTAGAATGGACCTTTCCCTTTTTGCCTGGCTTTCTCAGAGTTTCTAATTAGTAGTTCCCCTGGTAGAAGAGGACCGATGTCAGCTTACAGAATTGCACATCTTCACAAAAGCCCACCCTGTTTCCAGTCAAATGAATGGAAAAGGATCCCACCAACTGCAACAGAAGTTGGACAGACCCCTGGAGACAGAGCTCAGAAGGGAAACTACCTGAGAGGGGAGGGCAAGGAGGCAGATTCCCCACGCTCGCAAAAGAAAACACAAATCCACCTTATTTAAAACCAATTCTTTCCACCCTCACATTTATTCTTCCTAATAAAAACAGTCCTTGCGAACAAATCTCTTGTTTCTCCTTTCCAATTCAGTGGGATTGCTGCAAGTACTCCATGGCACATGACTCTCGGGAAGCAGAGAAAGTGTACCGCAAATCAGTCATATTTCCATAGGAAAATTTGACTCATAACTTATGTCATCCTTGAAACGCTGACACAGGTTTGTAAGACGTGTCTGAATATCAAGTCCAAGGAACAGCACTGTAGCCGTCTGAGGCCTGACACAGCTGCCTAGCTCTAGCAGAGTAGAAGGCCCTCCTTTGCCACCAGGCGCTGGCGATGGATTTTATCCTGCTGTAGCTCCTCGTGGTTTGGATGCCAGAGTTTCATGACAATTCTCTCAATGTTTAGAGCATAGACAGTGTGCGCAGGAATAACTTCTTTGTGCACCTGGAGATACACATTAGGAAACAAGTTTCATGCTTTCATATGCATTTCCTCATATTGCCCACAGAAAAGCCACCCACTACCTACAGGATGAGCAGAGAGCCAGCCCCGCCAAGCAGAAGGCAGGCTGTCACACACAAGCAGAGCTGCAACTTGCCAGCACTGCCACATCAGCCAGCACAGAACAATGCCATTTATTTTTTTTTTTTTTTTTAAGAGAGCAGCATGGTAAGGAAATCATAATTTTGCTCTTACAACAACAGACAACAGTTTGTCATCAAAAATCTTACAAACAACAATTCTATCTGACCAAATACACAAGACAAGTGCTTGACTACAGCTCTTACACCGAACAGTCTGCCTCCATAGCCCTGAGTTCGCAATAGCAGAGATGGAAGGGAAATTTCTTGCAGCTAACTTTAGTCATTCAAAGTAGTCTGAATGTCCCCAGAGCTGCCAGAGAGGGAGGGAAGCACAGGCGCACAGCTCCACAGGAAGATTCAACAGGGTGATCACAGCTAACCCATAGCAGCAGCCTCCATGCCAGGACTAAGTATTCCTTTTAAGTGCCCAGGTGGAACACAAAGAGCCAGGGACCTGCCAGGCAAGTCATTTTGCTGCATCGCTGTCAAAAATCTCAGTCCCGATACAGTCACTGCAGTCTTGCTACAGAGGAAGAGTTCACCCTGCTTACATAGCTATCAGAAGAGACACGGATTTCCTCATCAACTCTCTGACCAAAGGGAGCGGAAGAGGCGTTAAGCCATGAGCTGACTGTATGTTAGCAGTTACCTAATAGTTGGAACAAATCAAAAGCCAAAGAACTATAAACTGGAGAGGGAAAGGAAACAGACTGTAGGAGGAGAAATCAAGTCTCCTTCCACGCATGTAAGCCAAATCCAAGACAGGTGGCTGGTACTCAGGACAGTGCTGCCTGTGACATGACAATGTAACGTGAACAGCTTACCTGTAACGCCTCAAAAAGGTCATACATGTTCACCGGCGGGAGGGATGCTGGTAAGGTGTCTCCAGAGCACGCGAGGAGTAGAGCTGCCTGCTGCTCAGCATCATCGGGCGGGGGCTGGGGAGCTAGACTCTGACCCGCAGAAGGCGTCGCAGAGCTTGGAGGGCTGTAGACAGAGCAGGGAGTAAAACCTTCCAGTTGAGAAAATTGCACCACCTTTGGAAGTCACACAGGAGGGCTTGGCCGCAGGGTTTGCTTTTCTGTATCAGTTGACTTAACACTTACGTAGGTAAAATTATTTCAGCTGTAATTAAAATCTCTTTAAAATTCCAATTTAACAAAAACAGTGCAAACCAATCCTCAGCATGCCTCAAACCTGCTTTGTAACTGATCTCGATCGGGCAATTTTTTTTATTTACAGCCAATAGCTTCTACCCAGCACAAAGATTAAGGCACCCACAACATTAAATTGAAAGATGTTAGCTGTTAGGCAGAGTTGTTTGGAGGGAATTGCATTTCTAGCATATGTAGTGCTATAATCAAATCTTAAAACACCTACAACCTCCTGTCAACTTCTAGAAGCTCTCATAGACAAACAACTGCCTTCTCATACACACATGCTGCCAGATGCACAGCACAAGCTGTTTGACATTGAGAATTCGAAAAACAAGATGACCTTGAAGCTCTGCCAACTGAAAAGGCCTGCCAAGAAACCACAGACACATTTGGATGCAAGAAGTGACAGGATGGCAACGTCCCACAGGTCTTCACTGACATTTCATTCCAGTGGCACAACAGAGGTTCCCCCAGGAAGGCAGGGCTCTTCTGCCCAGGGGCAGTTTCCCCAGGAGCAGCAAAATTCCTGTGTCACTCACTACACCTTCCAAAAAGCAATAATTACTAAGAATATTCAGAGGGCCAAGGGTGACTTTCATAAATTGAGCACAGGCAAGGAAGAGAGATTAACGCTGTCCTGAACTCCACTGCTGAGAAATCCCCATATTCTCCCTCCCTGTTTAGCTGCACAGTCCTCTGTACTGATACCTCCCTTAGCGTGGGAAAGCTAAACACCGTTATTAACGGGTTCTACCAAGTAAAAAGAGAATCCGCACCACATGGCGACTCTGGGACTGCATTTGAATTGAAATTAGAAGTGCGCTGAGAGCTCCTTACCACTCAATTAGATTGTTATAAGCAACAACACTGTTCTTCAGGTATGGCTGAGGGTTAACATTGCTTCCGAAGGCATACTTGAAATGGCCGTCTCTCAGGCGATAGGCTTTCCGCCTGGATATCACAGATGTCAGAATATCCTTAAGGTGGTTCTGCAATGAAAAACAGTCTTATTCCACATGCCAATTTATTCGCCCTACCAAGCCACAGCTAGGAGAAGTGCTTCACCAATTGGCAAGACAAAAGTAGTGCTGCTATGAACACAAGGGCCTAAAGGTTGTAAGGAACCAAGATCTGGACAAGTTACAGCATGTTTTCACCGATACAGTTGGATACAGAGAACGTGGCACTGTGTGAGAGTACCATATGCATTAGCCTGTGAACTCTAATATGTGACGTGCTGCTTCAAATGTCAAAGAGGTTTCTTAAATGCTAGGAAATTCCCAGCCCCTGATCCCTTTGATAAAGAGTTAAGAGACTTCATAATTAGCACTAGATGTTACACTTGTACTGAAATACTGGCCATAAAACTACAGTGAAAAGCCACTCGATCTTTTTCAGACCATTCAGTTGCCTGGAAAGTGCTGGAGAAAAAACTGTCTGAAAAAAGCAGCAGACAACTGCTTCTTAATTTGGCCTCACTCCCTGTCGGGGAATTCACGCTGGCCTCCACGTTCTGACTCCAGAAAACCACCCACACATCAGCACTCCAAGTAATGGCTATATCATTCCTGCGATGTGTCAGGTAATCCACCAGCGATGGCCAAAACCACCAACAGCAGGCCCTTCACCTGCAGGCACTACCTGATTCCATCACTTCACTTCCATGCCAGATAGTTGTGCCTCTAATGGATTCTTTTTTATAAAACTTTTAACTGGAGCTCCTGTTCTGTCTCTGCTTTTAAGTGACAGGAACAGCATTCTCCAAAACAGCTACTTAAGCCTGTCTGGAGTTCTTCATATGCAAGTGCTTCAAAATTAACACTTGCAGGCAGAAATCCAAGACTCTACACCGATGATGCCACAAATCTGGAAGCCCTCTGATTCTCATCTTATTCCTCCCAAGGCAAACGGGCAATTAGTGAAGCAGGCTTCCTCTCCCTGCTAAGGGGAGATACTGCACGCGGAGCCTTTTGTTGCTGTTATAACGAGAACACCACTGCTGCCCAGCCCGGTCTCACCTCCACAGCATAAACAACAGCTGTCACTGCCTCCTCTGTGACATTGTCTAGCCCATGCTCATACGCAGTTACAATCATCCTTCCTTCTAACTGGCCACGTGTAGGAAGCATCATGGTATGAGAACACAGCTTCAAATCGTCATCCTCCTGAGGATCCTTTGCCACAAACTGCTGGGCTCCAGACAACGGATTCTGAGGCTGGAACCGGTGCTGTTATGAAAACAACATGAGAGCATAAGAAGATAAATATTTGGTCAGATCCTTTGGTTCACCTAGCCAAACACCCCTTCTCCAACCAGAAAGCAAACACCTACAAAAAGGTATCACAGTGGGGCAAGCAGACTGATATTCCTCCCCAACCCACAACGATTTGGGACTGAAGAAATTTCTCAGCCAGTGTTAGTGTCCTTTTATTAAACAGCCCATCAACTCCTCCCACAGCACCCTGAACCACCTAAATTTTGGGTATCCACAACATCCTGCAGCAAGAAATCCTACAATGTAACAA